>NC_059396.1:2706004-3306004 GCF_905220565.1 Melitaea cinxia | reverse complement strand
CGCTAACGCTTCGTCAATCTTAAAGTTAAACCGTTGAAATATTCAAACATACAAATACAATAAGACCTACTTGAACTACTTGAACCTATATAATAAATATCAATAATAATGATCTTAATTTTGTCCACAGGTACATGTGAAAGTGAATAATAATCAAATGTCAGCGAGGTACCGATAGTGTCAGTGGTTGTGAATGTGGCTAGTCGGAAGCTGATCGAGCTGGCGTGGTACGGGGGAGGGGGGGCGATGCAGGCGGGCGGCGGGTGGTTCGTGCCATGGACTATGGGGGTGCAAAAGTTCGCGGTGGCGCTGCCTATGGGCGGAGTGGTACCACTCGTACCGCCGTTGCTGGCGGCTCTGCCACCAGCGCCACCACCGCTCAGGCTGATCGCTCCGCCCTTGCAACACCAATCACAATCGGGAAGAAAGGTAAGCTGGTTGGAGAAGGATCTTACACAAGTTAAAATCCACCTTTAAAAGCTACATTATGTTTTTTTTAATGAGGAGTTTACGCAGTAATGACTGCGATCAGGTCTTCCACTGGCAAGGTTCTTTTCCCTCTAATGACAAAATTTTTATGTCATGCTAATATTTATTTTTGTGTACTGTTTCGGACCCTTGGCATAGGATTTTATTCTACGGGAAGCTCTGAGTGCATACGTTTATTTTGGCTTCATATAATAACATAAGGTTAACGCTTTATCGCGCATATTTCAGTGCATATTAGATGATATATATTGTAATGCCGTTGAATATGTTTTATTATTTTTTTTATACTTTATTGCATGTACACCACAAATATATTACAAACAAAACATAAAGAAGTTTTATCAAATAACTTTGGAATACTAGTAATATTTCTAAAATGCATATAAGTTTGGTATCTAAAACTATTAAAAGGTTTATAAAAACAAAATATTATACGAGTTATTATGATTGCTTGTCTCGAAAATAAATAGGAACTTAAACCTAAAAATACCAACAGAAAAACAATAAAACAACTAGAACGTTGGAATTAGGTTTAGTTTTTGTTGAAGCATGAAGTCGAAAGACTAATGAAACGGAAAAAAAAACAATTTAGATTGTGTCAAGCATAAACAAAATTATAGAAAAAAGGATGCTCTTGATAAGGGTCGAAACACACGTTCCTAAAAGAGGAGTCACAGACCCATCTTTATACGTCGACATTTTTCTGGTTACGTTACTCGCTTCAAATATTTAAATATTTTGTGAGCTGTAAGTTTAGAAAACTATTTTAGTTTCTAAGCAAAAAATAGTTTGTCACTTTTGCAGAACCAATCTTTCTTTAAAAACGTCTAGGAATTAATCACTTTGAATTAATTTTTTAAAATGTAAACGATGTTTTCAGTCGTCATTGATCTGTTATCATTACTGCTATGGTATATACAGGGTGTCCCAAACCATCATTGGGTAAGTTAATTCTTTAGTGACAAAGAAAATGCATAACCTAATCTGGATGTTGAATTCATTTAAATAATTCAGAAGGATAGAAAACCCATACAAATATTTTCCATAGAAATATTTTAAAGTTCAGCGTTGAGTTTTCTATGATATAGACAAACGTGCCTCCAACACGGACTTACGACTGCAGCTTAAAATAAACTTTCAAGTCAAACAAGATGCTTATTTTATTATTGTCACATAGTACTATACGATTATACGTTCACGCAGTTGTCGCCGTTACAAACATAGGCTTATTTTCCATTTTTAGTGCACCGATCTCAGACACCTGCCGTCTACTACCGTGCTTTAAATGGCTAGTCGTATATTTTAGGACGTTATAAATGCCGATATTTATTTTAGAAGTTAATAGAATAAATATTGCGTTTTAGTATACCTGGTAAGTCTCTGTCTTTCAGAAAGTGGCCATACTGAAAGAGATAATTATTGTACACTTACGGGTACATTTAAAAAAAATCGGCGTTTTACAATCGTTTTAAAATAAAAAGTATTTCTTGTTCCTTAGTAAAAAAAAAAAAATTATCGACGTCTTACAGCCGTTCAAAATAAACATTATTTTTTTGTGCCACATTCAGTAACTTTAACAACATGGAATTCACGGTTTCCAAATATTCATCCAATCAATTTTATAGTACACCACGAAATTAAAATAAATATTTATAAACGTGTTACCTACAGAAATAAATAAAATTGGAGTGTTTATTTGTAATATTAAAATAACCACTTTTTAAATACATATGGATGTTTACACGATTCATATACCAAAATAACATTTTTTACAATAGATGTCTGTCTGTGTGTTGTTTGTTTGTCGACTTTCACTGGCATATAGCTGAGGTAATAAGGAGTAACGTAGGCTACTTTTATTTTAGAAACCTATTTATTTTATAACTCTGCGAACTGAAAAAAAGCTTGTCCGTTAAATTCCACGGACGAAGTCACGGGCACAGCTAGCTTTCAATATGTCAAAGCATTCTTTGTAATTGAAAAACATTTGCGAAACATGGAAGTTATCACAGCGCTTTACTTCGCTGCAATACGAGCTATAAAGTCGAAAAATCTTTTAATATTTTATTTGGTTTTTTGGAAAAAGTACCTATCAGGACATCTTGTCCTTCCAAATCGTTGCTCGTCCATATAATGTTCATTATTCCAACGCCAAACCATACATCTTGTCTGATGTGGCAATTGCCTTTGATTTGCTTCGACGGGCGTGGTATTGTGTATTGAAAAATAGCCCGGACCCGGTCAGTGTTGTATACTTTTCAAAGGTATTTAAATTTTAAACTTACAACGTACCTCGTAAATCCCTTTATCTCGGTAATGAATGAACTTGAGCGTATGCAGAATATTTCACTAGACCCTATATAAATACTAAGCGCTGGACAAATTTAATGGTCGCGTAATTTGTTTGGAGTTAGACGGTAGCCGTTAGGAACTTGTTTATCAGATATTGTGTCTAGTGTACCGATTTTTAATTTTTATTTCGTACTCAAAAGCTGGCTCTAGTCAAATTATATTTAGATTTAAGTAGGTTCTGTCAAGTAGTTTTTGAGTGAGCCCTAATAATGAGTATATTTCATTAACTTCGACTGCGTTGATGACTTGCTCATTGTATTACTTGCGATGTAAAATGTAATATTTTTTTTTATTGACACCAAGACAGTTATTTTGGAGGTCATATTCGACTTTTAAAAGTACCATTTTATTTCTAGTTTTCTTTAAAAATATCACGTAGAATCGCCAGCTCTCTGGACTAATGGTTCTAAATGTCGATTCTTTTAGTAGTTTTTTTAGGTCAGGTACTATTTTGTCTAGTAGCGGAGACTTGTCTTGTCTCCAACTGACCTGCCTGTTGTTAAAATAGATAACGTTTCATAATGTTTTATTTTATGGGTAGTTCGCTTATTAAATAGTAATTTCTGTCCTTGAGCCTGCGCCTAGCGTTGACTTCGTAATAATTTTACTGCCTTCATAATTATAACTGTTTCATGCACAGTCAAGACATAAGGATTATTACTCAAAACATAAATAAAAAATTAAAAATTTCATGAAACCCCATTTTAATATTTAAGTATCCGTAAATAATTATTTTCAAATATTATATTAATAAAATATAGATACATATTTTTATTTTATTTTATGAATCATCATGAAAGATTTTGATTTAAGATTTAAATCAAAAAGTGCTTACAACTCAGCTAGAATTAATTATTTCATACGATAAAATGAGCAAATCTATAAAGCATTAACTCAACATGGACAGGATCCACAACAAATGTATTGAAAAACGACTACATCGCTCGCTTTATAGTTTCATTACAAGTAAAGGAAGAAATTAATCTCAATCTTAATGACAATCATTTTAAAACTATAAAAACTCAATCGCCAGACGATTAAATTGAAAACTACCATTACGCTGCTACTCGTACCTCTCAGTAATCAACTGAAAATAAACAAATTTTAATTAATGACATCTTCAACTCATTGTTTATTACTCAATCGGAAAGTCTTGTTTTAATAAAACCAATGACCAACATTGGTTTTATTTAATAATACATCTACGTGGAGTCGCAAACCTTTTAAGTGACTAAAATATATTATTTAAGTAACCAAAAGATATTTGTTTAAAAGTGCATTATACAAAAGTACTAAAAACTGGCTTTATCCGACTTCAAAATAAATTTTTCATTTCATGTGACATTTTTTTATAATCTTTTTTGTATTAGGTTTTATACTCGTATTATGATTCTGAATGTTCGGATTTAAATTAGATTTTAAACGTCCTATTGCTGCATAAATTTCCTATAGGAAAAAAGTTGGAACTTAATCAATCAGTAAGTAATTTAGTATTAAATATAAAATTCAGTTATTATGGAAGTCAGTTTTTTTTAATTAAAATAAAAGTCACTTATATAAAAAACAAAAACTATTTTTGTCCAAAATACATTTAGTTACAAAGCTCGCCATTTTGACCGGCAATATATTTTTCGTTTAACGTTGTAGGTGGGCGAAATGGTTTCAAATTAATCCATCTCAAAAGCAAAATTAACATCTTCAATGTCGGATCTCCATACAACTTAATGGTTACATTTAAGTTATAAATCACGTTGTAATTGCCGGGATGTTGCTTCGTGATCATTTGCTAACTTGCCCACAAATTAATGTAAGAACATTTTATTGTTTTATTTATAACCGTTATTGGTCTTTTTTCATTTGTAAATAAACGCGCGTCTTTGGCAGAAGGTTAGCAAGGGCTTGTTTTAATTTTAAATACATTTATATCATTACTAGCAATACTTGTGCGAAGAATTCGCACTAAATAAGTATAATAATTGTCAATCGTGTTGACGTTGTTTCAAAATTAAAGCCGTATATATACGATTATTTTACTGATTAATTAATTTACGAAAACAAAAGCAATATTTTTTTTTTTGTGGATGCCGGTAAAGCAAGCACTTATGTATAAAATGATATATAATTTATGTGAAGTAATTGTGAGGTTTTTTCTAAAAAGCGAGGCAACCTTATACGATGATATGTATGTGGTTTTTATCGTTATTACTATAATACCCGCGTCACCTGTGTTCATTCTATAAATGTAACTATTAATGTATCTTTTTTACATTTGAGCGCACAATACACGATTCAGCCTGTAATATCCCACTGCTGAACATATAGGCCTCTTTCGCCATTTAGGAGAAGGATTGGAGCTTAATCCACCACGCTGCTAGACATATAATGGCAGATAATATATCCCTACCATGGGTAACGACCGCTATCAGGTATTTATGATAATAACCAACCAAGAGACCAACTGCTTAACGTGTTCTCCGAGGCACGGTGGAGAGACACACATGGATAGACATCGATCCATTCCGAGCGGGAATCGAACCCGCAAACCGTCGAAGCTTTAGGCGATTACACGCAACATTACACCAGAGCGGTTGTTGATCGCAAAATAACTTGAATCGAAATTAATTCGCTTTCAATCTCCAAGAACAGTCGTAATAAATTAACTTTAAAAAAGAATGATAAGGACTTAAGTGAAATCTAGATGTGCGTTTTCATTCTTAATTACTGCAAATTCCATTACGATTAAAGAAGTCCCATGCCGCCATAGTTAATTATACGAAATTAATTCATATACGAATTTAATCAATAGTAATTTTCATTATTTTTATTAATTTATCAAAAAAATAACATCTTTATTACCTGTATCTTTATTTTAATAAAAATGTTTATAATTTATGAATAAGGTCAATTAAAATAAACAATGTAACTAATTGAAAGGCACTAAATAACAGTAACACAGTTACAAATCTAGGTTTAAAAATATTTAAAAAAAGAATTATCGATTTCTTAAGATCGCAATTTATTGTTTTAATTGAAAACCAGCCCTTTGAATATGCAAGTGTAAAAGATTTTTTTTGAAAACGCTCACAAAACGAAACTGAAGTTAAAAAAAGAATGTGCAAAGTTGCTACCGCTAATATGTAAAATTATATCCACACCTGTTGAAGTAATCTCGCATAGAAGCACACAAATATAAATATGATACCTTCGAGTAAGGTACCCGAACGTCTGAAAATAAAACAGTGAAGATAAAACGACACCCACAAACTGGTAAATAAAATGAAAATTATTTTTATCGTAGACTTGGTCTCACAGGTAGCACTAGCTGAGCTTAATAGCTAAAGAAACAAAAAAAGAATTAAAAATCCAGCCAAGTTCCCACGCTATGGGTTCTGTAAACCTGCAATTTTTAATGTAACGAATTACAATTTTGCGAAAGAGTGAAGAGTGAAGTAGATAGAAAAAACATTTTTAAAAATTCGTTTTTTTTCACGCAGCATTAATTGCAACATTAATTTTAATAATTGTACTATTTAGAACCAGATATATCCCTAAGACACCGATATGGGAATGCTAGTACTGTTGTTTCCCATCTGTTACATCCAGATGACATTCTCACAGCATCTCATTATGCTTTTTGTACCTAGTTTCAAGATGACCATTTATATTGTAATTGGATGCTTATCTGTTTTTTCTTATCGAATGCATGTTTTATATTTATACTATTTTATTTAGTTGATAAAGAAACTAGAAAATGTCACATCTTTCTAGTTAGGAGATTAATCTTACATTATGCGCAAGTGATATCCAAAATATTTTATGGTCTACAGTCTACGATTTTAGTCCAATTCTATTTTGCAGACATATCTCAGAAGCTTCCTCACTGTGTATCACAATATCCTTCTTCTGTATTGAGCCTTTACTTTGACCCATAATCGTCTAATATAATTTACGAAACCATTTCAGTTCTAGCAATAAATTTAAACATATGAACCTTGAATATGCATAATATGGTTTCAATTTGTATTATGTGCCTAAATCAAATTCAGTTTTCAACTCCGTGTGTGTGAAAGGATGCGAAATGTCCATAACATAAATGTTCATTAGGTACTAACACAGCTCTGAAAATGCATGCAGTCCCACTGCATAATTCTCACTTACCCGCTTGACCCTATGTTCAATAAATACCATATTTGTCTGTAATGCGCGCCGTTACAGATTATTAATAGCTTCATTGACTAAACAAGTTTATTTTTTATTACAATTTTAAACTGGAACATCGTGTATTAAAGGTCCGATGATATTATCTATTAGTAGCTGTTTTATTGAAATGATAGAACAGGTTTTTCTTTGTTAAACGAAACAAAATTTGCTGAATGGCCGAAATAATGTTGCTAAAATTAAATAAATGATCGTCTCTTCCAAAATATTCAACTTACTATATTTGTTTTAATAAATTTACATATTCATAATACATATTACATAATAAATATGATGTACTTATACATCCAGCTTAGAGGCAGGATTCGCATCCCCATCGTAGAATATAGAGTCACTGACAACTTCACAAACGAGTCAACTTGGCTAATGGCCAGTTTCAATACTCTATCTATCTCTAAATTTGCTTACTAGAGATAGAATTTTGACGTTAACTCCATATAAATTGTGTCAAAAATCTATCGCTAGTAAGCAAATTTAGAGATAGATAGAGTATTGAAACTGGCCATAAGTTGACGAGTTGGTTTAAAATATGTGTTCCTTTAAACCTCTTCCTTAATCTTAAACTGCGTAGGCGTTTAAACTGTGTAGTAATTCGCAGTTGATAGTAAAGTTGAAAATCTTAATTATATAAAACCGAAAGATAAAACACTAAATATATGAAGTGTATTAAAGTAGAAACCCATTTCAGCGGGGAGGGTGTAAGTAGAAGCATCCGTCAACGTCATAGGGAGCTGATTTTATTCCAATTTTATTTAGTGCCGATGTCATTTATTTTAATGAAAAGAACCTTTGTTTGTATTATTCGTGTAACAAATTATGTTGCATTAAAACAATAATGAGATAAAACTTTGTTAATTAATGGTTGATGCGAAAAGTTATAATCTGATTGCAATAAAATTCGCGTGTTAGATTTTTCGTTAATATATTATTTTTCAAATATTTAAATGTTAAATTGCCACGTTTTAATAAATTGATAAAAAGTTGAAAATGCCTTAAACAATAGAATGTAAATGATTAGCTAATTTCAAAGCATTTTTCAATTTAATGGCTAGCCTAAATATATTCTAGATTTTCTAAAAGTGGAACTAACATAAAAATTTAATTACGAGGCAAAACGTAACAAAAAATAATGATACAAAGATATAAAAGCGTCCAAAAACTTTTTGATAGCCAATTTGCGTGAATAAATCATAACAGCGATAAAATATAGCCTAAGGTATAATAAGAAATATTAGATGCAATATTAAGTAGTAATTACATACAATTGATTGGAAGTAGGCTATAAAGTCGCATCTGTCAACGTCAGACTTATAAAGATAACCGATTCGTTGATTGGTTGAGATGTTCATGTTGGTTTTATTTTCGTTTTATAAATTGCAAATTATAGTGATCTTCTTATTTTTTTCAACGTATAATAATCATTTTGATCCTGTTAAGCGAACTCATGCAAATTACACACTGGAGGTAATAACACCTTTTAATGATCATGAAATAATAAAGAATATTGAAAAAGAAAAAATAATACAGAGCCTGCGTTTAATAAGCAATTACGATTCGCTTTAAAGCAAAAAACGCGCGTATTGCGTATGTGAACAAATCGAGCAAATAATTAATGAATAACGTCGTAAAGGCGTTACTGAATTGCATTAAAGATATAAATGTTTCACATTCAACATTATTTATATCATCATAATCGTCATAAAAATAAAATATTCGATTTTTTTTTTAAAGCGTCACGGAATTACATCAACAAGGTGACAGTAATTTATTCCATAAGCTCAATGTATAAATATTTACGCGCTTGGTAATATAATGTGCCGAAATAAAATTATTCATGAGACGAATACCGTCTGAATCCAAGATTAAAACATTTTGAAACTACAAGTACTGTAAAGTTTATGTACGAATGAAATATATTTTTTTATTTAACAAGAATGTGGTATTAATAAAAGCAGTCGAAGTTTTGTTTAAATCGTTTTTTGAATTTTTTGTTTTAAAGATCAAATTTGCTAATAACATTTTTTGTTGGCTCAATTCTACACATCGAATTAATTCAACATCAATCGAAGGAATCGCGAAACCGAACACAATTATCGATTTAAAATCGTTCCGCTATTCGAGTCACGTGATGTGCACCGAGACGGTAAACGCAAACATTTGACGTGTACGAAGGTACACATTAACACGTTTACACTCATATTATAACACTTATGCTATTTGTAATAAGGTTGAAATCTCTTTCACATCTGTGTGTCCACTACAAATAGGTTTAAATATATATAAAAATATATTGCTAGGATTATGGTCGCTATTACTAAAGTAATATAAACTCTATTTCCATGTACCGATTGCTTCTACTAACTTACGCGCGACGAATTCTAAATAAGTTATAACGAAGTAGGTTTGTAGGGAAGTGAGTGATTGAATGTCGGGAAAGATTTCTTTATTTTGATATTGGTGTTCATATTTCACTGGGTCAAGGACCTTAGTTATGAAACAAAGAAAGTGAAACATACGCAAAATAAATATAAAGTATAGGTATACGTAATTGATATAATTAAGACAGTTGTGATATTACGAAGGTCATTTATTAATACATCATAAAATTACAAGTGCTAAAAAGCGTAATTCGAATCGTGAGAACGGTAAGGCAGAAACGAGAATTTTTAAATTTAAAGTTTAAGTTTTAAATTAATAAATAATATCTTTCGACATGATTGAATTAAATTGAAGTAATAAAAAAACAGTCAATTAAAGTTTAAACTAAATATTTTTTTATACTTACTATATATTTAGTAATAACATATTAACAATCTTATTTATCTTTAACAAATAGATACAAATGCAGGTAGTATCAGAGGCAGTTCTCAGTAGGACCAATTAGGCCAAGTTTACACGCCAACGAAGTGTTTGTCGTCAATCAATAAGACACCAAACCACCACCTGATGCAATAAAAGACCTGCGCTGTGAACCAAGTAGGTTTCGCGCTGGCTCTGAGCCAATCTGTTAAGTATTCATGAAACCTGCACTCATATATAAACCCGGACAACCAACGACTACTTGCCGCGTGTTCTATTTGATGCTACAAAACGTGTTATACAACAATTTGTTTGTTTTTTGATAATGGTTAGAAAAAAACCCACTGACTCTTAGTTACATACATCTGTATAATTTATTATATCAAATACAAATACGTTACTAGTTAAAAGAATAAAGGAGAATAATATAGAACTAAGAATGAGAAAGAAGGAATGTAGCAGTAGGAGTTCTCTCGCACCATAGTATCTCGTCTTGTAATTAATATTCGGTAGAGCAGTATACGATAAGACAATCCTTATTAAATCTGATTTGTTATGTAATCGTACTTTGTTCAATTTGTATGTTCAGTTCTATTCTTAATGAAACTAATGATTATTTTATTTGTGTTTAATAATCATCGGGCGTTCAAAATTTTTTGAACAATAATTGACGAAATATATTTTTTCTTTTTGCTTTTTTTAAATCTACACCAATATTGAATGTGTGCATTTTTAGACCATTATGAAGCACACTGGCGCTTCGATTCACAACATTAATTTCAAATACATCACAGATTTTAGATACGTAACTATTATACGTAAAATCGAAACTATTATCTGGTCATTACAAAATCCTGTAAAGGTTCTTCACGCTTCATCTACACATACATGATAATACACCAAAATTCCATTGAAAACAGGAACGGTCATGACACACCTCAAAATACCATAATCTAAATTGGACTCTATTAAAGTAAAAATATGGTCAAAAATAGCACGAAAGTCTTTATGACCCCCAAGTGATCGCAAGCCGATACAAATCATTGGGAACGTTCACAGTGCTTGGTAACCAATTTCCGGTTCCCGCTCGTATTGAAATGTAAACGACGACACGACAAATAACACCAGGTATTCGATAGAATCTAGAAAGAGACGGTATACATCCGATGAATCATTTTCGAGGGTAGTCATATTTTTACGAAGTATTTTTGACACAAAACCAATAACAGGAAAAGACTTGAAATTTTTATTTGCAACTGGTTTTATTGTTTTTTTTTTTTTTTTTTAATTCAATCATATATTTGGCAAAGGACATAAATAACAAAAAGTGTGTAAAAGCGAAGTATATTTGGTAACAAAATACACCATAAAAATGAAACTTTTAACTATGCATACAAAATATTAATTTAGAAATAGATATTTTTAACCAGTATAATATAATAATAATAAACAATTACACTTTAACCAAAACTAAACGAACATAAAAAGTAATATTTTTACCCTCAATATGATTTCAAAATATTTTCCGCCGCGGTTAATACTTGACGCGCTTAGTTAAGACTTCCTTGTTTGGCACTGTATCTATCAGAACCGAAGGAAAATGCTAATTTATTTGGAATTTAAATTAATGTGGTTTTTTTTTTCGAAAATGGAGTGTTAGATATATTTCATTATTTACGCGTCTCCGTTAATTCATCATTATATAAACTAAATTATTTTTAACTGTAATCGACTCCAATCATTTAAAACATAATAACAATTTACGAAAGTAGCTTAGACCATATTACTTGTGTCGCTTTTAATTAGTAACAATATGAACTTAACTACGAAAATCAAAAAGAAATCACAGAGTAAAAATTATGTGTAATAATATCGTTAAACTGTATCTATAAAGAATTTCATTCTTATAAAATTTGCCGATTCATCGATGACATTCAAGTCCTTTAGGCATGTCAAAAATGTCACTGACACACCGACACGACTGTTCGGTTCCCATTGTTAAGGGTTTACTTATTTATTTTTGACACAAGAATTGTCAAAGAGTAACAATAAAACACGGACTTTCAAAATTGTCTCTTCCGAGTAACAATTTTATTTTATGACTAGCATTCTGCCGCGACTGCCCGCATGGATTACACGATTTTGGCCGTTCTGTTTTCTCCACTTAAAAAGGCCTCACTTAGTGAGAACATTGCGTTCTTCTGGTGAAAGAATTTCGAAATCGGTTTTATAGTTTTAGAGTTTCTCCATTACAAACAATCATAAAATAAACTCTTTTCTATATATTCTATTATATAAAAAAAAAATTGTGTCGCGGTGTTAGTTACAATACTCCTCCGAAACGGCTAGACCGATTTTTGTGAAATTTCGTGTGCACATCGGTGCGTATCGGTGAGAATCGGCCAACATCTATTTTTCATACCCCTAAGTTATAGTGGGACGGGATTAAGGGGGTTTATAATATATATGGCAAAACAACGTTTGCGGGGTCAGCTATATATATATTTGCATTACAGATAATTAGTTAAATATTTTATTTTACATGTTTGTAAGTCTCAACAATATTGTACAATATGTCTAAATTATTATATTCGAGCTCGTTGTTGGTATAAATAAGCCTAGTCAGTCGTTAATATACCGCCGTTTCCTATATTAGTTCTGTGAATGTTCGAAACAGTGGCCGAGCTCAGGAGATTCCTAGAAATTGTTGTAGAAACTGCGGTATTGATTTATTCGAGTAATTGGGAACAATAGATTATGTTATTAAGATTTTGCTGTGAATCAGCATTTACGAGTTTGACTACACAATGTTTATTATAAATTCCCTCTCCATATTAACCATAAATGGTAATGTAATATCAGTAAATATTATTCAAAAAACGAAATTGAAAGAGAAATGCGATAACACTACTGCGTCCTCTGATTGGTCCATCCATCTCCTAACACTGGAATTTTTACTTTTCCGTTAAAAAACACGTGACAACAAATTTCAATTATGCCACAAACGCCATGTTTTTGTGCGTGGACGCAAAATGGCCGCCGCAAAAAGTTGGCGGGAATTTGGGCTAGTTTCGCTTTGATGAAAAGTATACTTTGTAACTAGCTCGCTTTTCATCGCCGGTATTACGTGGGCTTATGTTGACGAAAGTTTTAATTACATGTACACAATTATTAGTCATTATTATAGAATGCTTATAGCAAATTTTTAAAAATTGTTGTTTCATCCACTGCTAAATATATTAAAACAATTTTAGTAGTAAATAACACTAAAACATTGTGATTATTCTATTGACATTTTAGCACGTAAATTTTGTTATATTTGTAAAAGTAAGTCGTGTCTATATCATTGTAATTTATCTTGAGACTAAGATTTTGAAATAAATTTTGATAGTACAACTTTTGATTTCATAAAAATATAAATATAAAACCCCTCTGATTGTTAATGTCTTGAGAAACTGCAAGGGTGCCAAATCATAAAGTAAAAGTTTACATACTGTGTTATTTTTGATTACCTATAATATATACGTATCATAACTCTTTTGCATTTCATCATGTCATGGTCTTCAGCAGTGTTGTGCTTGAGCCCACAAAGGTTGGAACGACCATAAGAAAAGCGAAGCAACACGCGCAGAGTACAGCTAGATTGAAATAAAAAGTAAGTGTTTTGAAGACCAAGGCCACTCTACCATACTCTTTAATAACATATTATTTCATGAAATAATTATCCTATAATTTATTTGTATTTTTATAAACTCTCGGTCATGTTTAGAAAACATGTCATCTATATAATACTCGTGTATATTTCGCGTCGATATCCTTCCTTTCATTTTGTTTTCACTTGATGTTTATGTTCATCGTTCGATTATCATCCTTTAGATTTTCAATATTATGAAATATCTTTAACGCGTTTATTATGATTTTATAACCACGTATCAGCTGTTTATATTAAAATATATAAACAAGTCGAAGATAAAGTGTTAGTCTGACTATATATTTTGTATTTGGTTTAGTTATCAGTTTAAAGAAATTATGTTTTTTTTAAATCTTTGTAAGAATTAGTTTACGATTCTTGTTTAGAAATATTTTGTTAATAGGCTTAGATTCATCTTCAAACAAATATCGAACTGTGATACATAACAACGACACTTGATTTGAGAATGTCGTGTTCTGTAGATTATGTTTAGTTATGTATAATGTGGCAAGAATTTATATGTATACTAAATCTCAAACCGTCACTGATCTTTAGGTATATATTGTAATACGTAATCACTACAATAAAATTTCTAAATTAATAAACACGATACCTGGATGATGAGAAAAGCAACCAAAGCATCGCGACTTCTTGGCTGACCCTTTTCCTTAAAAACAAGAGGCTCGACAGCACACAAGCTATTGACTATAGCTCAAAATGAAAACTCCATAAAATAATAAAATACGGTGTAAGAATTTTAGACTGGACACAAAACGTCATTTCTTGCCAAAAATATTACAAAAAGGCCAAAATAATTTGTATTTTAGGAGCAAATAAAATGAATGCATTTTCAATACTTTGGTATTAAAACATGAGCTGTGATGTTTATATTTGGCACGTTTTTTAAGGCAATATTGTTTTTTAAATTAACTAGGTACCTGGTTGTAGTATGAGATTTTTGTGTGAACGTTGGTGGTCATGAAACAGGAAATATAATTACAATGTTATGTTATATTGTATGGGACAAACAATGTTGACGGTTTACACACCTTAAATGCGCAGCTAGCCGTAATCGAGGAAGTATTACGATGTATTGTATTAAAAACAAACTTGTGTTTTGTTCTTCGAATGTAACATATCTAATATAAAAAGGTTAACTAAAAAAAGTTCAGCCATACCACTGACATCAATCGTTCTGCTTTTAATATTTAAATTCGATTTCTAAGAAAATCCGTAGTGTATAACGTTATGTTAGCACAGCGGTCATAGCACTGGCTATCGCGCTGGCGGACGCGGGTTCGATTACCGGTCACATCAGACATTTGTATCTGTAGTATTGTCTGGGCGTATCGTGTGTGTTTCGGATACAGGAAAAAATCGTACATATGAAATAAAACTTTTAAATGTCATATTAGTCTAAGATCCAAACTAGACGTGATATTGACTCATCTGTTTAAGGGATAAAAATTTAATCATTATCTTCTTTAGTACGTTAAAGATAAATTACGAAAGCGTTGGCTCAAAAACTCCTGGCCATGCTATATTTTATGCGGCAACCGTCATCCAAACCAGACTTTTAGTAGGCAACCCTATGACATCGTTTTCGCAATGATACAGCGCTCATTTTGATGTAAGATTTATGTATCAAACATGGTGAAAGTAATTAGAAAATATATATATTTATATACCTGCCCAGTAGTTATGTCAGGATAATAATAGACAACCCAGTGTTTGCATTTTCTACAGGCTTTATACTATCGGTAGGTATTAATTTTATTATTTAAGCTCGTAGGTGCATTTTTAAATAAAAATAAAATATTCAATTTTGTGTTAATAATGCAGCCTGGACAGTATTTTTAGTCAACGCAAATTTCGCGATTATTTTTTTAATATACTAAAATAAATTTAAAATAATTTTCATCCATTAAGCAGATGGGTGAAGTACATCTCTAGTTCGGATCTCATGCTATATCCCATTTCTTGGTGCTGTAAACATTTCATAAATAGCCTAAGAAAATAGTTGGCAGCTCAGAAAACAAAATACTGTAAGGTGTTAATTGGCTACTAGTCTACTGCGTCATTTTTTTCACTACAAATTTTTATACATGTATTACAGTTTTTTTTTTGTACTACTGAAGAATGCTATCATGCTTTTAGAACGTAACCTTCTATAAACTTGTTTTCTAATAAATAAATAAATATCTACACAATACACACACGGTCGTCTGTTCCTAAAGTAAAAACTTAATGCTTGTGTTATAGGTAACAGCCGACTGGTATAGCTACATTTTTTTTTCGATAAACATACTTATAATAATACGTATATAAATATGTAAATAAATATTTATATTACACTCAAGACTCAGGGTGGGAATCGAACCCACAACCCTCGGAGCAGAAAGCAGGGTCACTACAAGCTACGACAACGGGCTAGTCGAATGATAAAGATCTGGTCAGTTAATTTTAAGCAAATAAATGGAGGTGCCATCTGTTCAAGCTCTAAGTCTACAGGATATTAGATTAATAGTGATAAAATCACCGTGAAAATCTTTCATATCACCCATTTCAGATAATCGTGCACATGAACGATGACGTCACGTTCGAACAAACAGCCTTAACTCAGTGTAAACACAATCGTCCGTCGTACTGTGTAAATAACTTCGCAGAAATATTTCCCGGTCTCCCGTCGAGCGTGGCATTCGCGGCTTTATTTTAATATCCATCGTCGTCACAGTTTAGCATTGTTTCCCCTTTTTTTTCGATCGTCGTCTTCGTTAGTTGAAACGACTTTTACGTTTTGCCGATCTTATAACATCTCCCGTCGCGTTCGTTTCGACGAATCTTTCTTTTTTACTTTCATCGTTTTGGTCGCTGGCCTTTCGGGGCGGCTTTATTTCGAATGTTTCGCGGTCCCGTCGATACTAAATTTGTACAGCGTTAAAAGTAAATTTTCGGTCACAGACGCCAATTTAGATGGTTATCGGTCGTTTTCTTGACATTACATTGTTTATGTTCAACGGGGTTCGGTCTTGCGTAATAACGATATTTCATAAAATCTAATATATAAAATTCTCGTGTGGCGGTGTTTGTATTTAAACTCCTCCGAAACGGCTTGACCGATTCTCATGAAATTTTGTGTGAATATCGGGTAGGTCTGAGAATCGAACAACATCTATTTTTCATCCCCCTAAATGTTAAGGGTAGTCCACCCCTATTTTTTTTTTATTTTTTATATTATTTATTTTTTATTTTATTATGATTTGGCGTTGAAAAATACATACAAACCTAAATTTTCACCCTTCTACCACCAACCCCTATTTTTAAATTGCGTTTAGCGGCAAGACAACGTTTACCGAGTCAGCTAGTATATGTATATAATAAACGTTGGTAATAAATTAATAACTTTAATTAGTTGTTAAAAGTTAATTAGTTGTGAGATACTGAGTTGAAATATATATTTCGTATCGTTTATGGACGTGTCCGTGACCAGTGTAATGACTGGCCGCAATCGAAACGAGTCGATACTAGAAAATCGTAAAACACATATATTTTTTTATACGACCCCATTCGTCTTAAATGTTAAAACTTCAATACAAAATAATGTATGTACAATTTAATACCTTGTGCTTGCCGATTCCTAGTAGTCGTAAAATAATATAAATTAAAATAAAGAAAATAAACCGCCTATAACTAAATGAATATATACGACAGACAAATATTGACTGTGTATAACAGAACAACGTTTGTGGCTTGAAATATACTCGTAGATCGAAGTTTCTCTATATCATTACATAGTATAAAAAAAAGTCGCTTCCCGCTGTCTGAATGCTTAGATATTTAAAACTACGTAACGGATTTTGATGCGGTTTTCTTTAGTAAATAGAGTGATTCCTGAGGAAGGTTTATATGTATAAGTACCTGGGTGACCGAGCTCCGCTCGGTATTTTTAGTAAATCGTGAAATATTTGTAGTAGAAGAGAGAGTTAAAATGATTCGCTGCCGGTTTGGACGAAGTCTTTTTTAACCGATTTCAAAAGAGGAGGAGGTTACTCAATCCGGCCGGAGGAAACTCAATATACATATATATCTTATCTATCTATAATCTATAATATATATAAACGCGAAAGGTCACTCATCACGAAATCTCCAAAACTATAACACCTAAAAACTTGAAATTTGGTAGGTAGGCTCCTTATAAGACGTAAGCAACCGCTAAGAACGGATTTTATGAAAAACGACCCCTAAAGGGGTAAAACGGGGGTTGGAAGTTTGTATGAAAGTCCTATGTTTTTGAAGTAAGAGACTTGACATTTCAAATGCAAGCTCTATAGATGGCGAGGAAGTGTTCAAATAATACATCGTAATCTATATATAAAAGAGAAAGTTCACTGACTGACATCACGAGAACTCAAAAACCGCTGGATGGTCCATCATCCAAGATGGACAAAGATGAAATTTGGCAGGAAGGTAGATTATAGTTAGTAGACGTACGCTAAAAACGGATTTTGCGATATTCCATCGCTAAGGGGGTTTAATTGGGGTTGATAGTTTGTATGAAACATATACAGCAGCAATAAGTTCGCCTGATAGGTTATTCATACTGCAGCCTGAAAATAAAACTAAAAATGTGGTATATAGAGAGGTTTTATAAAAATAACTATTAAATTATACTTAATTGTGCCTTTGAAAAAGTTACTCAGAGTGATAAGCATTTCAAGTGACTGAAATAAAAAAATAATTTGCGTTAAGCATCTTAATAGTAATGCATATCTTCATAACCACGCGGACGTAGTCGCGGGCAACAGTTAGTGTATTATAAAACAACGTTCCCAAAAGCGTATGTGATCGATTCCGTCAAAATCGACTTAACGGATTTTCATGCGGTTTCACAAATGGAGACAGGGCTTCAAGAGGAAGGTTTACGGAACGGCAAAGCCGATTTTGATGAGAGTTTCACTGGAAGTTTGCCGGGAAAACTTTGTGACAAACTGATTTCAACGCGGGCGAAGCCGCGGGCACAGCTAGTATATACATATATGTATATATATTTTTAAATGTATGTTCGGGGATAACTTCGTCGTTTATGAAAAGATTTTGATAATTCTTTTTTTGTTGGAATGGAGATATCCCTGGTGTGGTAATATGATAAGGAAACCAGGATCTGATGATGGGGTCCCAGAGAAATCGAGGGAAACTCTGGAAAATCCGCATAACGTTTTGCTGGGTGTACCGATTCTGATGATTTTTAACTTAATCGAAAGCCGATATTTATCATAAGGTTATATTTCATCGAGATCTGATTACAACTTTTGGAGTAATCTTTGATAATGCGTATTTCTTGACTATTTTTCCATGCACCTACATTGTATTACTTGTCGATGTAATTGAAGTCGATTTTTTTTCGTTTGCCTGCAAACACAATTTAATAATGTCTAAGCAAATATTTGTCTACGCTTCAGCCTGTAATATCCCACTACTGGGCATAGGCATCTTTCCCCATGTAGGAGAAGGATCAGAGCTTAATCCACCACGCTGCTCCAATGCGGGTTGGCGGATATATTCCCTACTATGAGTAACGATCGCTATCAGGTATACATGATAACAACCGGGGCCGACGGCTCAAAATGCTCTCCGGTAGGGAGACCCACAAGGACTGCACAAACACCCAGACCACGACAACACCTGTATGGCCAATACAAATGTTTGTCATGTGCGGGGATCGAACCCGCAACCGCCAGCGCAACAGGTACAATCCATGTCTGTAACCGTTGCGCCAACGCCGCGTCACAATTATTAATAATGAATTAAAGCAAAATAAAAATAAAAAATAACGATAAATTAAAAATTGATATAAAATACACAATTACAAAATTGAGAGTAATTGCTTCTCAAAACTGATAGGCGCTCCAACAAATCGTGTTTGTTTTGAAAATCATATTTAAATACGAATTACATATTTATAAAATATGAATCATATTTTTTTACCGACAGTAATAACAAATATAAATAAATATAAAAAATCAAAAATGAAAAATAATTAAAAAATAATAATGATAAAATATGAATAATATTTTTCGATTTTACCGACATAATAAATAAAAAAGTAGGAACAGCCTATTTAAATAAAAAATAACCAGTGCAATTAGAAAAAGAAAAAGAAAAAAAATTGACCAGGGACATGGGGATTTGAACCATGATCTTCTCGGTTGGTCCCGACCGACCGATTTCCCACCGAGCTATTGCAACTAAGTTGACAAATGCGAAATTTACTTTCGCATTCTAACGATATTTTTTTCACTCCCTAAAAACAGGGATAAAACGACATTTTTTAAAAATGAATCCTAGCTAGATGGATTTATCTCCCCCGAAACCTGCTGTATACTAAATATTATGAAAATCGTTGGAGCCGTTTCCGAGATTCAGATTATATATATACATATATATATATACAAGAATTGCTCGTTTAATAGTATTAGATACATGCATAACATGGTAGATGAAAACTGATAGTTTTAGATGTTTCTAATGTGATATCGTATATAAACACTTTTTTTGCGCATATATTATACCTATATGTATTTTATATTTATTATCAGCATTGCACCCGTGAGAAGCCAAAGCGGGTCGCTAGTATCATTATAATCTCGAAGGGCGTGTCGAAGCATACATTACTTTGAATTGATTATTATTAAAGGGTTAGTGTTTGTTCTTTAACGAATATACACTTAAGATTTGAAAACAGTATGGTAATCTCTATATTAGCATAATTTTGTGAAAATAATTGTGTTTGCTCTCAAACGAAAAAAACCGACTTCAATTACATCGACAAGTAATACAACGTACATAGACGAAAAAATAGTCAAGTCAATACGCATTATCAAAGATTACTTCAAAAGTTGTAATCAGATCTCGATAAAATTTAAATGCGACCACACGATAAACATCGGCTTTCGATTAAATTGAAAAATATCAAAATCGGTACACCCTGTAAAAAGTTATGCGGATTTTCGAAGGTTTCCCTCGATTTCTCTGGGATCTCATCATCAGATCCTGGTTTCCATATCTCCTTTCTAACAAAAAAGATTTATCAAAATCGGTTCATAAAGACAAAGTTATCCCCGAACATACATAATATATATATTTACGGTCAAATTGAGTAACCTCCTTCTTTTTTGAAGTCGGTTAAAAAGAAAATTTAATAATCAATTATTACGACCACGTTGGAGTTGTAGAACGTCGAATATAATTTTGTCCGATGTATTTCCGTGAACATCCGTAGATACGGATCTATCAGAATTGTACGCTTTTCAACTGCCAACGAATGTACTTGTATAATGACTTATGCAAATGTCATGTAATTTTTTTTAATTGGTCGGTAACTTAATCGTTATTTCGAGACTGAAATATTTTAACAAATAAATAGATAAATAATGTAATACAGTAGTAGTAATGATATATTTTTTTTTTAAATTAATTGCACTCAGAATATTTTTTTAAAGAGTTTTTAATTTTTACTTTTTTTAAAGTACGTTTGACGAATAAGGCTTATTGAGTAAAAATTTAAAATAATTTATCAAATTACGCAAACGAAATCAGATAATATAATTAATAACAAGTTGAACAACGAGACTGTAAGACTGTAGGTAGACTTGTGTGCCATAAGTAAACATTACGCTGACGTTTGCACTGTTTGTATGAACGCTTGTACGCCATTCCTTACCGACTTATAGGTTTTTCTTTTAAACAACTAGGTCGGTAAACAAGTGTACAGCTCACGTGATGGTAAGCTATTACCATAGCTTATAGACGCCGACAACACCAGAAGCATCGCAAGCGTGTTGTCGACCCTGCTCCCAATCCCCCAGGAGCTCTGGTTACTTAACTCACCACAGGAACATAACACTGCTTGAAAGCAGTATTATTTAGCTGTTATCTTCTGTAAGGTCGAGGTATTTCCCAGTCGGACTGCTCCAGGTTTTGGTAAAAAAAATAATAGTAAAATATAGAACAAAACTTACTTTTACTAATTGACAAAATGATAGTGATATGTTTTGTACATACTTGCACTGGTCCGATATTTGTATTTTTTACTAGTAAGCTTAATTGTTTCTACTTAAAATTGTTTATTGATGGCAAGTAATTACCGCTTGGTAAAAAAAGGATTTTTATTATTTAATTCATCAGTTCAGCCTGTAACATCCTACTGCTGGGTATAGGCGTCTTTTTTTACGTAGAAGAAGGGTATATGATTCATTAAAATTACATTAAAATAGGAATTACATTCTTCTCTATTTGTCAACAAGATCATGAAACAGTGAAGGTAATAAAATTATAGAAACTTAGAATAAAATGTGAATGCAAGGATGCAGTGTTTTGAGGATATGAAATAAAATTATAATCCTCTGTTGTTTTACTTCAGATATTTCAAAAAGAAATTACCGAAAAGAGCTTGTAGATTGTTTACGCCGCAAAGGCAATGATTTTGTTTAATATCACATTGTTCCATAAAAGGTTCTTTCTCGTAACTCGTAAAATGTTTGCGGTCGACCCGAGTCATAAGGCTTAGCGATACTAAATCTTTATGCTTAACGTTTTTATTACTTCGTTATTTTTATTGACTTTTAAAATGAATGCAATTTAAATATTACGAAATTTATTTATTTTTTTATATATCGCTTATCAAAGTAAATTGAAATGAGTTGTAATTAATTTTCTTATAAAATCTACTCGATTTATGCGATTTTAATTTGTAGGTCCTAACCTACAAATTAAAATCGCTCGCATAATTTGTTTTCATATAATAAAATAAAAATAAATAGTTGTGGTTTGAGTTCCATCGTTTAATTAGCTGTAAAGAGAAATTTATTATTTTATTATTAAAAATATTTTTAGTGATTTATATAACGTTCACTAAGAGAAAAAAAAATTCCTAAAAGATTTATCTAACATATAATTAATCTAAAAAAGCGTATATTTGCTGAAATCGAGTATTAATACAAGCGATTATTCTTAACTTACCTTGGTCATCCACAACTTTAAAAAAAACACTCAACCCAAGTGAAGTCATCCATATCTTATATTAATCTCTAATTTAATAATTTAATATTGCATCTTACGTAATGCTTATTTGCAGGTCGAGTACCTCATCCGTATTTTGTAGAGGTTGTATAATTATAAAATAGGTATTTATATTAAGGGTTAGATTGGTTTGATTTATTCAGTATAAATTATCTAAGCAAATAAATTCACCCGCTCGTCTCTCATGCCTCGCGTCGTCACTTGACGGCTCGACTGACCTTGGTTGTTGGTCTTCACAACCTACTTTCCGTACGCAACATTTGACCGCTGTGCCATAATGCTTATATTATGTTGCTTTATGTATTTATTATTGCTTTGCCAGGTTTCGTTTATATATACCATATTTAATTATGTATTTTTACGTCAATTTTCGTTTTACGGTTTAATATGCACGGTTTTTAACCATGTTTACAAATTATAGCTATTTGTGACACTAATTTTTAGACATGAATATTAAAATATTAACCTTTAAAAAAATCAACCACCGAATTTATCTACAACTTTCGTAAGAACGTACCAAATTGTATAGTTTATCATTGTGTTCGTTTTAGTTAAAAAAGGGTTGTGAAAAATAAAAAATAAACTGATATATTTTTTATATAGCTAGGTCGGCAAACAAGCGTATGGATTACCTTATGGTAAGCGATTACCGTAGCTTATAGACGTCTGCAACACTAAAAACATCGCAAGCGCATTACCGCATGAAAACATTGTTATTTAGCTGTGATCTTCTGTAAGGTCGAAGTACTAACCCAGCCGGGCTGCTCCATATTTTGAACAGGGAATTTCCTGCTGTGTGAAATTCGCCAGGTTAAGTAGTATAAAATAATGTTAATATCTGTTCAGTTATTAATATTGCTCTAAAGCAACGATTTTATTCATAGCTACAAAATTATTGCTTCAAAACTATTATTGGTAGGTACAATTTTAGAAAACAATTAAAACGCAGACATGCATATTATCTTCTTTAGTATTTAAATGTCATCGCCACGCTCATAAAATCAGTTTACTACTTAACACCTCGCAAACGTTCGTGACTGTTTACTTTCAACAATCCTAATAATATTATAAATAGGAAAGTTTTTGAGGAAGGGCGTATGTTTGTTACTCTTTCACGCAAAAACTACTGGACCGATTTTAATGAAACTTGGAACATAGATAACTGGAGGTCATGGGCTACTTTTTATTCCTATATTCCCACATATTAACAGGTTTTCACAAATTAACTGGGTGGAACCGCGTGGCACAGCTAATACTGTAGTAAATATAACTTACTTTGAAAACATAAAACTCTCTATATACTGATAAGCTTTTAGGGAATTAATAGATTGATGACTACGCTTCGAATATATAATAGTTAATTTTTTAACCGACTTTAAATAAGGACGACGTTTTCGACCGTATTTTTTTGTGTACCTACCTCATAACTTTTTACTGGGTGTACCGATTTTGATGGTTTTGATGATTTTTTTATTCGCTATCTGGTGCTTGTCATGTGGTTCCATTTAAATTTGAGTATAAAGATCTGACGAGCAGTTTAAAAATGATCCGTAATGATGTGATTTGTACTATATTTGTCAATATAAATTATTATTTTTTTTGAAGCAGATTTATTTTTAAAAAAAGAAGAAACACTATTACGTATTAATCGTACGTAGTACGTTTCATTTTTCTGTTTTAATATCAGGCAACCTAGGCAGTACATAGTAGCTGCGAGTTTTCAGTTCGTGTTTAATCCCAGTCTGTAGCCTCATTAAAATATGGAGATTGTTGTCTAAAAATAACATGGGTATGTAGTTGGTTATCTTATTGTCACTGCTTTTTAAATCTCCAAAAGTTGTTTTTGGTTGTACAATAAAGTATATTTGTATTGTATTGTATTTTTCCTAGTAAACAAGCATGAACAATATGTGTTATGTATAATAACCACTTGTTCTAGTGCAACTTGCAAAAAACCGTGTGTCCGGACATCAGATAGGAACGTAGTTCCTGATTATAAAATATTAATTTCGAGTTCTATTCGACGCATAAAAAAATAATTATTCGGGTATACATTTTTTATTATGATTTTTTAATCAATAAAAAAAGTACTTTATAAAATTATCTTAACACCTTTATTTTATTTACGATGATTTATAAAAATATATAATAATTATCGAGTGATATAATAATAATAGCAAACTACAATTATAATAACAGTCATCACTAGACTATAAATTAGATACTGTTTAGTCATCATACATGGCTATACATAAGAATCTTACGCTTTTATTTAATGTTACGGACGTTTTTTGCCGGCTACCCATCCGCAATGCCCCATAAGTAACTTCGTTCTAACAAACTAGAGATTACAGTCGTCTAGTAATAATTAGTAAAAAGAGGTAGTCGTCATAATGTCGCCCATGAAATCTGAAACGGTAGTTTTACCAAACAAGCACAGAACAAAGTTTCTTTAAAACATACTTGACTGTTACAAACGCTTAAATCAAAACCTCAGTTTTTTTTTTTTTTTTATGTCACTAGGTTGGCAAACAAGCGTACGGCTCACCTGATGGTAAGCGATTACCGTAGCTTATAGACGCCTGCAACACCAGAAGCATCGCAAGCGCGTTACCGACCCAATCCCCAATCCCCCCAGGAGCTCTGGTCACCTTACTCACCAACAGGAACACAATACTGCTTGAAAACAGTATTATTTTGCTGTGATCTTCTGTAAGGTCGAGGTACTACCCCAGTCGGGCTGCTCCATATTTTGAGCAGGAAATTCCTGCTGTGCCCTACCTCAGTTAAAAGTAACGACACACGTTTAACAATCGCAGTATATTTACCGTTGTGTAGTACCTTTATGAATATTATTTATGAACTGAACGACTGGAACTCTTTGGTACATTTAATGTCAGAGAAAACTGATTAGTTACCGCCGAACAGTAAAATATCAATTCGAACGCTGGCATACTCCCAAACGATAGGTCAGATTCTTGGGACGCGCTTGTTTGTCTCGTTCTTTGTTCCCTTTAATTAGACAGAACAGCGGTCCTAGTAATATTATATATGAAAAATTTTCGTTTATTATAAATAAGAATAGTTTTGTTATTTTTTTTACTTAAAAAGTACTTAACCATTAGCTTATACTTGGTACATATATCGCTAGAAAATCAGATTAAAATAAGTATTTTTAATCCCAAAACTTACATGCGATCAGCAGTTACGTATGATAACCTGCTATGCGCTAACTACGTAGTTATTTGTAGATTTAGGCAGTTAGGGACAACGTTATGTCTAAGTGGAATTTCAAATACGATTACATTAGTAACAAAGAAATGTTCCATAATGCTAAGTCAAATGTATGTCTGATACCTACACATCTAACGACAGATTAGTACAGTGGCCACAACAATTGTCTGATGTGCCTGAACGATTCGATCAGGATTCGATCCCTGAACATAATGTTTGTATAGTCTGTATATTTTTGGAAACTGACACAGAATTTTCATCCTATTAGAAGCCGTTGTATGTAAGTTATACAGTCATAGTTACAGATGATATTATATATTTAAAGGTGTTTTAAATTATTGTTACATGTTAAGAATAATTAAAATAAAAAATTTGCAATGCAAAAATAAAATAGATAAAAAAATTACAACCAGTCTCGTTCATTGATATTAATTATTTTGAACTGTCTACTTTCACAACCAATGTCCAACGGAACAACATACAGCAGCTCATTATCATTTTATGGCATTGGTTTATAACATCTGGACAAAATAACTTGAGAGCGACACGCAGAAAAATAGGTAGGCTTATGTTGTTGCGTGTGATAGGGTCACCAAATATTTAATTTACACGGGATATGTTATTAATTTTAAATAATTTAAATGAGATATATGACGTCATTTTACATAATTGTTACAGTAAAAACTTTCTCTTATCTTTTTGTTTGGATTGATATTTATAACTTTTGCGTATTGTTTATATTGTGTTGTTGTGTATCATGTACTTCCAAATATAATAAGTACACGCGGATACAGATACGATTAAGGCATTGTATTTTCTAAATACTTTTAGAACTTCAAAACCGACTGCGTTTTAGATCTTTGTACATCTTTTCTTAAGAAATATAAATATACTCGTATGTAATAGACATAAATAACAATATTAATCCAAACTCGGGACGAAAAGTCCCTGCTAACTGTTCATACCGGCTTGTCTAATTATTATTCAATAGTCCAACAAAATTTTTATATAATTATAATTACATACTATTAGTAATTATTATGTATTTTTTATAGTAATTCCTGTTTTATCCTATCTTGCAATTGATTATGGTAACTGTAGTATAGTCACATATCGTAATTCAAACAGTTGCAAGTCTGCACTCGTAAACTGTGCCCACACATCGCTGGCTGTCACGAGATTGTCCCGCCTCTTGTACCGGACCTTGTTTGTCTTGAGATAAAACGATCTGGACCTGCTTATACTTCAATACATCATATAATAATATGTATAGGAGACATTATTAATAATAGTTGATACCCGAAATTTCGAGTTATTTATTATACTATTTAAGTACTACTTATGCCCTTACTACTTACTAAATTACTATACATCTTATAGTCTTCCTCGGTAAATGGACTTTCCAAAAAAAAGAATGTTTAATTCGGACTAGTAGCTCCTGAGATTAGCGCGCATAAACAAGCAAAACTTTCACCTTTATAACATTAGTATAGATTAAAGTAGAAATCATAAAACATCAGGAAAATCGGAAACAAAATTCTCGTTCCGCGCAAAATTCCTTTTGCAAATAATGTTATTTTAATACATCACTATATGGTAAAACCGGGAGAGATGCCGCAGTGGGATAGATGCCTCATGTTCTAAAAACCTAACATCCCGAACTCACAAATAAAAATTAATCGCATAAGTAGGAGTCGAAGACACCCTGTACCTCAGATATCCACAGATATTCGTGTGGCAAGGACGCGTTTGGATCGTGTGTGTAATTTTCTCCGTGGCGAAATTTAAAAACACGTCAAAGTTTTAAAGGTTAGTATTTAAGGTTGTATAATTTTATAAATAGTAATAAATTCCGTTATATTTTTTATCACGTCTATATACTGGGTCATTGAGTCTGCATTAAGTTGTAAATAGATGCTATTTTGTTTATAATTTATTTAAAAAATACGTGGGCATCTATCCCAATCACAAAGGATAGTTGCCCTGATTTTTTGAGGTATAGGTGCCCTTAGGGGCATCTATCCCTTCATTCACCATATACAGAGTAAGTTTATACATATGTATAATTTTTTTTGTGTCTGTTATATTTTTTATGTATTTAGGTATATTTATGTTTCGATGTTTTACTGATTCTAACAGAACTATGCCACGAAAATATAAAAGAAAGGAAGAAATACGAGCTCGAGTATGTTCTTGGACTACAGAAAACCTACAGTCAGCTTTCGATGAGAAAGTATGATTGTGCAATGAGCATGTTGACACTTGATATGAATATTATAGACCAACAATTAAGAATTTATACTTTTGTTGAATAAATGCTTGTAAAATTTAATTAAATTTATATATATATGTATAGTAAAAAAATGATATTCTAATTTTAACAATTAAAAGATATAAAAAAAACACAAAAATTTTTTCATAGCTATGGCCCATGTTTCTTGGAGACAATCGATGTTTTAGGAGTAGAATTACCTAAAATTTGGTTTTTGGTTTTTCGTTTACACGGTTTAAAGGGCATCTATCCTACACAATATTTTTCATGGTGAGGCAACTATCCATATAGGTAGGCATCTATCCTCAAAAAAAGGGTTCACGAAAAGCTAATTTCTGCTTAATCTGTATTGGCTAGGTTGAAAAACCATAGTCATAATTCAACGTAAAGGATTGAGCTAGCTACATTAATAAAAATTATTCGTATAAAAATCATATTTTTAAAATTAGGTGGCTATTTCAAAAAGTGAGGCATCTATCCCGGTTTTACCCTATGTGTAGCGCTTATAAAAATCGTGGCTTCGTAAAAAAATAATGTTAGAAAGTTAATACAGGTGAAACCACGAGAGATGCCTAGGGAAGAATGTAATAGAGCTATCTGCAATCCTCTGACATACTACACCTGATCATCTGTATTAGATTAATTAACACACCGGATACCCAACCCTTTTTTTTTTTTTTTTTTTTTTTACGTGGGGAAAATCCATCATGGATACCCTCCAGCGGGGGCGCCAGAGGGTTATGTCAGACTCCTACTGACTAAAAACCACCACGTGTTAGCAGTCATCCGCCTGGGTGGGGCGAGAGGGGTCGCGCTAGCATTCGCCACCTCGCCTCAGCGGTAGGCCCGGACAAAGCTTCCGGGCCCCGGCATGATGGTGGGGTGGCCTCGCTCACAACAAGGCCACCCCCAGACGTATGGGGTCGTGTCGTCCGGCCGGCCGAAGTCCCCCGACTATCGGCCGCCGACCCCACTATTACGAGAGGGGGAGGAGGTGGGCAAACCGCCTTCTCCTTGCCCCCGTACGTCTGCGCCGGAGTGGGCCAGCAGAGGCGTCTTCCTCTCTGGCCCGCTCCGCGGTCTCCTTCCGCGTCATTACCTCTTCGCAGAAGGAGACCACCGCCTGCCACGATCTCTCACTATCAAGCATGACCGGATACCCAACCCTAACCCAACCGGAAAAAACGCGTAAAAGATTTATTTCTGCCAAAAGTTTTTCGTATTTTCCTATAAATGTACTATTGCCGACGTGTTATAAATAGGTCCAATGTATTAAATACGTGGCATGAATCGGATTATCCATTTGAATAATATATGCAGTACTCTCGATCCCAATTTCTCCAACTAACCTTTTTATAAACGCTAACGCTTCTCCTCGACACTCGTCGATAATTCAAGCGCGACTGACAAATCAACGATGGCAAAACCTAAATTTTTGTTAGATTTATTTTAATTCGTACGCTTTATTTTTATGTTACCCACACATTAAGAAATTCTAAATATTTTTTAATATCATATCAAAAATCGACCGTTCCAGCGGGGATCGAACCTGAATCCGACTTACCGTGTCGGTGCTTTAGCCAATTAAGCTATGTAACGATGTACTCGCTAGATCGAAATTTTTGATATGATGATTTTTATATTCGGTCTAAGCGACCGTGGTGCCGTCTATAGTGAGTCCTTTACAGCACTCGTAACTATTCAAAGTTTCACATTACAATTAATTCTTTGACAGGAGACGACACCATACTATTTTTAATTCGTACGATTTATATAATTAAAAAGAGCATGGTGTATTCGTACGATTTATTAAATTATGAATAGTCTACATACTTACAGTATTGATGACATTTTTTCAATATTATATCTTTGGCGGTAAAATAAATGACAATTTCCGGCAGGATGTGCACCTTATTTTTATAGATATTATTTTATTAACGAGCCATAAAAAGTAGATAATTTTTTATTGTACTGTAAATCGTTTATCGCTCGTAAATTTTAATTTTATTTATCTCAGTCGTAATAAACCGTTACTAAAGATATTTCATCAAAATTTATATTCGATTTTGATGAAAATTGTACACCAGATCTAGGTATCTGAATTGGAGAGTACTAGCTGTTCCCCGCGACTTCGTGAATTTAACAAAAAAGTTATTGTTCAATTAAAACAAATAAATTTCTAAAGAAAAGTAACCTAAGTTACTCCTTATTACATCAGCTATCTGCCAGTGAAATTACCGTCAAAATCGGTCCAGCCGTTTCAGAGATTAGCCGGAACAAACAGACAGACAGACAGACATAAATTGTAAAAAATGTTATTTTGGTATATGTACCGTATATACTACTACATACATCCATACACATTTAGCAAAAAGCGGATATTTTAATATTACAAGCAGACACTCTAATTTTATTTATTTGTATAGATAAGAAAGAGGAAGAATTTCCATTTATTAATTTTATTTGTACTTTTTTTTTAATAGGAATAAATAATAGTGTGTATTATTATAGATATTTAATTTGTTTTGAATCAATTGCAAAATCAAAAAGCAGTATTTGTGTACTTAAAGCGAAAAGTGGCTGGTATATATAAAATAAAAAAACCTGAATCAAACCAAAAATGGAACCACCTTCCATAAAATACTAAACTACTAGCTATCTAAATAAAGTTCTGTTAACAGAATAGTCTTCGCGTGTATAGTATAATGTTTAAAATGACTTTAGAATCCTAAAGTCGGGCGGGGACGAGAGGCTTCTGATGTATATAATTTATCTTCCCAATAATTTATGTATATAAATTGCCATCCTGAACTTCCGCAAGAATCTCCGGCTTGGAAGCGACATCTTATCCATTTAATGTGGTCGACTTCGTCAAATAGATTTGACATTGCTGAACGAAGGCTTTTGACTCCGATTTCGCTTGATCGCTTCATATATTACGTATAAAAGAGTTTCGTAAGTCGCTATATTTACCACCAGCTAAAAGATTTTATTTAAGTACTAATTGACACTGACGTTGTCCTATCTTGCAAACTGTCAAATGCGTGACGTTGAAATAGTGGTTAGATTTTCTGAAATTTACTGATTTCCAGAGCAGTTTTCTTATTTTTTCTTTCCGCAAAGAATAATGAAAAAATGTTAGAAAGTATTGATCCAGACATTGTCAAGTTTTGTCATAACAACACATTAAGCGACTCACTTTTATTTATACAGATATTGATTATATGATTATATATGATTTGATTTATATCTAACACTTCGGCTCTTGGATTAGTGTACGAGTAATCCATTAACTGCGGTCACTTTTCTAAACATTTGGATATCTGGCCGATGTTCTATAGAATTTGAATTCATGCAATTATCTGGTTTTAACTGGAACGCTTAACCTCACTACAAAACCAACCGACACCTAACTTGAAGCAAGTTTGGCGGATCTTAAACTCCAAGACAAACGCGTTAGATCTTGTAACGATAAACTGCAACTTATAAAAACAGAGCAGTAACTAGAAATGTTCACTAATATATCAGATAAGGGTAAAACCACCAGGGATGTCCACAAAAAATTGGCAAACTTGAATAACTCACAAAATTACTCGCCTTGGATGTCAGAATTGCCTCTTTTCAAACTTAATGAGCGACCATCACGACTGTCTCGTTGTGGGGCAAAAGGAGAGAGAGTAAGCGATAATTTATATTTAAAATAACATACCGCTAGCAAAAACGTTGTGGAGGTACGAAATTCCAACATCCTAGTACAACTGAAATTGAGGCGAGCGTAGAAGGCAAAAAACTAATGAAAATGTCACATTTCAACAATTAGTAGTTTAACATTATATTTTTCTGTCGAGCCATTACTGGCTTTTACCAAATACTGTTACTAACCCAACGTTAGAAAGATATATGTATAAGCTCAATTTTTTTCTTACAATAAAATAAAAACGCTATTTTCTTGTTACTTATGTCGTACAGTGGGTTTTTGAAATACCCACTTAAAGGTATCGAGTCACGCGATTTTGTGTGTAAAGATGCCTTTGAAGCAAACTGATGAGATTTTTCGACATTACATCCAAGCTAGGTATCTGCTAAATTGATAATTGCAGTTGTAAACGCAACTTTGATTATGCCTTATAATGTGATCATATTGTACAATTATTTTACGATCATTTTATTAACATTCCCTCTCATAGCAGTGAGAAGTATGATAAAGAGCGTGCTATGAATAATATCATTTCACTGTTCACTTTTATCGCTGTGATTAAATGAATCCATAATTTGATTCAATTATGACGTATTTTCTAGAATTCTTCAGTCGTTTTGCCTTAATAACTGCTATTAACAATTACTATTTCTATATCATCAGTTGCCAGCAGGCTATTACGTTTTACAGTAACTAATCTGATTGCTTAGGTTAAGATCTAATTAGTCCTTTAAAGTCTACAGTTACTATTACTTCTTACTATTTTACTTACTCTTTCTTCACTTTAGCGCCATCCATCTGCATCTATGGCAGTTCCCATAGTATCGACACTTCTGTTGTTCAATCAATTGGACAATGTTTTATATTTAATTATTTATTTCACGACTAAATCTGCAAATAAGCGTACGGTGCACCTGATGGTAAGTAGTTACCGTAGACAATAGATAGGCGCACCAGAAGCATCGCAAGTGCGTTGCTGACCCTATTCCTAACCCTCCTCCTGGAACTCTGTCCTCCTTATTCTCCACAGTAACCCAACAGTAATTGAGAACAGTATTGTTTAGTGGTGATCTTCTGTAAGGTCGAGGTACTTCCCAAGTCGAGCTGCCCCAAATTTTGAGTAGGACATTTGCTGATGTGCCCTACTTCAATGAATTATTGGCTAGAGCCTTTAAATTTATAACTAAAACCATGCTTAACCAGTCTTTCCTTTTCTCCATCCTTGACTATATTTACGTAAAATTGTTCTTCCATAGTGTTGTGATTTTTATTAATTTAATTGTAATTTACGGTAAAAAGATTTTATTATTTCATTAGAACTTATACTTATTTTTAATTTTACTATTAAATATTGTAAGAATCTGGCAACTAAATTAATTTTCATTTAAACCAATTGGAATTGATTACAGTGGGGTATGTTAAGTGGGGATAATTTGTTGGTAAGCTAGAAGAAGGAACGGAGGATTCATTCTGGTTGCTGGATTTGAAGCGAGCACTATTCCGTCATTGGTTACTAATCGTATATTTTATATCCAACCAATTGAATTAAAAAATCAGTCGATCAGCAATGGTGTTTAATTAATTTCATCACAATAGAATATACTGTACAAATTATATATGTCTTATATTTGTTTAGCGAATGTGTAATAAGATGTTAATTTAGTACTTAATTTAAGTAGCTCCCAATCCACCAACGTCGTGATACACCCACTTTTCCTACCTTCTTAAACATTTTTAATGATCCGAAATAACCTTTTTACCTTCGGTCCCAGTTTAACCCACTTTTAACGCTTCAAGCGCTCAAAATGATGCTTGACATAACGAAAAGTAACACGAATTTCCTACTCAACTCCTTTCGTGTTCGCGTGTTCCATAGCTTAATAGGCTAGAGCGCCGACACGGTCAGTCGGAGACGCGCTTTCGATCCCCGCTGGAGCGGTTAATTTTTGATATGATATTCAAAAATGTTTAATATAAAAAATTTCATATATTTATTTATGAAAGAAAACACAATTCTTGCATTTAAATATATGACAGAAAAATAATTAATTTATAAGCTATTACCTATTTAATTTATACTTATATATGCATTTTATTGTAATATATATAGCATAGAAAGATTTTCGAAAATTTAATATCGAAATTGCTTTTACAAATTTATCGTAGACCAATTTGAGTAGAAATTGGATTTGTATTTAAAACAATTATATTAAGAATAATTCCAATAAAATTACTCGTTAACCAACTTATTAAAATATCCATAATTCCAATTCATTTATTTGTTTTAACGCAATCATAACTCGTAATATAAATATGTAAATCATATTTTAATTGGACTAATGTCTTCATCTCATGAATATTTCATTCATATGAACATTGTAAATGTAATAAAATATAAGTTTTTAAGAGATAGTATGTTACGAACATAATAGACGTAGCCTGAGGCTTTCAGGTACTTTGTTTAGTTTTTCCAATTATGCAAAGCCAAAATACATAGTAACGAAGAGCTTTTATTGCATACACTTTATATAATATTCTTTGTCATGCGAATTCTTATGCACTAAATCATGGTATTAAAAAATCTAGAAGTGGTGTCTCAAAGTTATCAAATTCTTTTCTACTGTGTGTATCAAAATGTAACATAATTTTTTTGACATATAAAATCACAATAATAATAATAATAATAATAATAATAAAAGCCTTTATTAACAATCTTATATGTTACATTTCATCTTATCACTACTTATGTACTACTTACTAATACTAAATTGGTTGTTTATGAAAGCAACGTAATTAATTTTATTATTTGTATTAGACACCGGTTTTGTGATTGTCTTGCTCTTTGGCATAGGCCTCCCCAAGTGTTCTCCACAACGATCGATCTCTTGCTATCCTCATCCAGCATGGTCCTGCTACCTCCTTGATATCATCCTCCCACCTTCTATACTGTCTGCCTTTACTTCTCTTATTATATCTAGGGCACCATTCCGTTACTTCGTTTGTCCACTTTTCTGTCCTACTTCTTGTTATGTGTCCAGCCCATTTCCATTTCAGTTGTTTAATTTGGTATTTTATATCTTTAATCTTAGTTCGTTTTCTGATTGTTTTTAAACTAATTTTATCTTTTAATTTTATGTTGAGAATGCTTCTTTCCATTCGGTGTTGACAGGTTTCTAGTGATTTGATATTTTTCTTTGTACAACTCCATGTCTGGCATCCGTAGGTAATGCTTGGTAGAATGCATGTATTAAATATTTTCTTCTTCCCTTCTATTGGTATTTCCGAATTTTTCATAATATCTTTTAGAGCCCAGTATTTGTTCCATCCTAGGTTTATTCTATTTTGAATTTCCTTGGTTGTGATGTCTGTTGGGGATATTATTTGACCTAAGTATGTATATTCATTTACATATTCCAGTTCAGCAGCATTTTCAGGTTTAATGGGAATTTTGATGTGATTTGTCATTAACTTTGTTTTACTGGTATTTATTAATAGTCCTACCTTTTCGCTTTTATTTATCAGTTGTTCGATCATAATCTGCAGAGTGTTTGGATCACCACATATTAATATAAGATCATCTGCGAATCTTAGATGGTTTAGTAATACTCCATTAACATTAATACCGTATTCCTTCCAATCCAATTGTCGAAATATATGTTCTAGGGTTGCCAAGAACAGTTTGGGTGATAAGGGATCTCCCTGTCTAACTCCTTTCTTAATGGGAAAACATTCTCCTATCTTTTCTGTGCGTATTTTGGCTGTCATGTTTATGTATATATTCTTTATTATGTTTATGTATTTACTGTGGACCCGTTGTGTGGTGAGGGCTTCCCATATTTTCTCATGTTTCAGCGAATCAAATGCTTTATTGTAGTCTATAAATGCTAAGTAGTAGTTTATTCCATATTCATTGCATTTCTGGATCATTTGTTTGATGGTGTGGATGTGGTCGATGGTTGAAAAACCACTTCGAAACCCTGCCTGTTCTTTCGGCTGATTCTCGTCTATAGTTTTTGTTATCCGGTCCAGTACTATCTTGGAGAAAACTTTGTATACGTTTGATATCAACGAAATGGGTCTGTAGTTCGATATATTATCTGTTCTCCCTTTTTTATGAAGTAAAATTATTGTAGATGTGGTCCATTGAAGGGGTATATATTCTGTTTTTAAAATTTCGTTAAAAAGCTTTGTCAGTGTTTCCAAGATAGTCTCTGATACTCCTTTTAACAGTTCGTTAGAGATGTTATCTTCGCCGGGTGATTTTCCTGTTTTCTGTGATTTGATGGCTTTGGTAACTTCATCTTTCAATATATTAGGAACTGGTTCTTCTTCGGTACTCGTAACTGTTTCACTACTTATAATTGATGTACTTGGTTTGTCATGATAAAGATTGCGATAGAAATCAGTTGCTGTATTTAATATTTCGTTTCTTTTAAATTTATGTTTTTGAGTTTTATGATGTATGACGTTAGTAATCCAGTTTGTGTGGTCTTGAAGTTCCTTCCACGCACTCTTGATTCCACCAAATTTTGTTATGTAGTGTTGTATTAAATTAGTTTTTTGTGTATTTCTGAACTTTTTTATTTCAGTGTTTATTTCTTTACTTATTTTAATTATGTTTTGTCTATTGTTCCTTCTGTTCTTAAATAAAAGTGCTCTTTGTTTTATTAATCTTCTTGCTTCAGATCCTATTCTATCTTTAAATGGTTTGTCTTTTCAAAGAGTTTATTAGTTCTTTTTAATTCTTCTTCCAAGGTATCATATTTATCCTGGACTGTTCTTAGTTCGCTTATTGGTGTTAATTTAGTTTTTAGGGATTCTAGAATATGGCTTGGTAATGGTAATGTAATTGCTCGCTTAGTATTTTGCATATGTTTCCTAGAATTTTTAGGTTCATTTAGGTGTAGTTGACCTCGGAGTAGTCTGTGATCAGTAAAGTAGTTAAAATTATTAAGGACTTCCACGTTTAAGAAAAGCTGCGGTTTATTTGTAGTTATGAAATCTATCTCATTTCTTATTTGGCCGTTGGGAGATTCCCACGTCCATTTTCTTTTAGGTTTTCTTTTATAAAAAGTGTTCATTATATGTAAATTATTTTCTAATGCGTAGTTTATCAATCTTTGTCCATTTTCGTTTCTCTTGCCGGTTGTATAGGGTCCAAGTATTTTGTCTTCGTTCTTTCTTCGCTGGCCGATTTGGCCATTAAAGTCTCCCATCACAATAATTGCCTTATACAAAGTCTCCATTGTTTCATTTAGGTTTTCATAAAAGTTATTTTTAATTTCTTTTTTCACTACCTCAGTAGGAGCATATACTTGGACTATTGATGTCGGGTGTTTGTGACCAGGAAGTATAATATTTAAGACAGCTATCCTGTCTGAGACTCCTTTAAATTCAATTATGTTATTTTTCAGGTATTTTTTGACTAAGAATCCAACGCCGTATATTCCTGTTATTTCATTTTTATAGTATATTATGTAATCTTCATGCTCTTCTATATTTTCTTTCGATCTACGTACATCACTTATACCAAGTATATCCCAATTAATGTTGTTTAACGCATTTTCAAGTTCTATTAAACATTCTTTTGACTTTAACGATCTTGTATTCAATGTCGCTATGTGGAGTCTTCTTTTCTTGGTGTTCATTATAGTTTTATTTTCCATTTGTAGTGTAGTATTTTGGGGGGTTTGGTCGATAACCCCGCGGTGACCAACCGTATTGGGGTTTTTCTTGTTTTTTCCTTTGTTCTTGCCTAAATAGTTTGTTTTGATTTCGTTACCGGTGTCTAACTTTCCCTATGCGTTATGTTGCTGAGATGATTTTTCATTCAAAGACGCAGAAAATCACAATACCATCAACTAAATTATGTCCTTTTTTGTCAAATAAGTGATATTTCTACATTAAGCTAATAATTATGTTTAGTTATGTGTTAAAGGAGAATGATACGATTCCATACATTCTTGGGCCAAAATGTAATGAAATGAAAATGGTATCAATTAATGCATTTAGGTTTATTGATCCTTCGCTGAAAATTATCTATATTGTGGCTATCTGAGAGTGGAGTTATTAGACTTTTTGTAAAAGTGAGGTTATGTTACAATGTCTATAAAAAACCCGATCACTAAGTTCTTGTAGCACTAATGTTTGTTATATTTAGTGAAGAATGTTTGAAAACTCATTACAAATACTGATATACACTTGAAACCATATATAAATATCAGGAATGAACTCAGAATGCATCGGAAAACAGTAAACACGAAACGAGTGACGGACACAGTATTATTGTTAGCCAGCTGTCAAGGCTGTCATTAAAAATTTGTTTTATTTAAAATCGATATGAAATCGATAATCATTTTGGTTTATCAGATATTAATTGATATTGTCGATATTAATGTAACTTTATTTGAAATGCACATTATTGTTTACAGCTTTAATTGTGCATCTAAATATCTTGAGTTAATTAACTAGTGCAAACATTTTCTTTTTGAATTCTGTAATCGATTATAATTGAATCGATACCCAAATAATTTGATGAAAACTATCTTTCTCAGTTTTCTCCGCTTCCAGATTCAGAATTGAGTTGATATTCTATATTTTAAAATAAAAAAATATGACCAATTTTTTAAACCATATCTCTACTCATTACATTTTGGCCCAAAAGTCCCCATCTCCTTTGTATTATACTTTTATTTAAATATTCTTATATTTAAATATTTTTTTGGTACTAACATATTAAACTTGAACAATCGCATAAAATGTGATTTAATCGCCTCTGTGACACTGATCTAATGTTTCCATGGAATATTTGGTAAATAATTAAGATTTCATGAGACAGATAAATGTTTTTCTTATTTTCGGTAATATTAATTCATAACAGTGTAACAATAATCATAAATTTATCCGTATTCAAAATTGCAACGGACGATAAGTATTATATAAAATATAATACATATAACAAACGTCCTCCGTATAGTGAATGACTCGGCGTATTGTATGTTTGTGTAGTTTGTCTATTAACAAAGTCAGTTAAATGACTACATATTAACCTCCTTGGATACCACAGAAACTTATTTGCTAAATAAAGCCGCGTACAAACTAGAGTTTAAAAACAAAAGACGATATAGTACCAAATAAATAGCAAATATTCTCGAACGATATCAAAACTCATTAATCATACAACCTATTCGTTTTCTTCTTTTAATATTTAGCAATTAATAGTAAGAAGTTATATATATAAAAAATATTCATAAAAACCGATAATATAGATTTCTGTTCCAAATTTAAAACCAACCATCCTTTATACATCGATTTTAAAACTATAAACTGCCACCAACTCTATCGATACTTGATGATTGACGTATGGATACATAATAAGCAATACACAAAAGACTATCAATCGCCCGCGAAGTAAAGTTCAATAGAAAAGTCGAAAGTATTTTTGCAAGACATCTCAAATGTAAACACAACTTTGCAATATCCTACAATCCCTCCAAAGCCATCACAAACAGGTCCGCATCATATCTTGATTTGCCCATTCAAGAAATGAGCTGACCATATTTATATCTTGAACTGTTTTAACCCTATTAGGTATAGCCACTTTCGGTTAAGTATTACGCTTCTATATAGGTATAGATCAAGTTCTAGTGACTAACTTTTACTATCGGTAAGTTTCTCGTTACTCATTCATGTCGTAAGATATCATTACATCTTCATTAGATCATGCCCGGAGCTAAGTATAGATTCTGGTTTCTTTAAGAAGAAAGTGGATAGACGACATATAAAGTTTAATATTATTGATGCGTGTTTCGTATGTAAGGAGGTTTATTTTGAAGAGGCTTTTATTTATTTTTTCTCATAGCTTTGAGTAACTTTTGGACTCTCATTAGACGTTATAGGAAAAAAATTATCTATGCTATCTACAAATTCAATTCTTCTTTTTGTTTTGTTAATAATTACAAATACTTTCATTTGTCAGAGAAAAATATTTTATGTAAACTAAATACTGGCTGTAATTATTACGAGAAGGAGTACAAGTACGCACTAGTGTTACGCAGTAAAATGCAAACTTTTTGTTCTAATTGTACTGTAAAGGCTTGGCCATTAAATTCCTTTTCTATTTTCAAAAGTTAGTCTCAGTAATCAGCCTCTGCTATAAATTAATCTTTATTCCCCTCAATATTTCTATTAATAATACGAACCGTAACTAATGAAACTAAAGTTTGAGCTACTAACTCTAACGATAAGCCATTTATTTCGGTCTAAAAATACCCAAAAACAAAGTTTCCAAAAGTCCATCCATTATCGAAGTAGACTTACAACTGGTCCGCAGATACGATTTGTCTAAGTCCGAAGTGTCGTAATCTCCACAGAGATCTATCTTTCTACAGAACTATTCAACTCCAACGAAAAATCAGAACAAATTATATTGTTAAATAATAAGTTTTAGAAAACGCCTTAAAAACATAAATAGCAATAATTCACGCAGCTGCGATTTTGTCATCAAAACAAAATAGGCTTCTAATATGAAATATAATTTAAGTATTTTAAGTTTTATTTTGAAGTGAATTACTTAATAATTTAAACGTAGTTTTTTTTTACAATAAATAAATGTTTCACCTAATAATTAATATTATTTCTATTAAAATAAATAATATAAAATAAAATAATTTATATTAAATTATATCTAAAGTATTTTTGAATTTCAAATATATATAATATATATATAGCCGTTTTTATAATATATTTCGTTCCTAAAAATAGGTAATTAATCACAATAAGGTTATTTTAGACTGGAAAAAAAATTAAAATCGAAAAAATGCATAAGACTTTAATTATTTATTTATTTCATAATTTTTAACTCAAAATATATTTAGTTTAAGTAGTCAAAACTTGGTCTATTTTTATGTGAGCTCCTTTCTAACAAAATTAACAAACTGTAATTAATAAAATATTATATGTATATATGTTATTAAAAATCCAAAAATAGACGGTATTGGCAGAAAAGTGTATAAATAATTATTTAAAAGATATTATTAGTTAGTTTTTTCTTATTTATTAAGTAAATTACAACAATATATTTAAAAAAAATTCAAAAATAAAATTAAACATAAATTTATATTTTAGTAAATCACGTTGTGGTAATTTTACCCAAACTATATACCTACTCATTTTATTCCTTTATATACAAACGATTTTGACGTGACAACGTCTTATAAATCGATGAACACCGGCTGCACCCACAAAAAAGTGTCATGTTCCGCCTGAGCCTGAGCGTGCAAGCAAGAGCGCGGAACAAGGGATAGAGAGGCACGAGCGGTCCAAGCGTTGACCTTTGACACATATTGTAATTTTCAATTAACTCCTTTGTATATACAAAATAATGATAATTCAGTGATAATAATTCAATTCATAATAGTATGCAATTTTTCATCAAATTTCTTAATGAAGTTATCACGTAAAACTATTGTCCATAAACCGACATTACAGACATCCAATTTTTTTGTAAAAATTTCTATATATTTTGTTTATGTTTTTAATTGTAAAATGATTTAAACTCCAATTCGAAAGATTGATTTTTATACACCAATATACCGGTATAATACCAAAAAACCATTTCCTCCACGACCCTAGAGGAACATTGAGCTTAGCAAGCCTACGCGTAGCGTCGTAGGCGGTTACGATCGATCGTAGCCTTACGATGCGGAAGCGAAACTTTCTTAGGCGTTCGTTTTAATTTTATTTCGCACTAGATTTGCTGCGTAGAAAAAAACTTACAAAAAAAATCTATAACTATAGCCTTACTCGGTAAATGAGCTATCCAAATTTAAAATGAAATTAATTATTTTTTAAGTAATTAATTAAAAGATTAATTCAAATTTAAGTAACAAAATAGTTCCTGAGATTAACGAGTTAAACAAAGAAACATTGCAGCTTTATAACATTAGTATATATTAGCTTTTTCATCATTCATCATCATCACTTCAGCCTATCGCAGTCCACTGCTGGACATAGGCCTCCACAAGTTCGCGCCAAAAATGGCATGAACTCATGTGTGTTGCCCATAGTCACTACGCTGAGCAGGCGGGTCGGTGACTGCAGGGCTGACTTTGTCGCACCGAAGACGCTGCTGCCCGTCTCCGGCCTGTGTATTTGAATTAGCTTCTTGCTGCAGTTTTAACTGCTTGGATAACAAAACTTTTGCTGTTACGTTTTCTCCTATTAAAATATAGCCAATGTTTGTCACTCAGAGATAACGTAGCGTTCTACTGATGGCAGTATTTTTAATATCGGTCCAGTTGCTTTTGAGTTTACTCAGTACAAACAAACGAAAAAAATATCTAAACCTCCTTGCGAATTCGCCCTAATAATATTATAATAAGGGCCGGCTGTTCTTGAAATTAATTCTGCTCTGCGTTTATGCGTCACAATCATGCCGTTATTTTTTATAGCCTATAACCTTATCGTGTATAACCTTTATGAGTAAAAATTTGAATATGCATTTTTAACTAGTACTGATAACCTCAGTGATATATTTAGCTTAGTGTGTCACCCAAAAGGGCCCTTTGGTTTTATTACCTAGAATATATCAACTTCCGCCCTTACCTTAATTTTTAATTGACACAGTATTATTTTATTTTATATATTATAGTTATTTTATTTTATCCTATGAAAAGATAAAATTATGGTTAACGCCTATGTGTGCAGTGAATCTATATACTTAATGTTATATAGCTGAAAAGTATGTTTGTTCGTTTAAACGCGCTAATATGTTGGATAGCCCATTTACCGAGGTTATAAGCTATATTTTACGTCAAATGAACGCGTGGGAAAACGCGGCTCAAAGCTAGTTCAATATATATTGGAGTCTCAAATTGACCAATTTTGTGTGTAATTGGTAATTTGATATTTATATCATCACTTATATGTCAAACAAAATTTTATCATTGAACGTCGTGGTATGAATCATATCTACAACAAATTCAAGTTATTTAGTATTAAGATTTATTTTTATTTTAATAGGCCAAACAATTACACTATATTAATACTACGAAAGACAAAAACATGTTTACTAATAAATATTTCTTCACTCTCTCTTTCACACAGAAGTTATACCCTAAAAAGATATATATTTTTTTTAATTAATGACAAGCCCACACAAGGGTTTTTTTTTTCTACTATCCATTCCAATCACGAATATAATCGTACCGTTTTTTCTTCTTTTTATTTTGATTCGACATTCCCCCATTTTTCAACCATGATAAATAGTACACCATGAATGGCCGAGGAGCTCTTTAAAAACATAATTTATGGTGTGACCTAACTATGCTAATGGTCCGTAGTAAACGAGCCAGTTGCTATGCCGTTACGAGCAACAAATTGTTTTTTGAAATAGCGGTTTTTGTGTAGCGTTAGGCGTTTTTTGTTATTTAACCGACATCAAAAAAGGAGGAGGTTACTCAATTCGATCGTATGTATTTTTTTTTTATGTATGATCGGGGATAACTTCGTCGTTTATGAACCGATTTTGATGTTGGAAAGGTAATATCCCTGGTGTAATAAGGAAACCAGGATTTGATGATGGGATACCAGAGAAATCGAGGGATACTCGAAAATCCGCATAACTTTTTACTGAGTGTACCGATTTTGATAATTTTTAATTTAATCGAAAGCCGATGTTTATCATGTGATCACATTTAAATTTCATCGAGATTTGATTACGACTTTTGGAGTAATCTTTGAAAATGCGTATTTACTAGACTAATTGTTCGTCTACCTACGTTGTATTACTTGTCGATATAATTGAAGTTATTTTTTTTTTTTTCGTTTGCCTGCAAACACAATTATTATATATATTTTTTATATTTTTGGTCAGTGAAGATATATTTTTTGTTTTCTAAAATAATTGTGTTATAAACAGCGTTTGTTAACAAATAAAAATTAAAACTTATGTGGCTTTGTTTTATCACTTTTTAAATAGGGTTATAAATAGATATATCTATTGTTATAAAACTATTTATCATACTGTACTAATAATTAATCGACTTCAAAAAAGGAGGAATTTCTAAATTCAAAACTTTGAAAAACAGAACGGAATTGGTTGAACCGTTATCGAGTTTAGCGCTTAACTTCACATTTAGCAATTAATTAAATTAAATTTGTAATACTAACAATTATCAAAATATTGGATTTTGCATCGATATTACTCTTATTGTTTATTCGTTTAATACCGGAACAGTACAAAGACGTCGACACCATCTTCGTCGAGTGTTTTCAGTTGTGTTCTAGGTGTAAATTTAAAACTCATAAAATGTTTATATATTTTTTTTATTCACATAAAACAAGGCAGGCACACAAAAAAAATACATTAACTAAGCATAATGTCCAAAAAGTATATTAGCGCGTCCAGTCATGCGACATTTGACTCCGTCACCGATATCGGTCAACAGGACGGCTATCGATCTCTCAGACAAATGTTGCTGTTGAAACGCCCCGGACAATGGTACGATGTTTTGAGACTGCTAGGGATGTGCCTTCGGATATCTTGTGATTTGTCTTTATTACTTAATATATGATACTTTTCTTTAATTTTGCTAGTTTATCGGCTAAATATATTACAGACATTACGTTGAACGTCACGAATAATACGTCTAGTTATAATTTTGGCATTTATACATAAAAAAGGACAGTATCACAATTGAAATAAAAACAATCTTTAAAAAGATAGCTATTGGAATATCTCAAGTTCCACATAACACTCGCCTTAAAATTCACTTGCTATAAAAAAATTCAAATGAAAAGTATTTTTTTTTTAATATATCTAACTAAGTTACAACCCTATTTTTTCCGAGGATATTATAAGTTAAAGTTGGTCATGATTTATGTGTGTGTCTTCGACATATGACTCCTCTAGCTCATAGCTCAAGATCAACATTTTTAAAAGTTTATTCATAATACACTTTTACGGTATTTTTCTCGCATTCTGGATAACTCTGAACTTATTCACTGCAATACTTTGTAATGTTTGTAAGAGAGCTTTGAATTTATCGTATTTCAGATTATTTATTGTAGAACATCTTTATGTAAATCGAATCTAATTTGCTGTTTTTCATTTGTTTTCCAGTTGATATATTATTATAGGCAAGCTGTAGTATTTTTTTTTTGTTTGTTTTTTTCTATATCATCAACGTGTACAAAATAAATATATTTTCAGATAGAACGCCTATTTATTTAGGAAAGAACTATCTCTTTCCTAAATAATCAATTCCATCTAAAAAACAGATATATATATATATATATAATTATCTATCTTAATATTTATCTTTAAATAATTTTACAGGCATGATAAAAACGTATTATTGAAATGTAAGTAAAATAACCGCAACAATGACTCACCATATATTTTAGTAGATCCTCTTCTGTTCTCGGATATCTTGAAATTTTAGATGCGTTTCTTTTATTTATAACCGTGTTTCTGGTAAAATAAAACTCGGTCTTACCGACTCGTACACGAAATGGAGTCTATAAATCTATGGAATCACGTGTATTTACAGACGTAATATAAATATAACATTTATTGAAGTAAAACTTCTTGTACGTTTGACTTCGGGAGTAAGCTGGGGAATGCATGACGAGATCGTTACGAAAAGTGTGATTGGGTGAGGCGAACGAAAGTTGAGAAACAAATAGTCGTGTAGTCTACAGCACACTTTTTTTTTTCTTTTTTTGTTAAACTAGGTAACTTTGAACCGCCATTTATCCATCAGCCATCTTTTTTTAAAATTTTATTTTATACAAATCTTGTTCCGACTACAACGAACGGAAAAAGAGAATTGTCCAATTGAACGCTGTCGTTCCAAAGTTATGTTCGTACATTTATTCCATTCATTTTTGTTACTTACATACAGTTAAATTAAATTAATATTAAATATAAATTGTCATAATGGATTATTAAAACGTTGTATAAACTTAATTTAACATATTATTTAACAATATTATGCTTGCAAAATAACGTTTTAAGTGGCGTGAATATTTATAATTTAAAATATCCAAATGTGAAAATGGAATGTTTTTAAATTATAAGAATACTAGCTGATCCCGCAAACGTTGTTTTGTATATATGCTATTATAACCCCCTTACTCCCCCCCCCCCCCCCCTTATAACTTAGGGGTATGAAAAATAGATGTTCGTTTCTCAGACCTACCCGATATTCACACATAATTTCATAAGAATCGGTCACGCCGTTTCGGAGGAGTTTAACTACAAACACCGCGACACGAGAATTTTATATATTAGATTTTTATTGATATTTATGTTTGAATAAAATTAATTAATAGGTACCGATACATTTTTTATTAAAATTTTATTACACATGATGATTTTATACATAATACTATAGACGGCGCCACGGTCGCTTAGACCGAATATAAAATCATCATATTGAAATATTAATTGGCTTAAGCATCGACAGAGTAAGTCGGAGATTCAGGTTCGATCCCCGCTGGAACGGTCAATTTTTGATATGATATTAAAAAATTGTTTACACATATACAATTTAGAAACATTATCAATGTACATAGGTATGGAAAGGTGGCCTAATCGTTCATCTATCTCTTGAACTTGTCATGTAAACACAATAAAATTCAATATAATGACTATGATATTGTAATAATATAAATCTTGAAATAAACCAATAACATTCATATTATCCGAAGAAACTTTTGAAGACTCCTTTTATATAAAAAGCAGAAAAATATTTTTCCTTTTTCTACATTATTTTATTCCACGAAAATTATTTGAAATGTCATAATTATCAAAATACGTCGCAAAATGTTCCATATGTCAAAAGTTATGAACATTGTTTTGTAAACAAACAAATTGAGAATGTTCTAATTTAGAAACATTTATCATTTTTGTTTGAGGTCATTCGTGTGGATGTTAATTCTACACGGCGCGGGAATAAAAAAAAATATAACTTTATTTCACAAAAAAAAAACCTGTAAATAAAACAGAACATGTAAAATGCAATCACGTGACGCCCGTTCGGGTCTGATGGTCTAATACCGGTGTGTTCGTGTTCGGTTTTCGCGACAGTTTTATTATTAATATATGAACCAAGCACATTTTTACTATAAATAATAATTATTAAACTGTGTAAAATGTGTGTGTTTCTATATACACGTATGAAGTTACGTTTCATATGTTAAGCACATAGCGTCTTTAAGCATGTTCTTCAAAGCTAAGATCCGTTTATACTGAAAGGTGTAGTCTTAAAAAGACTTCACAGTAATTCTTTCGCTGTCCTCAGATTAATTCGTTGCTATATTTTATTAATAAAAATAGGAATTTTCGCGTTGTACTGATCGTAAACCTTGACTTCTTTTAACGATTATAACATAATCTAAACATTACTAAAAGAATTTAAAAAGTTTTTTTTTGTATAGATACACGAGTAAAATAGCTATATATAAAACTAGCTACGCCTTGCGGTTTCATGCGCGTAATATCCAATTCCGAGGAACGTCAGGATAAAAACTAGCCTATCATTTATTCTAGATCTCTAGCTGTCTACATATCAGGCTATATTGCAATGAGTTCGGTAGTTTTTTATTTCAAAGAGCATTCAATATATACAAGCAGTCATCAACCCGTCTTTACAAAATTTCCGCTTATAATGATTATAAATATTCATTTTCAATTCTTAAACAAAAAACTAATACGCATTCAATTCGCATGCAAGCAGTAAATAATTTCTCCAGTTGTAAATGTTCATTGCATATTCCCCTGCACACAGTTGATGGTAAAGCTTGCAACAACTTACGTAATATAAACTTTATTTATTTATTTATATGCAAAAAATAATAATAATACTAAAGTAGAAATGGTATTAAAACTGATATTAAAATATATACTTGTACTGGGTAATGTGACTATTTATAAAATAACAAATGGCTACACGTATATACTCGGAAATCTCTACTTCAAAACAAAACAGAACGAGATGCAATTGAAATTTCAAGTGCAGTTAGATTAAAAATTCATCTTGGATTCGACGGTGAAAGAAACCTGAATAAGTTTGGATGAGAAAGTTAAGCGAACGTCTACGAGTCCGTCTAGCCTTTTAGAGGTTTGTCAGTGGGTAATTGACAGGCTTGTAAGGAATGGTACTATAATTGAGTTGTGTATATTTTTCTGTCTAAGCCACCGCTTTATTCAACATATCAGCTGACTCACCTGACGTCCTGTCTTGCGAACTGTCAAATACATGCAGTTAGATAAATCGTTACAAATTGTTTCCATTTTCTGTCGAATTTTCATTCTAAATTTTTTTCACACCATCAGTATTAGAAAAACTTTTAAACGAATAACCGAATTGATCCAGAAGTCCTCGAGTTTTACGCTCAGCTACACTGAATTTTGGCAGAAGTAGGATTTAAAATTTAGCATACAACTATTATTTCATATAATTTATATTCTATTTTACAATAAAATATTTTTTAAGCTATATCCATGTCTTTAAAAGAGAGATTAAATTCAAGTGCTGAAAACTCGCGGACGCCGGCAAGAATTTACATTATTAAGGACTGGTACAGGGCAAGTTACAAAGAAGTGTAATGAAAGAGTTTATTCGAGAACTTTGAATTCTATTCCCGGAAACCTTATCGAAAATTCGAGTTAATTGTATTTTGATTATTATCTTTATAATTCTATAAATGTATTGTATATTTTTCTTACGATAGTCCGATAAATTATGTAGCACTTTTCATTTAATAAGAAGTAGTCAACAGGAGTTAAACAGTAGACAACAAAACTATCTTACATACAAATCTATAAACAATAAAAAAATACTAAACTCTAACTTTGAAGAGTCAGTTACAATTAACACAAAATACTGTAAAATAAACGGGCAATAAATATTTCATTTACATTTGGGATATTTTTATAATACACAATTACATAATCAATATAAAAATCCGTCTACAACAATAGCTAAATAATTTTCAATCAAACGAAGTGATTTCTCCCACCAAATTACATATTCAACAGTTTGAACGGCTGCGTTAAGCTCGATTGACATAATTCGGCGCCCGCTATCAATTGAAGTTGATCAACCCCGGTCAATTTCAGTGCTGCCAACGTTGTAAAAATAAATCTGCTGTATCTTCCAACGTTAATTTTAGTTTCTACGTTTTTTTTTCTGTATTATTTTAATTATATTAATTAATATGTATATTTTTGCATGTAACTTTGAAGAAATTCTATTAGCGATGACTCTATTAGCGATAAGAACGCTAATAGTGTAACTCATTTATAAAACAATTAATTCATTAACTTTTTAAATTATTTCAATGAAATCTTTATAATTTAGGATAAGCTAACTATTTTCTTGTACAAAATTGTAATTTATATTAATTTGTAGCTACGTAATGAAATATTTTCAGGCTTTTAATTTCAAAATCTAGCGCAACGATTTATTAACATTTCGTAATTTTATACCTTGTCTTTGATCTTAAACTAATCTACTTTTATTTTTAATTAATGCATTTCGCGTTTTCAGAGTTTTCGTTGCTTGCCAAATTCGTTGTCGTTTACGATAACTGTTTCGCTTCGGAGCGGTCGTAAAACGGTGTTCTGTCGCTTGCTAACCCTTTTTTATGACTGTATAATGTAAAATTATAACGAGTCACTTGACATTGAATCTATGTAATCCAACCAACATCATATATATTCTCTCAATATATATTTACGTAGAATGTATAATTATAATACGAAATATAACATTAGACGCTATTCATGCAAATTAATTTTATATGACGGATCCATGAACATTTGCTTGTATATTTATTTACTAGTTTTCAATAATTTCTTTCGGCGATAAATATTTCTGAAAACTGAAACTGTTACGAGTTGCTGAAACTAGAAATAAGTTGTCAGAGGTTGATAAACACATCGCTATGTAAAGTAATATGCTAAAATCAATTAATGTTAAAAACTTGAAATTATATAAATACAAATGAACCAATAAATGAAGGAGTTGGGCTAAATAGGGCTCACATTACAATTGACAAACTGTTCATGCTAAATGTTCGTTCCTCTTTTATGGATAGAAACCAGATCGGTTTGTATAATGAATTATATGTAATACAATAATACAATCAAATTAAAACTTCATATACCCATCGGTCAGTTATTCGGTATTAAATAATAAAAAAAACTAAGTTTATGATGAATACGACTTCTACTCGTAACATTTTCTTTTATTTTTTTATAGCGTTAGCGTAGTCTTTGATATCCACATAGCTTTCAGTTTATTTTTTTATGTGCGGAAAAAGTATTTTAAATGATTTTTTACTAAATTTTTACAAAATATATTTATATGATAATTTTGAAGGAACGGCAAAATTAAACACGCATTCAAACTGCACGCTCATTTCTCGTAAACGTCACGCGATTTTTACTACACCTAATTATGTCATGTGTGTGCGTGTATTATTCATGACATGTATGAAAACTTATCATTATATTTACTACAGCTTTTTTTAGAATTTATTCACATAAAATGATTTATTTATATAATAGGTCATCTATTCATATCTATACTTTTACTAAAACGACTCCATATCCAGTCCTTCCGTGACCATGGCTGCTGTAAAGTATCCGAAACGTCGGGCGTCTAAAAACTTAATTAACCGCGTTAAAATCCGAAAAAGTTGTTTGATTATAACGACTTCATAAAGTTTGTCAGATCTATTTAGAGGTCATATTAAAGAATTTACCAATCTACTCTTAACAATACATTAACATAAATAATTTTCTGAAAACCGAACAACAAGTCTCAGTTGGATGTAATCCAATGCCATTGAAAAAAAATACAGTTCTGCAAGAAACAAAACACAAACGCTCAAACCGCAAATATGGTGTATGTTCTGTCAAATGACTGTTATGAGTGGTATTGTAGAGCATCGTTACAAAACATTTTTAATATACGTTTCTAATCTAAATAGTACGATACTCTACCAGCAACTTGTAACTTGAACAATTTCAAGTGATGGCATTGTTAAGATAAGCCTAATTTAGCTTAGTGAATCTCATCACTGCTTTCCATCAAACAAAATTATATTGAAGAAAAGGACTATTCGTGTCACAATAGTAGTAGTTGTATTACTAAAACTAATGATAAATCAGTGTTCCACTACCGAGGCTTCATTTTCAATATCTCATAAATTAATAAGGATTATGCCATTAAGCTCGACGGATTCCTCCGCAAGGCTCCCAAGAGTATGAATCCAGAAAATGAAAGAATTTTTCTTATATTTTCCACCGATGAAATTCTAACCAGACTTCGAGAGTAACCCCCGAGGGATCGAGCGCTGGTACTAAGCACATATCTCCAATCATATAAGGCTAAAAACCAACTCTGAAATAGATTTACTATTTATTTAAAAAAAGGGAAAAAAATAGAATTTATATGTAGGGGCTACTTAGGATTAATATCTGTAATTAAAATATATATCTATCGTCATATCATGTTTATAATTTCAAAGGCAAACTATGCCATTCAGCCTATAGAGTTCATTTCCATATTAATTTTATTTCGTTTGTTACAGGGTGAAAAGGACAGCAACAAGAACTGCATACTCTCCTGCGAAAAAAGGAAAGCCGATGACTCAGACGTCAACAAAGATTTAAAGAAGGTAAGGTTTTATACTAATATAAAAAAAGAGTATAATAAAAAAATAATTTCTGCTATGTCTGTACTGCAAACATGTCATATTTCATCTTAAATAATACTTACTGTATATAAACATCTCTTATTGACATCTACAGAAGCATTAGACTAGACTGTAAATGTACCACTGTTGGGCACAGGGATTTTTTTATCTTAAAGAAAAATTAGAGCTCAGTTTGGTCACATTACTCTATTGCAGGTCGACCTACAAACATATTTCAAAATGTCTTGAATCATCCATTGTTCTTCATAATATTTTTATTCACTAAAGCACGAGGTGCATTTAAAAAAATCGAATTTAGTATTTGGAAAGCGAAAGTCAGCGACGCCAGTCTGGCTATTTCGGTTTATCATCAACATCGGAAGCGGATAAAATGCCCCATAACATGCACAAACAACTGATACCAAAGACACATGTGTGTAATAAAGACATTTCATTTGCATCGATGTACATTAAAGTTGGCGAACTCTTTCAATGCTCTCGATCACGCAACCCATCGGCTGATACCATCGACCACCAGAGGGGAACAACCTGGAAAGGATTTTAAGTCTTATGCCCTTGGTGTAAAATTCAAATTAGCGTGACTTAACTTTAATGTAAGTAGACGGTAGCAAAGTGTACAGTATAAGGTCTTTGTACAATGTAAACTATGAACTTAGGACAAGTGTATATGTTAAAATGCTACCTTGTACTTACGTACTATGCTATTCAAAAGGAATATTTAATGCTTTGGATTTATTACTTATATTTTACAAGATAAATATGTTCATATTAAAAATATAGAAATTAAAAAAATTAAAATCTACTTTCGGTGGTAGATTTACATTAACTATCATTAACAATTAATAATAAAACTACCACGGATTCAAGTTGTAGATTCTGCATAGAAAAATCGGCAAGAAACTCCGCATTTACTCATTTAGTGATTCAAGTTATAAATTAAAAAATGTTGTCTTATTTAGGTGTAAATAATAAATAATTAATTGTACTCGTACATACGTCTTTGATGCTCAATAAAAATAGGATGTATTTTTAAAACGCTTTTTGGTAACGGTAAATAAGTACAAACTCATTCTAAATTCAAATCAACAACACAAAAGTCATTAAACAACCAATAATAGATAACAAAAGAGAAGCAGAGAATAATCCCGTCTGGAAAATCTGAATGCATCGCTTATATAAACGGCCATTCCAATTGCCAGATATTTTGAACTAATGAAATGTTTTGGATGTACATCGGGCTTACAATTGCATGCATCACAAGGCACCGTGCCAAATGGTTGGCATGAATCAATTTCTATCAATCATACGATAGCGTCACTGTGCACACTCATTTGATGTTTTAATGGGTCTTTATCGATCGTTATTTTAATCTATTTCGATTAATTATAGTTAATTAATTACAGACATTTTTTCTAGGCTATTTGTAGAAGTTAAAGTTCTTTAGTATATTCTATAAATACGTTAGAAGAACCAGCTTAAGCCAATAAAAATCAAATTAATTTAGTTATTGTAATTTAGTATATATATATATATATATATATATATATATATATAAACAAAAGAATTAATAATCCGACAAAATGATAAACCTTTAAATACTTGTAACGTTTCAATATCTAAACACAAATTTAACTTTCATAAATATTAGATTAATAATATTTAGTCATTTTCATGTCAATCAAAAAACAGCTTATCTTTAATCAAGTCAAAACAAAACTGTTTATATATTTTATATTTACTAAAACTTAAGACTCAACGTTTATTATTTACGTTGGTGGTGTGCTATAACGCTTACTATTTTTTTTTTTTTTTTTTATTTATAAATTTTGATCCACGGGCTCAAAATGCCCGTGCCTTTGTTTATCATGCATGCATTATAATACTACAGGCGATTTTTCTACTTATTAAACTACAGATCGACAGTCCTGTGACTGCCTAGTAAAACTAGGACGTGGTCCGACGCCGACGGTTTTTTTTTTTTTTTTTTTTTTTCTTACTAAATACTGTTTATGCAGAAGTATACACATAATTGCTTTCTAATTTCTAACATTATTATTTTTCTCATCTATGTCTATATTTACACTTATTTGCCTAGTTATCATATATGTACACTTATTTCCTAGTTACCATATATGTACACTTATGTTCTACTTACAATGTACACTTAACCTATGTTACTGTATAAACCTGGATAAACGGGGTACCGGGATGCGGCAAGACAACTCGCATAGTCGGGGACTTCGATGAGGACACGGAGGTCGTGATTACGACCACAGTCGAGGCGGCCAAAGACTTAAAAGAAAAACTGGCGCACCGCTACGGCAACAAAGCCAAGCAAAAGGTGCGCACTATGGCCTCCGTTCTAGTTAATGGGTTAAACGAGGGCTCAAAAATCAACCGCCTAACGGTGGACGAGGCCCTCATGAACCACTTCGGAGCCATAGTAATGGCCGCCCGACTATCGGGAGCTCAGAAGGTAGTCCTTATTGGAGACATAAACCAGCTGCCGTACATCGACAGGGACAACCTGTTCGAAATGCGGTACTGCAGACCAACCCGGATAACAACCATCTCGTGCGAGTTGTCATGCACGCATCGAAATCCCAAAGACGTAGCCCTTGCCATCAGCGAAGTTTATAAAGACGTATACAGCTCAAGCCCAAAGATCCGATCTTTGCGAGTGGAGAGCCTCACGGGCGCGCGTATTCCTGCAAGAAGAGACCGAACCTTATACCTGGTCTTTACGCAAGAGGAGAAGAGGTTGCTGACTGACCAGGGATACGGATCCGGGGAGGGATCGCGCGTCTTAACCATCCACGAGGCGCAGGGCCAGACCTACGAGGATGTCATTGTCCTCCAGACGAAGGCGAGGAGGCTCAGGATCCACGACAGCGTTTCGCACGCTGTAGTCGCGGTGACTAGACACACCAACACCTGTGTCTATTACACCGACGACCGTGACGACGCAATTGGTCGCTTTGTGGCGAGGGCAGCGGAGACCGCGGATAAGAAAATACTCGAGCACAGTCTCAAGATGGCGATTCATCACAGAGATGCCGCCGTCACTGAGAGTGTGCTCGACATGTTGAAAACTATTGACGTGTGAAGACACTTGTTGAATAAATAAATAGTGTGTATATAAACATAAGTACTAAGTGCTAGATTAAATACGATTAATTATATAAATATAAATAATAATTACTAAATTAAATAGGATTAATTACATATAACATAACGTGTACAAATTATTTATACTTAACATGTGTAACAAATTAATTAAGATTAATTATATAATATTAATTTAAAAAAATACATATCGCACCTTTAATAAAACAAAGATGTAACTCAAAATTTGTGAATTTGGAGATTTTACAAGAAAACCCGTCTTCGTCGCGTAAAGAATAGGTAGACTTCGACTCCGGCGTTTTAACTATAAGACACAGAGAGATACGCGACTGTTGCTCTCTTTTCTATGAACTGGAACTGACAAGTCAGTTCTTATAAAGTGGCGTGATTCAGAGATGCACCGGCAGTGAGCGGAGATTAAAGTGCTGCCGTTTTGAGTAACATCAAATAATTCGATATTAGATTAAAAGGGATTTAAACTAAAAAGATGATTTTTGTTATACTTCATTCTCTCAGAAAACGCATTTGATAATGATGTGTAACATTTGGATTTACTTCGGTTTTGTTTTAAAAATTGACAAATTTTACAAAGTTAACGCCTAACACTTCAGTTTTATATTGAAATATATGCCTTAGTTGTTGGAGTAATTGGTTAAGTATCACTTTATTGTAATATATAAGGCTATTTATAAAAGTCACTTTTGTTTACTTCTTTTTATTATTTAGAATGACGAAAGATAAGTAAAAACTTTCAACATTAATTCCCTTTTCGTGTAAAAGTTATTCTTAACTTGTAACTGTTGTGCTTATTTGTATAGGTTTTGAAAACGGAGTCGTCTTAGAGCTCACAATTTTTGTTAAGTTTCAGCGTATCGAGCGTAAAAGTTATAAGATAAACATAATAGTGTATCATTACAACCTATACAGTCCACTGCTAGACATAGGCCTCCATAAGCTTTCGCCAAAAATAGCGTGAACTTATGTGTTTTGCCCATAGTCACCACGCTGGGCTGGGTTGGTGACCGCAGGGCTGGCTTTGTCGCTCCGAAGACGCTGCTGCCCGTCTTCGGCCTGTGTATTTCAAAGCCAGCAGTTGGATGGTTATCCCGCCACCGGTCGGCTTTTTAAGTAATATAATAATAGTGTAATAAGTTATAATTTTTTTCATCTGATTACTGTAATTAATGTGAAAGTTTATGAGGATGACGTATGGATGGATGATTGTTACTCTTTTATGGCAAAACGACTGAATAGATCATTGTCATTCAACAATGCTGCTATTTTGACGTTAAATAATTATGATTATTATTCATCCTTAAAATATACTACAGTGTTATGAATTATTGTTATTTTAGACTAAAGAAGTTATGCAGGTTGAAGAGGAAAATCAACAAAATACATATATCTCCAGAGGCCAAAAATGTAACTGCAGAGCTGACGAAAATGATGACACCGACTCAATATTTTACTGTCACTTATGAGTTGACGAGAAAAATGACACCTAAATAATACTAGCCATTTACAGTCCTCTAGTTCGTCTTCAAGATCATCTTAATCTAGTTCCGATTCATCTAGCTCGTCATCGTCAAGCTCTTCTAGCTCATCTTCATCCAGTTTTTCAAGCTCCAATAGTTCAATGCCTACCCAAAACCCTGCCCCACAAAACTTTACAACGGATTGTGAAGAAAAGACGTCTTACACCAATTCACCACAAAATACTGAGCAAAATATGAGCAAATTCAGCTGAGAGAGCGACGAAATTACAATAGTGTGGCCAGTTACAATATTTCTCCAGTATAATACACAGATCTAAGTGACGTCGACCTGAGTGACGACGATGCACTGTAGATTTTAATACGTTGTTTAATAAGCCTGTCAACAGAAGAAATTTTATGTTTGAAAATCAAAGTTCTTCTGACTCTGACTGCAATAATAAACCAAATATTTGTCAGTCAGTTCAGCCTATTGCAATGCACTGCTGGACATAGGCCTCCCCAAGTTCGCGCTAGACATCCCGGTTTTCCGCAATCCTCATCCAGCTTACACCGGCAATCTTAGGTAGATCGTCGGTCCAACGGGCCAGAGGACGTCACACACTGTGTTTGCCAAGACGCGATCTCTTCTCCAGGACGCGTCTGCTCCAACAGCCACCGGTCCTGCGCCACAGATGACCAGCCCACTGCCACTTCAACTTGCTAATTCTGTGGGCTATATCGGTTACTTTCGTTCTCTCGCGGTAGTCTCGTTTCTAATCCTATCTTTGAGGGAAACCCCAAGCATGGCCAGTTCCATTGCACGTTGAGGGACTTTATATTTGTGGACCAGTCCCTTCGTCAGTGTCCATGTCTCGGCTCGGTAATGTTAACACAGGCAGGACGTATTGCTCGAAGATTTTTGTCTTCAAGCATTGCGGAATCTTCGAAGTGAAGACTCGACGAAGCCTGCCAAATGCCGCCCAGCCCCACCGAATTCTCCTATCGGCCTCCTTCTCAAAGTTGTTGCGGCCTAGTTGGATAGTATGGCCTAAGTAAATATAATCCTGAACAACTTAGAGAAGGGTACCATCGACCGATACTTGTCTCGGTATGACTTGGTTGTTAGACATAACTTTCGTTTTGTCCAAGTTCATACAGAGAACGACACGTCGGGAGGACTCGTTTAGACCGGCTAGCATTTGGCCTAACTCATCTAACGTGTCCGCAAAGATGACGATATCGTCGGCGAAATGAAGGTGAGATGTATTCACCGTTGACATTGATGCCTTGTTCAAGGTCTTAAAGATATCCTCCAGCGCAGTGGTAAACAGTTTTGGTGATATTACATCTTGCTGTCTTACCCCACGCCGCAGGGAGATAGGTCTTGTTCTCTGGTCCTGGACATGAACGGTCATCGTCGTTGCGTCGTACATACATCTCAGTACCACGATATATCGCCAGTCGATATGACATCTCTGCAGAGAGTCCAGGACAGCCCAGGTCTCGACACCGTAGAAGGCTTTCTCGCAGTCCACAAATTCCATACACAGCGGCTGATTATATGTCTCTGTCTTTTGAATAATCTGTCGAACAGTATGGATGTGGTCTACGGTGTTGTAGTCATTTCGAAACCCAACCTGCTCTGGTGGTTGGAATTCGTCGAGTCTTATGGCGAGACGATTCAAATGTGCAGAAAATATTGATTGCGACGGTATTTAACTTAGGGTTTCACCAACCAAAAAAAGGTCAGTGTGATATACGTGTATCATATGATAATTCAAACAATGAGCAAAAACAAGATGATAGACAATATAAGAAAGAAGAGACTGCTGATTTTTATACTATTTACTAGCTGACCACGCAAACGTTGTTTTGCCATATATGATAACTTAGGGGTATGAAAAATAGATGTTGTTCGATTCTCAGACCTACCCGATATGCACACAAAATTTCGTGTGAATCGGTCTAACCGTTTCGGAGGAGTTTAACTACAAACACCGCGACACGAGAATTTTATATATTAGATTATTTGTGGTTAGTAATTATTTGTGATTTTAGGAGATATTTACTAGAGACTCATCATCATCATTACAGCCTATACAGTCCACTGCTGGACATAGGCCTCCACAAGTTTACGCCAAAAATAGCGTGAACTCATGTGTTTTGCCCATAGTCACCACGCTGGGCAGGCGGGTTGGTGACCGCAGTACTGGCTTTGTCGCACCGAAGACGCTGCTGCCCGTCTTCGGCCTGTGTATTTCAAAGCCAGCAGTTGGGTGGTTATCCCGCCACCGGTCGGCTTTTTAAGTTCCAAGGTGGTAGTGGAACTGTGTTATCCCTTAGTCGCCTCTTACGACACCCACGGGAAGAGAGGGGGTGGCTATATTCTTTGGTACCGTAGCCACACAGTACTAGAGACTAATTCTTATAATAGTGTATAGTTTTTGTTTTGTTTAAAAAACAATATTTGTAGCCATAAAGAGATATATAAATATCGAAAGATTAATAAAAATTTGTTTAATTTAAAAAAAAGGTGATAAATTTCAGTTTTCGTTTTATAAAAAAATGATGCATTAGTACATACAACATCATAATTACAATTAAATAATCATAAAACGAAACATTGTGATTTATTTTTAAAACTTTTTGTTATGTTTTAATACTAAAGAGATTTTTTTTGAAATACTACCTAAAATATTAAGTAATTTTTGGCATAAAGAGATTTAAGTCGGAACTTTTTTTTCATCTCCATTTTACAGCTATTATAGATTTTAACACAATTGTTTTTCTATTATTCTATTAATCTCTGTACTTTAAACTACTGATATCAATAATAAAAGTCATTAAAAGCATTACAAATAATTGGTAATTTTTAATCAAACACAATGCGAAAAAAGTGCTAAACTTCAAACGCCAATTCCCACAAATTGCGATTTTTGAGTTACATCTTTGTTTTATTAAGGGTGCGATATATGGTGATAAATATATCGCACCTTTAATAAAACAAAGATGTAACTCAAAATTTGAGGATTTGGAGATTTTACAAGAAAACCCGTCTTCGTCGCGTAAAGAATAGGTAGACTTCGACTCCGGCGTTTTAACTATAAGATACAGAGAGATACGCGACTGTTGCTCTCTTTTCTATGAACTGGAACTGACAAGTCAGTTCTTATAAAGTGGCGTGATTCAGAGATGCACCGGCAGTGATCGGAGATTAAAGTGCTGCCGTTTTGAGTAATATCAAATAATTCGATATTAGATTAAAAGGGATTTAAAATAAAAAGATGATTTTTGTTATACTTCATTCTCTCAGAAAACACATTTGATAATGATGTGTAACATTTGGATTTACTTCGGTTTTGTTTTAAAAACTGACAAATTTTACAAAGTTAACGCCTAACACTTCAGTTTTATATTGAAATATATGCCTTAGTTGTTGGAGTAATTGGTTAAGTATCACTTTATTGTAATAAATAAGGCTATTTATAAAAGTCACTTTTGTTTACTTCTTTTTATTATTTAGAATGACGAAAGATAAGTAAAAACTTTCAACATTAATTCCCTTTTCGTGTAAAAGTTAAGAATAACTTGTAACTGTTGTGCTTATTTGTATAGGTTTTGAAAACGGAGTCGTCTTAGAGCTCACAATTTTTGTTAAGTTTCAGCGTATCGAGCGTAAAAGTTATAAGATAAACATAATAGTGTATCATTACAACCTATACAGTCCACTGCTGGACATAGGCCTCCATAAGCTTTCGCCAAAAATAGCGTGAACTTATGTGTTTTGCCCATAGTCACCACGCTGGGCAGGCGGGTTGGTGACCGCAGGGCTGGCTTTGTCGCTCCGAAGACGCTGCTGCCCGTCTTCGGCCTGTGTATTTCAAAGCCAGCAGTTGGATGGTTATCCCGCCACTGGTCGGCTTTTTAAGTAATATAATAATAGTGTAATAAGTTATAATTTTTTTTCATCTGATTACTGTAATAAATGTGAAAGTTTATGAGGATGACGTATGGATGGATGATTGTTACTCTTTTATGGCAATACGACTGAATAGATCATTGTCATTCAACAATGCTGCTATTTTGACATTAAATAATTATGATTATTATTCATCCTTAAAATATACTACAGTGTTATCAATTATTGTTATATTAGACTAAAGAAGTTATGCAGGTTGAAGAGGAAAATCAACAAAATACATATATCTCCAGAGGCCAAAAATGTAACTGCAGAGCTGACAAAAATGATGACACCGACTCAATATTTTACTGTCACTTATGAGTTGACGAGAAAAATGCCACCTAAATAATACTAGCCATTTACAGTCCTCTGGTTCGTCTTCAAGATCATCTTAATCTAGTTCCGATTCATCTAGCTCATCATCGTCAAGCTCTTCTAGCTCATCTTCATCCAGTTTTTCAAGCTCCAATAGTTCAATGCCTACCCAAAACCCTGCGCCACAAAACTTTACAACGGATTGTGAAGAAAAGACGTCTTACACCAATTAACCACAAAATACTGAGCAAAATATGAGCAAATTCAGCTGAGAGAGCGACGAAATTACAATAGTGTGGCCAGTTACAATATTTCTCCAGTATAATACACAGATCTAAGTGACGTCGACCTGAGTGACGACGATGCACTGTAGATTTTAATACGTTGTTTAATAAGCCTGTCAACAGAAGAAATTTTATGTTTGAAAATCAAAGTTCTTCTGACTCTGACTGCAATAATAAACCAAATATTTGTCAGTCAGTTCAGCCTATTGCAATGCACTGCTGGACATAGGCCTCCCCAAGTTCGCGCTAGACATCCCGGTTTTCCGCAATCCTCATCCAGCTTACACTGGCAATCTTAGGTAGATCGTCGGTCCAACGGGCCAGAGGACGTCACACACTGTGTTTGCCAAGACGCGATCTCTTCTCCAGGATGCGTCTGCTCCAACAGCCACCGGTCCTGCGCCACAGATGACCAGCCCACTGCCACTTCAACTTGCTAATTCTGTGGGCTATATCGGTTACTTTCGTTCTCTCACGGTAGTCTCGTTTCTAATCCTATCTTTGAGGGAAACCCCAAGCATGGCCAGTTCCATTGCACGTTGAGGGACTTTATATTTGTGGACCAGTCCCTTCGTCAGTGTCTATGTCTCGGCTCGGTAATGTTAACACAGGCAGGACGTATTGCTCGAAGATTTTTGTCTTCAAGCATTGCGGAATCTTCGAAGTGAAGACTCGACGAAGCCTGCCAAATGCCGCCCAGCCCCACCGAATTCTCCTATCGGCCTCCTTCTCAAAGTTGTTGCGGCCTAGTTGGATAGTATGGCCTAAGTAAATATAATCCTGAACAACTTAGAGAAGGGTACCATCGACCGATACCTGTCTCGGTATGACTTGGTTGTTAGACATAACTTTCGTTTTGTCCAAGTTCATACAGAGAACGACACGTCGGGAGGACTCGTTTAGACCGGCTAGCATTTGGCCTAACTCATCTAACGTGTCCGCAAAGATGACGATATCGTCGGCGAAATGAAAGTGAGATGTATTCACCGTTGACATTGATGCCTTGTTCAAGGTCTTAAAGATATCCTCCAGCGCAGTGGTAAACAGTTTCGGTGATATTACATCTTGCTGTCTTACCCCACCCCGCAGGGAAATAGGTCTTGTTCTCTGGTTCTGGACATGAACGGTCATCGTCATTGCGTCGTACATACATCTCAGTACTACGATATATCGCCAGTCGATATGACATCTCTGCAGAGAGTCCAGGACAGCCCAGGTCTCGACACAGTTGAAGGCTTTCTCGCAGTCCACAAATTCCATACACAGCGGCTGATTATATGTCTCTGTCTTTTGAATAATCTGTCGAACAGTATGGATGTGGTCTACGGTGTTGTAGTCATTTCGAAACCCAACCTGCTCTGGTGGTTGGAATTCGTCGAGTCTTATGGCGAGACGATTCAAATGTGCAGAAAATATTGATTCCGACGGTATTTAACTTAGGGTTTCACCAACCAAAAAAAGGTCAGTGTGATATACGTGTATCATATGATAATTCAAACAATGAGCAAAAACAAGATGATAGACAATATAAGAAAGAAGAGACTGCTGATTTTTATACTATTTACTAGCTGACCCCGCAAACGTTGTTTTGCCATATATGATAACTTAGGGGTATGAAAAATAGATGTTGTTCGATTCTCAGACCTACCCGATATGCACACAAAATTTCGTGTGAATCGGTCTAGCCGTTTCGGAGGAGTTTAACTACAAACACCGCGACACGAGAATTTTTATATATTAGATTATTTGTGGTTAGTAATTATTTGTGATTTTAGGAGATATTTACTAGAGACTCATCATCATCATTACAGCCTATACAGTCCACTGCTGGACATAGGCCTCCACAAGTTTACACCAAAAATAGCGTGAACTCATGTGTTTTGCCCATAGTCACCACGCTGGGCAGGCGGGTTGGTGACCGCAGTACTGGCTTTGTCGCACCGAAGACGCTGCTGCCCATCTTCGGCCTGTGTATTTCAAAGCCAGCAGTTGGGTGGTTATCCCGCCACCGGTCGGCTTTTTAAGTTCCAAGGTGGTAGTGGAACTGTGTTATCCCTTAGTCGCCTCTTACGACACCCACGGGAAGAGAGGGGGTGGCTATATTCTTTGGTACCGTAGCCACACAGTACCCGTAGCCACACAGTACTAGAGACTAATTGTACCTAATTCTTATAATAGTGTATAGTTTTTGTTTTGTTTAAAAAACAATATTTGTAGCCATAAAGAGATATATAAATATCGGATGATTAATAAAAATTTGTTTAATTTAAAAAAAAGGTGATAAATTTCAGTTTTCGTTTTATAAAAAAATGATGCATTAGTACATACAACGTCATAATTACAATTAAATAATCATAAAACGAAACATTGTGATTTATTTTTAAAACTTTTTGTTATGTTTTAATACTAAAGAGATTTTTTTTGAAATACTACCTAAAATATTGAGTAATTTTTGGCATAAAGAGATTTAAGTCGGAACTTTTTTTTCATCTCCATTTTACAGCTATTATAGATTTTAACACAGTTGTTTTTCTATTATTCTATTAATCTCTGTACTTTAAACTACTGATATCAATAATAAAAGTCATTAAAAGCATTACAAATAATTGGTAATTTTTAATCAAACACAATGCGGAAAAAGTGCTAAACTTCAAACGCCAATTCCCACAAATTGCGATTTTTGAGTTACATCTTTGTTTTATTAAGGGTGCGATATAAGAATATATATAAAAAAGAAACAAAAAACGAAAAAAAAAAAAAAAAACTTACTAACAGTAACCTAGGCTAAGTGTATATTGTAAGTAGGCCAGTAGGCCATAAGTGTATATATAAGGTAACTAGGAAATAAGTGTACATATATGATAACTAGCATATAAGTGTAAATATAAACTTAGATAATAAAAACAACAGTATAAATACAAAAATGTCAAGAAATGTACACAGCTTCTACCCCTGGATAATTGTAAGATAAAAGTGAAGAAAAGGAAAAAGTAATAATAAATAGTAGTAATTATATATATATATAAGTAAATTAAGTTAGCATAACCTTAAATTTTGGTCGGTGGACTCACGTAGGATTAGTGATACTAAGCTTAGTTTAATTAGTCTCTAAGTTGCATATGTAGGTGCCAAGGTATCGAGAGTAACAAACAAATAATTGGAATAACAAGAGCATGGGCATTATAAGCCCGTGGATATATATCGTTATAAAAAAAAAAAAAAAAAAAAAAAAACCTATGTTACTGTTAGTAAGGATTTTTTTTTTCTTATATATATATATTTTATTTTTTATATAGTTATTATTTGTTTATCTATGTATAAGTTATCTATTTCTGTTATTTACTTAAATTTCACTACATAATTATTTATTTATCTATTTTTTTATTTTATTTTATAGGTACATCCACAAAATACATATGGAACATTATATATAGTTCACTATTACATTATTATCTAATATGTATCCCATCACGGGGTACACAACACACATTGTGTAACGCTTACTATTTACGTTTGTGCGTATGTTATAACGACTACTATTTACAAGCTAAGTATGTGCTCAGTTTAAAAGGTTGAAAAAACGGGACTCTCTTAAGTCTAAAGTTTTCGCGTCGCTCAGGTCCGGGGGTCATTTTGTTTTCATTATCTCTACAGTGTCCTGTGGAGGTCGCTGAATTTACGACTCAGCCTTGTACTCCCTCCCACTTCATTTGAATACATTAGTTTTCTTGATTTTTTTTTTTGTGATGGTAACGGAACGAAGGGTATTTTTTATTTTGGAGGTTAGCAGTTTGTTTTTTTTTTTGTCAGTCAAAGATTTTATTTGAAGGGCTAAAAAAAAATAAAAAAATAGCATGTCTGAATGTTATATACTTATAGTCTTATTAGAAACGATAATTCATATTTATAATATATTATTATAATTTTTTTTAAGTTGCTTATTGTAATTTTATTGCGTCATATAAATATATATCTCTATTCACAATTTATACCTAACTTGTAAATCAAAACCAATTCATCGAGAACGTTCACCGTTCAGTTTGCGACGTTAATCCATTAAATGTACGTTGACAGTCTCGGTTTTTCTTTAACGCTTAATGAAAATTAAAAAAAATCCGTTAAATCTTCGTCCCTATGAGTAGTAGCTTGATATTCTTTATTTAAAATCTTGTTAAATAAATAAACAAATATTACTATCCTTAAAAAAATTCGTTTCGAATTTCAAGGACACTACGAGTACAATATGATTACCACACCGATACTCTACGACTACTACACGATTATTTCACGGTTACTCCATGACTACTACATGATTATTTCACGGTTACTCCACGATTACTAGATGATTATATCACGGATACTCCGTGACTACTACACGACTATTTCACAGGCACTATGACTACCACACGGATACTCCACGACTACTACATTGAATTTCGTTCCATTCATGGCGTTCTTTATGGGATAATAAAATTGAATAAAGTTTTTTTTTCTAATGTTAACGCGACTTTCACTCATTATAATGAAAAACCTTTTTTAGATTTTATCGCGATATATTAGGTTTTTTAGATTCCGTAACGTAACGTTAGGACGTCTGACGCCTCAGTCCTCCCGTGACCATCGGGCGGAAACGTCGGGCATGGAAAAATTTAATAAACCGCGATAAAAGCCAACAAAGTTGTTTTATTTTAATTTAATTAAGTTACTAAATTCCAAAAATACATTAATTACTCGAGTAATATTGTACACTAAGCAGGCAATTAAATTGGCATTCCAAAACACTAGTTAAATGGATCATTTTTACCATAACATCGTGAACAAATCAAGAACTAAAAATAAATTTGACCGTACAATGACTTTAATACTATAAAAATTACTAAGAATCGATTTTGACATAACTACATGGACTTTTAAAAAACCCGTGAAGTGAAAACACGTACAATGGATGAGTAAAAATCTCGTGGCGGGCGGATTGTTTCGTTTTAAAAAAAAAACTTTTCTCATTTCGCCGACGGCTCTTAGGAAACTTTTTATATCCGTTTCCATACAACAATGCGAATATTCTGTCAATCCAATATGCTTTAAGGATTATTTTTAGGGGCCGTATAGGAATCAGCGGGACGTTCTTTTTAAAACTGTTTTTCGTTATCCCATAAATAAATTTATGTATTACTGTTGTGTTCTTATTTTATGATATTTTATTTTGCCAAGTTTTAATTTTTAAATTTTTAATTTAGATGCGTTAAAAATCCAAAAAATAAATAAATAGGAAGCAAAAATATTTTTATGGCTCTGATATATTTGTTATTGTTATATATTTAAAAAAAATTACTAAGTATTAAAATAGACATTCCTATAAAGGAACGACTTTATAGGAATCTGTGATTGAGTGTGATTTGATGACGTGGCATTTAGGAAATATTAATTTTATGGTCATTCCTGAATGTTACATCATTTGATCTCGATCATTACGACTAACATATATAAAAAATGCAAAGTTCGGGATGTTGATCTTTTTCAACTTTTCTTTTAGATATTCTTTACATCCCATTGTAGCTTATATAATTATAGCCCTTTTCTGCAGAATGAAAATGACATTAAAATCAACCGCATTGCCCCATAGCAAAATGCCATAGAATATTATACCATGAAAGCAGCTGAAATAAAGTAATCTAGCCATATCGACATCACTTTAACCGCGTATGCTTTAGAACTCAGTCTATCTGTCAATTGACAGATATGTCCCGACCCAACTGTAACTTTGAGATTTAATATGATTAAAGTGCTAACTATAAAATAAAACAAGAGACAAACTCTAAAACAAAACACAACCTTTGAAACATATCACGTAATATTTCTACAGTAGTACAGACAGACGTAGAAACTGGCATTTTATATGACCGACATCCAACCTACATTTTCAAAATGATTCCTTCAGCATTTCCTTTCCTTACAGCTTGAGTACCTTTTAAAGAGAATGAATAGAATACTTTCATACATTTTAACCTACTTTCGTCTACATTTTCAAACCTAAAAAATCGTTGCCAAGCAATATTAAGTGTAAAGAATTAGTACATTTTTCTTTGTATCATATCTAACTAACAATATGAGTGATTCAATAAATTTACCTAATGAATTAATATAAGCGCCCTCTAGTGTCGAATCGCTAAACTTATTGGCCTTTCGATTGATTTAATTTATTAAATATTTCTTGTTCCGATCTGATCTTGAATGTGAATCATTTAATACGTTATTTTTTTTTTGTTTCCTAAAAAAATAATAATAATGAAATAAATATTTAAAAGGCTGTATTAACATCAAGTGTCATCCACCAAAAATATAAAGAAAAAATAATCGAATCTGAACAAGATATACAAACATAATATAAGAAAGACGTGAAGCAATAGTAGAAAATAAAAAAAATGGTACGGAACCGTCTCTACATGGATCATATATACGCTTTGCCGTTTACTTAAAGCCCCAATAATGAATCTATTTTATTGATATGTTTATTATAATCCGATTTCGTACTAATGAATATTTTAGCGCGTAATCGTCTTATTTCACCACGTCGTAAGGCTTCTGATTAATCTGTATCGTGTTTCACCTTTGAAAGTATAAATAAAAAAATTAAAAATACAACATATTTTTCTCGCAAAACTTTTTTATACTGTTTAGTAACTGTATACACACTGTCGTCCTTTCCTACTACTATTTTTTTATATCCACACAAGTTGATCTCTATCAACTTAATGTTTATTTAGATTTTCGATAACACCTGTTTAATATATATATATTTTTTTTTTTTGTAATAAATGTACACATAAGCAATTAATGTATATTTTTATTATTTTAACACTAGATGTGCCCCGCGGTTTCACACGCATTAAAAAAATAGCCTATAGCCTTCCTCGATAAATAGACTATCTAACACTGAAAGAATTTTTCAAATTGGACCAGTAGTTCCTGAGATTGGTGCGTTCAAACAAACAAATCAACCTTATAATATTAGTATAGATGTACCTACATACAGATTGTCTGTTGCTAAATAAGCAACTGGATGTTTGTGTTATAACTAAATCATGTAAAACCGTGTAAAAAGGACTTAAACGACAAACATTTAAACAAAAACTAATTTTTTTTATTTTTTGGTCGTACCAACTCAGAAATCTTTGTGGGCTCATGCACAACACTTTGCTGAAGATCATGACATGACGAAGTGCATAGTTAACGATTCTATAAAGGACATACAGACTAACATTCATTTTTATATAAAATAAAATACACAAAAAAGAACATCAAAGACTGCAGTGACTGCCACACTAGGAATCCCTGTGTTGTGGAAATCACGTTCATTTTAATTATGACTCTGAAGATAGTTTTTAACCATCTACTGATAAAGCAGATCAGTAACTTGTGACTAGACCCTAATGTACGTATACCGACATAAAAACAATACGTTTATTGTAATCGATAAATATTAAAACAATTTAATTTTCTTTTTTTTTATTTGAAAAATGGTTACTGCTAGCTACAAAGACAATAATCATATTACATTTACACACATAAACAATAAATAGACGTAGAATAGAATAATGTAAACGCCGAAAAAACCCATGAGAGTAGACAGCGGGTACAATATGTCCTAACATCGCATGTTCGTGCCGTCAGTACAATAATTTACACGTATTGTTTGTTTCAGGCGAAACTAGAAACAAAGGCGTTGAAGGCGAAAAGGCCCGGCTTCACCGACGACAGATACAACGAAACGTCGTATTATATTGAAAATGGTAAGCGTTTTAATTTAGGAACATGTTACTAAATAAAATAAAAATTTAATATTATAATTTAATTTGTTTAATAACATTTCTAACTAGTTAATGTTATATAAATAATTTTCGTATAGTACTGTCATGTGCGTATAAATAAGTCAAATATATGTAGAGTTAAGTTTATATTCTGAAACTGTTAAATAATAATACAACAAAAGTGATTTGAAATGATAGATTTGAATATCGATATATTCAAAATGACGCCTCTTAAGTTTGTGTATAGTAAGTAAATCATGTAATTTAAAAGTGTGCAATAAATTATTAAAAAAATTAATACATTTTTTACAATACGAGTATGGATGCCAAAGTCATAAGTCAAACAATAGTCCTAGAAACAGAAGTTTATTTACGCTTCAGCCTGTAATATCCCAATGCTGGGCATAGGCCTCATTCCCCATTTAATGAAACAACTTTTTTCGGATTTTATCGCGGTTTATTATTAACTTTTGATTCCCGACGTTTCCCCATGTTCGAGAAGGATAAGAGCTTAATCCACGTCGCTGCTCCAATGCGGGTTGGCGAATATATTACCTACTATGAGTAACGATCACAATCAGGTGTACATAATATCAACCGGAAGCTTAACGTGCTTTCCGAGGCACGGTGGGGAGACCCACAAGGACTAACAAACAGACCGGAAATAAATATTTGTATAAACACAAATATCTACTCCGAGTGGGAATCGAACCCGCAACCAGCTCTTTAGGCGCCGCCGACACGGCACACGCATCATTACACCAGAGCGGTCGCCGTTAGTTAAAACGAATTCATTGATAGTTGGCTCTATAATCCTTTGAAATATAAAATTAGTGGTGAGATTTTTCTCGATTGTAATGTTTCTTTTATTAAAAAGTATATATATATATATATATATATATATATATATATATATATATATATATATATATATATATATATATATATATATATATGTATATATATATATTTAAATATCATATCAGAAATCGACCGTTACGGGTTCTGTAAAGAACTTATTATAGACGGCGCCTCGGTCTCTTAGAACCGAATATAAAATCATAATATCAAAAATTTCGATCTAGCGGGTACATCGTTCCATAGCTTAATTGGCTAGGGCACTGACACGCTTAGTCGGAGATGCACGATCAGTCGATTTTTGATATGATATTTAAAAAAAATGTTTTGAATTCCCCAATATGTGGTTAACATAAAAATAAATAATGTAAATATGAAGATTAGGAAGATATTGTTGAGTACAATATATTATAAATAGCTAACTCGGCAAATGTTGTCTTGCCGCTAAACGCCATTTAAAAATAGTGGTTGGTGGTAGAAGGGTGAAAATTTAGAGTTGTATGTATTTTTCAACGCCAAATCATAATAAAATAAAAAATAAATAATTTATCTAAAAATTAAAAAGAAATATTTAGGGATGGACGACCCCATAACATTTAGGGGGATGAAAAATAGATGTTGTTCGATTCTCAGACCTACCCAATATGCACACAAAATTTTATGAGAATCGGTCATGCCGTTTCGGAGGAGTGTAACTACAAACACTGCGACACGAGTATTTTATATATTAGATTATACTATGATCATAGTACGTTGAACTTGTTAAATATTTTCATCGATCACAGTTGGCAGTAAATGGCTCTACTTTTTAAAATTTTATGTCTCTCAAAAGCACATTATTCAAACTTGCCAATAACATGAACTTCGTAAGAATATAGTGGGTAAGAAATTTTCATATACGTATTTACTTAGGGTGTGGACATATTATAGTAATGTAACTGAATGCTAAATATTATAATTGTTTTTTTGTTAAAAATCTGTCTATTAAAATGTATGTACATTTTACAATTAGATACTAAAGTACGTAAGTAAGTAATGGTAAGTAACTTTATGGCCATTACCGAGTCAAAAAATACAAGTATACAGACACGTGTTTCACACAATACAAACATTTGTCAGAGACGGATGTCGAACGCAGTTAACTATACCGTCTTCGAGACATCCATAATTCACTGAGTTTTATTACTACTTTAGCTATCACTTTGTATGGTACACAGTTGTGTTTAATCCCAAGAAGCTTGTCGTATGCAGCAGTGTCAGACTCGGTACAGCTTAACTTATGCTGATGAAATGGCAGTTGGTGTGCAGTATAAAATTCATATGTAACCTAAAATTCACTTTGCAAGCACATTATGCATTCGACTTGACCTATAAACAAACTGAAGTCAATATTTAATAATTAAGAGGCCGCGAATTGAGTTTTTTTATTAACGCTTACGTTTTCACGTTTCTAAGACGAGCTAATACAATAATAAAGGTACATTTTAATCATGTTTTCGCAAAGATTTTTTAGTGTTCATTTTTATCTCATCATTACAGCCTAAACAGTCCACTGCTGGACATAGGCCTCCACAAGTGTACGCCAAAAATAACGTGAACTCATGTGTTTTGCCCATAGTCACCACGCTGGGCAGGCGGGTTGGTGACCGCAGTAGCAGCAGTAGCAGCAGTCATTTTTATCTAATTTTGCAAAATACAAGTTACTATAAAAATTGCTCATGCAAAATAACTGAAGGTCTCAAAGTTTAAACTAATTTACATAAAGAGGTCTGTTGATTTAATTATCCAAAAATATAATTGAAAGTTTTAATTTCAATTTTATTTTGCATTACTGATGAGCTTTTTTAACTGTTTTCTTTTGAACTTGCAGGCCTTAGGAAAGTTTATCCTTATTACTTCACATTTACAACATTCACCAAAGGAAGATGGGTCGGGGAAAAGATCCTCGATGTTTTCGCACGGGAGTTCAGGGCTCATCCCGCCGCTGAGTACGAAAGGTGTATCAGGGCTGGCACCCTCACAGTCAACTACGAAAGAGTCGACCCCGACTACAGACTCAAACATAACGATTTGCTCGCCAACGTCGTTCATAGGTATCGACTACTTTTCAACCTTCTCCAACCCATTTATAGCTATGGCTACTCTTGTAGATAGCTTACAAGATAGACTTAATCATTTGGCACATCATTCAAAACAATATACTGTTTTCAAATTTATACGAAACTATTACCACGACACTGTTATTTAGATGAGTATCTAAGAGGAAACTATGAACTTCTTCTCTACATTAACAATCTTCTTCGTACCTTAACTTACGAGGGAACCTGTATTCAACTGGTGTATTAATAACTTTGAGTTGTTTTCCTGGTCCGAAACTAACTACTGTCAAAGACTTTCGATCAACGAAAATAATTCTTAGTTCCTTATTTGACATCTCTGTATTAGTATAATCATTAAGCTTGTCTGTATATACAAGCCTTTTTCTTGTATGTAGTATAATGAGATTTATGTAAATTTTGAAAACGAATGAGCACCGGATGAGCATGCGAGTGCACTGAAATATTTATTACACCTCAAGGGCACTGAACTTTCCGACCGAAATAAATTCTCCTTAACATCAAATTTTTACCCGTGTTTTTACCCTTGTATCGTTTTGTAAACGTCCTCTTTTACTTCGATAAGATAAATACTCAAAGTTTCATCTAAGGTTTTTTGTCTCTGAAAAATATATATAAAAATATATTTATAATATGATACGATCTCTTTTAGAATAATAACTAAGAGAAAGTCACGAGACATGAAACCGTCGATCTAAAGAATATCTAACTTATTTTTACTTCGCTCGCGCATGTTCATTTGTTGTCGTTTGGTCTCGAGCTATCTGTATTTCATACACTACGAGATCAGATTAATGGTACTAGTTACGTTGGATTCTGAGCAACATGTTTGCATTATTATATCTTAGGATACCACCTGCGTAATCTGCTATTCCATTACGGGGATTATTTATATATCCCGCTATCACTCGTACAAATCTGTTCCCACATACATCAATGCGAGATTATCACGAGATTATCCTTACTGGAATGTAAACAATATCAAACTACATACATTATTCTACTGACTACACGAAGAATAATCGCTTTAGTCATGGTGGATTATGTATTTCATTTTATACTGTGATATAAATTACTTAAAATAATACCATATATTTCAGTAAAAGCTTAGCTTTACTTGTCAAACGATGTTATTATAATAATTAATCGAACATAATTTTGATAATATGTTTACCAATGTACGCTTATATTATATAATTTCAAACATCCGACTTCATTTCAACGCTAAAACCTGTCATAAACACAATGCAGACAGATCTTGTTGTTGAAGTAAATTTTAACAAAAAATAAAAAAATAAAGGAAATTTTACTTTTCATAAATACATTTTTTTTTGTTTTTATTTTACCATTTTTCATAAATACATTTTATATTTTTGTTTTTAATTTTTATTGATTGTAGTTTAAAGGATTAAAAATTGATGTGCTATTTGCAAAATGATTGGAAGCGTAGGTGATATCCTATGAAGCAACATGTTTAATTACAAAGCACTAGACACACCCGAGCTCAGAATCTGTAACTAGGAGCCGACGGCCTGACGTATGTATCGTTGCAGGCACGAAGTACCGGTGACCAGCCAACCGATCACCCTCGTACATATCGACGAGGACATTGTGGTTGTCAACAAACCAGCCTCTATCCCCGTAAGTGGCAATTGAGACAGCCATGTTATGTTCGCTTGTACCACGTTCAATGTTACTTGGTGTCCTGTGTTGCATCTATCCCAATGCTTCAATTTCTAGTCGCTTTGAATGCCTTTAATGTAGATTAACGTGGTTATGGTCATCATGAAGGTAAGTAGTTAGTGTAATTTCATATTTAACAACACAACCTAAAATGAAGACACATATAATACTATACATTTGCAGCAATTGAATTTACAAAGCATTTTGGTCTCGTAACTTTATCAATGAGAACAATACGAAATATGTGTAACGCGAACCGAAATCCGCTTTTCCTGTCCGTAAAGGCTAAAATCTCTCAAAGTTCTCGACTTTACGCAAAGTGCTGCCTTTAACAAGAAATAATCTCGAGCACTCGGTGATGGAGTACTTCTAATATTGCGATGTTACGAACCGACGTATTCAGGACGGCGTTCCGTAATATCAGGGAAAATAGCCACAGTGAAATATACAGACGAATAACATTTCGAGATATCATGACAGCTTCTATTTAAAGAGCTATTTGTTCGTATTCTTATATTGATATCAATTCGGAGAAATATATTTGTATGACAATAATATAAAACTTTATTATACACATACTCACGGGCTTCCATGAAATATGATTTCTTAAACAAAAGAGATTCATAAATTTTTTAGAGTTACGATCAATTTCTACGATTTTATTTTATTATTTTTTGTATTAGCTGTTTTGATAGGAATACAAAGAATATATTTTCGACCTTTCCGTTCGGAATTTATAGGAGTCGTAAAACACAAAACGTTTCCCTATTCTTTGTTTCGCTTCGATGGATTTTTTTTAAATATTTCACTTAATAATATTGAAGCACATTCTGAACAACTTTACTATCGAATATCGTAAATTGTTCTTAAGTTTAATCACAAATAAAACGTTTGATAAACTGAAACCTGCTGATACTTAAAACGCAGTTAAAAGTTTATGAAGTGATGCTCGTAACATAGTCTTGCGTCCATCATAAAATTCACACTCGTACATTTTAGATTGAGCTTAAATTGGAGTGTAATTTATTTTGCTTTAGTATTTTATAGTATTTTAACTTACTATTATATCTGACCTAATTAAAAATAGTCAAATTTCATTTGATGAAATTAATTTTAAATAACAATGTGAGATAATTTAAGAAGAATTATCGATTAGTTACAGCTTATAAATTTATAAACTCAATCTTGATTAAAAGAAAAAGTGACTTCAAGGAACAATATCAACCACATCAAAGACCCATCGTTCTATATTTATTGCACGCAGACATATTCTTCGGATATGCCTTTAATAATAGCTATACAATCAATGTAGCACGATGAGAATACTTTTGCCCAAAGGCGTAAAGTCTTTATTATTTATTATTCTTAAAAAACAGTTATTTTTGTTGTATTATAGCGAGTGACTGACCGTGTCCAATTATCTTGATTAATGTTATCCCCATCAAGGGAACTCGGAATACACAATAATCTTAAAGTGATATATTGTTGCTATTCGTTTATAATGTCCGAAGATGGCGGATACTTAAAAACGATAAGGTACGAAGCTTCTTAATTTCGGTATTATCTCTATGAAAGATAACTTCGAATAAAAAAATTTGAATCTCTTACATACGACCATTATCTTCTTTGTAAAAAAATAATATCAACTAATATACAGAAATTGATCTGTCAAAGTCATGTCAATTTCGTACGTTGCTTCTTTTTTTTTTGGTAGTTTTGATATTTTTGCGGTCCCAAAAAAAAGTAGGTAGATCAAATTTTTTTTTGATCAAAACAATAGATAAATAAAATATTAAAATATAAGTAAAACATACATGAATTCACTACAAACTTTAAAAACAAATTAAGTTACTAGAACACTCAAAATACTCGTACCAATAACTCCACAGTCATTTTTTTATTATTTGAACTACATCTTGTAAAATGTCTATTAAATTATTTTAATCTGATCTTGCATTTTGTACCTTTAGAATAGAACCTTTGGCTCCTGCGCACTTATTTATTCGACCTTACTATGGTGTTGCTGAGCACTTTTGATTTAAATTAATTTTAAATTTACTCTTGAATGAATTATCTCCATCGTTCTAATCTATTTTTGCGCTGAACTGTATTCGTTACTTTTTATATTTGAAACAGTCTCAGTTATATTTCTAATCAAAATTGCTTCTTTACCGGTAATACACGAAGCATATAAATTACTTTGAGTTTTGTTAACTAGGACGTTATTCCTATTGAAATTGCTTTAGCTATTCTAGGTATAAAAAATCTTTTGCGTTTCCTATTCTTTTATTACTCGATCTTCTTCCTTACCTGACCTCAAAAAATGAAAGCGACACAATGCTATGCTATTTTATTGCGAATTCTGTTCATTATTTTACTACGATTTTATAAAATTTTCATTCTCTGTTTGACGTTTTCGCTGAATTCTATATCAGTTAAAATTAACCGGATCCGTTAACGAGGTATGATTATTTAATTTTATCTCATTGGATTCATAATATTACTTACTTTATAATTACATCGGATTAACAGCTATTTTTTATTTTTAGTACCATAATTATTAACTGGAAATTGTTGAAAATTTAAACTAAAGCAAAACGCCAATCAAAGAGATTTTAAAAATTTTATCATACTATTTCATATTTATGTATCTGGTACTTTATACTTTATGGTAGCTTATTCAATCTTACCCTCAAAGTATCTGCAATTATTTTCTTAAATCTTTTTTAACGATCGATCACAATCCATGTTATTTTTGTAGTGTTTCACTAAACACTCAGATATAGAAAAAAAACTTATTTTTACTATAGAAGTGCGAATGTTTATCATTACACCCTTTTTTTATCTTGAGATTAAATTGACTTATTTTTTGTACCAGCAGTCGATTTAATAGATTTAATGATATGTCTAAAACAATAATCAAATCTAAAATGATGTTTAACAGTGATTTTAACAAAAATGTTGTGTTTCCCAAAAGCAACATCATAGGGCTTGTTAATATAATTATCTGTCTATGGCGGGCCAGGCACGAGACGCCAGTCCTCGCTAGTCCCTTGCGCATCATACACGTGGATGAAGAACTTCTCGTGCTAGACAAGCCTTGCTCGTTGCCGGTGAGTCAGCGTTGGGACCGTTTGATTTTATGTCAGGCCCTGGTTCGACTATTATTCCTAAATTCAACAAATCTGCTAGCAAAACTGATTCTAATAAATCTTAATAATCCTTTTCATTATTTCCTTTACAAGTTTTAATTTTAACTAATATTAATACAGCAAGATTCAGATGTAAATTTTATTGACCAGAAAATTTCTTTATTAAATGATATTGGATTTTGTGCTCGGTGACATAATTGTAATTTCGCTACCAGGGTCTGACAAAGATTGTGATTCGCACAAAAAGTTTGGAACGATGACTATTCCCAGACACGAGATTCGGTTTCGTTTAAAATTCCACTTGTAAGTGACAACGCGAGCCTAATGGATGCATTGGTATACTTATTTTATTAAAAGCAGAATTAACCATGTTCTAATAGTTTCATGATTCTCTGTTCAAGGAAATTTATAAATTTCATTGAATAGAGGATAGAAGTTAGTTAATTAAGAAATAATATAAACTTTAAAACGTAGTAGATTTTACTATATTTTTATTTTCTACGCACGATTGCAATTGCATGATCACTCGTATTTTCTATCAATTACAGAATTTAAAATCTACTACCCTATTTCGTATGGGGTGGTAGAGAAATACATCACCAATATAATTACTTTGGCTTAAACACCGCTTTTTATAATATTTGTATTGGCTGCTAATATGCTTTATTTAACTGCATTTAATTGAAATCTTTAAATAAAGTTAAATTTAAGTTTAATAAAATATTTTATTTATTATTACGTTATCTTTGTATCATTGTATACTGTTCATTTTTATCATCTTCAAATGTTTCATGTGATTATTGTTTGATGTTACGAGGTATTATCATGTTGCGTTATAGCATAGACATTGACTCAACAGGTTCATCCTTGCGGTCGTTATCGGCACAACACTGTTGTGTTCATACTCGCTAAAGAATATAACCTCAAAAACCTCAGGACGATTCACAGGCTTGACAGACTAACATCAGGTGAGAGCTTTATTATTTATGAGCTACATAACTTTCTTAACTATTTCTTAGTTCACATTTTGAAACTTAAAAATAATCTATACGTTACCGCGTCAGTACCTAAAATTTTCAAACTTATTTAAGCGTTTATTTACATCAAGCAGTCTTCCAACATCAATAATATTTATAAAAATTACTGAACTTAGGTCTCCTGCTGTTCGGGAGGAGTCCGAAGAAAGCGAGGCAAATGGAACATCAAATAAGAAATCGACAGGTTCAAAAGGAGTATGTTTGTCGAGTCGACGGCGAGTTCCCTGAGTGAGTTTAGATTGTTAATTTAAATAAATATTCGATGCAACATTTGCTTACACTGATGACAAATCTGATCGCAGATTAGACTTGAGTGCGAAAATTTATAGTAAATATTGATGAACTTAATATTTGTATAAATATTATAATAATATTTAGTAAGCAGGTTAAACAAACCGACAATATGTGAACAGTTGTAACAGTAGAGCGAGAGAACAGTCCAGTTGTAATTGAAATGCATATGCATGAAATAATATTAATCGGAGTAACAGGAAACAAAAATAAAACGAAATGTAAAATCCTTTTTATTTTATTCTTTTAATCCTATGCAATACGAATTTTTAATTTTGATTGTATTGGATTTGAGAGGATTACGTATTTAACGTTCGTGCGTAAAATTGTTTCAAATGTACTACTTTATAGATGTAGTGGAAAATATTCCATGTTAAAATCAAATTCATGTATTTCTTTTATTATATACCTATTTCTGTTATATAGAGAGGAAATCGAATGTCAAGAACCAATAGAAGTAGTGAGCTACAAGATTGGAGTGTGTAAAGTCTCGCCGAAGGGCAAAGACTGTTCGACAGTTTTCAAACGATTGGGTTATAATGCAGGAGCAAACACTAGCGTGGTTTTATGTCGACCCAAAACTGGCAGGATGCATCAAATCAGAGTACATTTGCAATATTTGGGTAAGGATGTGAAGTTTTTTAACTAAATTTTAGTTATATTAGAATGTTCTCACTCATTCGCTGACTCACGGTTGACATTGTAATATTTTTTACGACCATGACTATTTACATAAACAATAAAAGTTATAAAAATATAAAACTACGAGCTACAAAAAAAAAAGTGTCAATTAAAATAAATGAAGCAAAATTGAGTTTATAAATATTTACTTGTTACGTATGAATTAATGTAAATAACCAAAATTTAATTACAATTTATTTAACTCTTCTTCTTGCCGATTTTATAATTAGCTAATTTTATGAAAGTGATAACGGTTATTTATTTTCAACACTCCCTCTTCTTTATTATACGTTATCGAATAGCTACCACACAATATTAACTTAATTATGTGCTTCCATAACCAGGATATCCAGTAGTAAACGATCCTCTATACAACCACCCAGTATTTGGTCCGCTTCGAGGCAAAGGCGGCGATACAGGCGGCAAAACTGATGAACAATTAGTGAGAGACCTGATCGCTATACACAATGCTGAAAACTGGCTCGGCGTAGATGCGGCTGATGATGATATGCTATTCTCCAAACCCGTGTCTGATGATAAAGGTGATAAAAATCAAAATTACTATACGAAAACACTTTTTTCTACTACTGTGGTGCAAAAACAAGCGCAACAACATATCTATATTGTATGCGGTTACTAGTTGAAAGCAGTTTTGTCTGGCTTGATTTTCAGAGAAATGTTGTTGAGTTGCTTTACATTTTGAATAAGATATTTTCTGCTGCGTAACGTAATCTATAATAACAAAAATGTTCAAAATAAACACCTGTACGTACAGCAGTTAAAACTAAATCCTTTCCTTCCTTATCTTCGAATTCCTTTATGTAAATTTGAAACGAAGATGGAAACTAAATAACTATGTATTTATGTTAAAAGCTGTTTGCCTTCTGTGGGGTTCTGGACCATCTTACAGTACATCCTATCTACTTTCTACCCCAACCAATTCTTGTGACTTTTTCATATGATATGTATTTTTGACTACAGTTGGGGAAGATGAGGAAGGTCCCGCATCAAGAGAATCATCACCTCGATTGGAGTCACCAGCCCCTGGTTTGACCCCGTCAACCGTTATGACGCGTAAGCATTTTTTAACATTACTCTCATGTATTTATAAAATATGCACTTAAAAGTGTATAACTTAGCGTTATATAGCTTTTTTTGTATTCTTTTTAACACTTTCTTAAACACTTATTCAGTGAAATTTAATTTCTTTAAAAAACTATTTCATTCTAAATTTAGATGATTAAAACTAGCATGGTTGTATTTATACAATAAAAATAGTAAAAAAACTCAACTCAGATCAAAACGTTAATATAATTATTTCCATCTTCTTGATAGGAGAATTGCCTTTAGCAAGTGCAGTTGCTTGCAGTATAATTTGAAAAACGAAATTGTAAATTCCTTAGCTACTCTAGCCAGTCCATCGAGTGCATCAGAGGCCCCAGTGGGAGTGCCCTCTCCACTTGCCTCACCAGGCCTCAATGAAGACTTCAGCGATGCTAAGGTAATGTACCAAAGGAACTTAATTTCTTACTAGAACAGTACTGATTGACCATGCTTTCCCAACCCGCCTGCCCAGCGTGGTGACTATGGGCAAAACACATGAGTTCACGTTATTTTTGGCGTAAACTTGTGGAGGCCTATGTCCAGCAGTGGACTGTATAGGCTGTAATGATGATGATGATGATGATGCTTTATAAAATAAAAGCGGTTTTTGATCATTTTAATTTTGAATAAAATGCTAATCTTAAAAATTATTCAATCTTCAACAACTTTTATTTTAACGGAAGAGAAATATATAAAATGCATAATAATCCATATTTAGTTATTTATGTAAAGGGTAACCTAATTATCAAATTGTTATTTGTTCTCAAACAGTCAGAAAAAGTAACAGTGGCGACCCAAACTGGTTGCACGCCAGCGATCATAGCCACGAGTTCCACGAACCCTGGCAGCGCAGCTGGCGTCACCACCACTGCTGGCGGTTCTTCTGGATCTGATGCTCTTACTCCAGATCCTCACTGCTATGAGTGCCGTGTTAGATACAGGGATCCCAGACCAAGGGACCTGGTCATGTACCTACACGCTTGGAAGTACAAGGTTTGTCGTCATTTTTTGATATTGAAATCGTCATACTTTTGAAAGATAACGAAAATTACAAGTAAATTGACAGTTTCGAAAGTTTGCTGAAATAAAGTTCATTTTCAGAACAATCCAAAATTCTGCTTATTTATCAAATCTTAAATTAACAAAGCATATTAATTATAAGACAATAATCAAATTAAACAAAAGTTCTCCTTCTCTTACATGTAAATAGAGGCCTTAGCCCAGCAATGGGATGTTAAAGGCTGAATCGTAATAAAATATTTATATTAATAATTCAGCAAAACTATTTAGTACTTTAAAAATGTTGTTAAGTTACCATAAACATGCTTTCTAAAAATGAAAATTATTGTAAATATATCTTTTCCAATAACCAAGAGACTAACAAATTCCCAGAAAGTCGTAAATAATCTTTCAGTTCACGGGAAATATCGTTTTTAAGTAAGCAAAGTTGTAAAGGCAGCAGTCGATCTGACCAAGGTATAGCAAGGCAGCGGAACGCTATAAACATTCTACACGAAGTTTATAGGACTTCAGATTAAAACCTCCGGGAATAGTCTGTTTGAATTTAGTTCAAAACTGTAACTTAATACACAAGGCACAGATGAAATGGAAGAGAAAATTATAAAAATTTAAACATTATAAAAGCGAATTGAACTTATAAATAAATAGACACAAACTTTTAAATATAATTTGAACTTTCAATGATACAAGACACTTGTTTGATTGATTGATTGGTTTAATGGCTTTTAGTTGTGCCAAAGGAGCACGGTTGATTCCGCCAATATCACGTAGAGTGGAGAACACACGAAGGAGATTGATTGGTCGGTGCAGTTGAGATAACAGACTCAATTTAATTTTGAAAACAGGCAAAATAGTCAGACTTTCATTGTTACACCATAACCTAAAACAACACAAACATTTAATGTTAAACTAAGACTACAGCTGTTAGTAACTAAACTATTACAAACTAATTACACTAGGACAGACACATGATTTATTTACAACACAATTTACACAAAAATCTACAATAGGGACTAAACACCAACACTAACAAACATTGTACATTTATAGGGCGGGGAATATCACAGGAAAGGATGTCGTTACAAGACACTTATGAGTATGGATGTCATTCTATCAAAAATGATTGAAATTGTTACGTATTTTCTATTTATGAATAAATAGTCAAAAATTTTCTTCTCATAGTACGGTTCTTTTTTACTTATAAAAAAATGTTAAATTCTTTAGGCTTTTCTTTGTAATTTAATGAATAGATTTAATTAATTTACTTCTCTCCAGGGACCCGGATGGGAATACGAGACGGAGCTTCCACAATGGGCAAGCATCGATTGGGAGGAACCAGAGAGTTCATAGTTACACGTCTTGACACCATTGCAGAAGCGCCTCGCCACATCTCTATATATTACTAGCAAAACAATGAAGTGAATATTGGACTTACCAACAAAGACATTATCGATGATAATGATGTTAAATTAAATAAATGTGATCGTTTTAATGGTATTGTTGATAAGAAACATGAATTAAATGTTTAAATTCATGTTTAAATTTGTAAGAATGTTTTCGATCGATATCGTGTAATACAAGATGTGTTAGTTCTAGCTAAATGTCACAGAATATGTAACTAAAACTTGAAAAACTACTTGAAAATATTTAATGTTTTGATGTTTTAAAAACACGCGAGGCGCTTTTCAAGCAAAAGAATCGGGTTCTACCAAGTCATGGACCCAAAGATAGATAAAATATCGACACTGGTGAATACTTGGCTGTTATCTTAATGCTGAGGCAGGTTTTGTAATTTAGTTTAAGGTAGAGTAAGTGAAAAAAATTATTTTATATGCATCGATTGCACTTTTTGGTACTACTTTTTTCATTTCCTTCCAAAATTCTAGTGATCCTCTTAGAGCTCGTTTCGTTTCGATTAGTATGTAGAATTCTAGATTTTATTTTGTCACTTCAGTTCCTATCGATCTAGGTTGTTTCTTAACGCTTGTTGTAGCGTAGAATTAAGGGGTAATAACAAATTTTGTAAAAATAACACTATCAGTAAAATAGATTTATCGCTTTAACGAGGCAGGGTCTGAACCACGATCATCATATAATATCACAATCTCATCACGTAAATGAGATAGCTCTTCTATTTTATTGATATCATCGTTGAATTGTTCAATCGAAATCTTGTATCATTTTTAATTTTCAGTGCTTAAGCGTAAGATCATTTTTATATTAAATCATAAATCGAAATGTTATATATTCGAATTAAAATATATTAGAGAAATGTTGACTGTAATTCGGTCATATTAAAAAATTCGGACCACTGCAGTATTTTATTAAAGAAAAATAATCGTAAATAGGACCACTGTTTATAGAACGGCTATCTCTGTAAAATATAACGCGTCTACAAATGCATAATTAAGGAAATAAATGCATTTTTATTGGCGGCGCTAGTGACGCCGCTACGTTTTTGGCTTCCATAGTTTCGAGTAGACTGTATAGGTATCCTCGGAAATTTTGTACTTTAAATACGTTAAAATAATCGCGTTATTCGCTTGAAACCAATCTCCCTTCGTTACCCTTCGTTTTGGTGATTAATCGAAAGTGTGATTAATCGAAAGTGTGATATGCATTTACTTCATACGTTTCGCTTACAGTATCTTTTGAAAAGACATCTCTACCGATTAAAAATCTGATATTATTTTTCCGTTTGAAGTAACCAAAGTAATAGGTGTATCCAAAGAGGGATGTTTTAATGTTTACGATTCGGTTTGGGTACAGATCGAAGCAGCAGTTTTAAAGACATGAGTAAGAGTTTTTTTGTTTTGTTTTCATAATTCATAAGTTTTGTGTGTTTCTAGATTATAAGTGATACCAGTTTTTTTTTTCGAACGGGGTGTGAGTTTACTGATTCTTTTCTTTCAATTGTCAAACGTCAATGTCATACGCCGTCAAAAGTCATGTTGGTAAATATGGTCTGTCAATGTCAAATGTCAGTTTTATATTTTAAACTAGCTATTTACATCAAATGCGATTATTCGTATGAGCGTGTGTGCAGCACTTTCAACTGAAAATATCCAAATCGAAATTGGTATTTTTTACTACTATTATGACGTAAACTTACACTCAGTCTTTTCTATGAACGTATTTGGATTGTTTTAAAAATCTTCTGTCGCAAATTTATTTTTAAATATTCATCGCTGGTTTATTTATTAGATACGTTAGTAGGTATTAAAATATAAAAGACAATTCTTGTAACTCTAAAAATATTTTCACGAGCTTTCATAAATTAATTCTATGGAAAATTATATATTTTTCTTACTCGTAGTGTAGTTGTAGTGTGCGTATAATCAATATATTTATTTATATGATATCCTGTATGTGTGTTTGTGATTTACTTCGGAGTAAGTGGTATTTTTTTTTTTTTGTTTTATTACTTTTTCAATGTGAAATAGTTTTGACAGTAGCGATAAAATGTCTTGGGAGTAAAAGTAATGACAGACTTACTCCGACACGCACTGTTGCGGCTTAATAATACATTGTATATACCTATGCTTCATGTTAGAGTACTGTTGACTTTAAACGTCTACCTTTCGTTACCCCAATATCTATTCGTCAGTTTGGGATCAAAGTTAGTCATGGAATGGGGTTACTTTAATTGGTAAATTGCTATAATTTCTCTAAAATACCGATATCATTATAATTTCATTATATTTTTTGTATCTATATTTATCTTTCAAAACTTCATGCATACTTGATATTTTTTTTTCAATGACATCGGCGTAAATACTGGTTAAAGTTAAAAAAATAAAAGGGTAGCGTGTAAAAATTATTTATAATCTGTGGCATATCACGAAACGCGAAGCTGATTTGACTTGATAGAAGCCAAATGAGCTTTACAAGTGAATATTGTTGTATTTTTATATAGTTGGTAAGATTGTTCATATACATTGTGTTATAATATGTATAATTATATGTAACGGATAAAATAAACGATTGTATTACTGGCTGTTTTGTGACATTGCGATTTTTGTCGCAGAAAAAAAATATTAAAATACGATATATAGAGCCTCATTTTGAAATCATTGCCTTTTGTAATTTGTTTCTGCTTTTTATTGAAATACTTCGTCGCCTCGCTCGTTTTATTATTTTATTCATAAGAAATTTTCATGTGCCTTCTCAAAATAAATTTAAATATAAAACGTAAAAATATGTTTTTCATTACGGTTATTTGTAATTGTTACACAGTTTTAATATGTAGGTATTATATTTGGCACGACGGTTTTATTGTAAAGTGTGACCACAAAAAATTACCTATATGATTTGTATGTAGGCAACCCATTTTTTGTTTTTTTTTTTGTTTGGCCACACTGAACATCAGTTTTGGCGCGAACCAAAATAGTAAATATGTTTTGCATGATGTATGTTATTTGTATTTATACTTATACCAATGCGGTATACACTAGAAGTTTGTTGTTTAAATATTATTTGACATAATTATTTGAATGACGACACATGAAAGACATTTTATTTTGTATAAGTATTGGTAATTAAGGTTATAATAGCGTTTCCTTCTTTAGATTCGTGTTATGATAATTCATGTTTCCACTTAAAGATAATTAGAATAAAATTCATCTTTGACACATTTTGTTTCATTAAAAAACCCTTTAATAATAAATAAATAAAAATAACTTCAATTTGGACTGCTGACTACAACATTACTCTTATCCTAATGACAGTGTTAGAATTAAATGTAAAATATTACATTTTCGATGATACAAAGCAACCGTCAATTTTCGTCAAATTTTTATCAACAGCTATCAGTAACTTGCACTCAATTTACTCTCTGGTATAAAATTAATATTTATGCTGTAAGTCCACTATACTTAAACTGCGGCCCGCCGGGCTCTTGTTGTTGGCCCATCTGAAGTTACCAATTTACTGTAAACCAATTTAAATTTTGTGTCCATTAGAAAATGGGCGTTCGGATCAAAAATTTGAGACGATCCAAATTGTAATTACTCTGACTTGTTCGGTGAGTTTATTGATTTTAAAAACGACACTAATCTTGAAGTTTTGTTTAAAAAAAAGGAAAAATAAAGATTACTAGCTGACCCGGCAAACGTTGTCTTGCCGCCAAACGCTATTTAAAAATAGGGGTTGATGGTAGAGGGTTGAAAATTTAGGGTTGTGTGTATAAAAAAATAGAAATTAAAAATTTGGTCTAAAAAATAAAAAAAAATTTAGGGGTGAACTACCCCTAACATTTAGGGGGATGAAAAATAGATGTTGGCCGATTCTCATAGATACCAGATAAGCACAAAAAATTTCATCAAAATCGGTCAAGCCGTTTCGGAGGAGTATGGCAACGAAAACTGTGACACGAGAATTTTATATATTAGATGTAGAATTTTTGAGTACCAAAAGCATAAAAACGTCCAAAGATGTGCCCAAATCCTACTAATATTTTTTGGATATACGTATGTGTACGAATCGTCTTTTTGCAAAAATGAAATACACAAAAGACATTTATACAAACATACTTACAGATTCTCATCTGGAAGATGTAATAAGGATAGCATGTAGCGCTAAACCAGACCTTAAAAAAGTTTTAAAAAGTGTTCATAAATACAAAAATCGCTTTAAATTACGTAAAAATCTATATATCTTTTTCAAAGCTTATTTTTTCATTAATAAAGTAACTACATTATTAACTTGGAATTACGTTTTAATTGAAACTTAAATAGTTTTTGCTTGCGGCCCGCGACACGATGACTGAACCGTGTTTGTGGCCCCTATAAAACAATGGTTGAGTATGGCTGCTGTAAGTAGTAATTTTTATATGGGCAAATTGTAACGTAGAAGAAAATTGCAAATGATACAATAGACACGACACATTTCCCTCTACGTTACTACGTACAACTTACACTAGCGGACCAAACCACGGATTTTTTCAAGGATATAAAATGTGTTCGACTCCTTTCATTTTAAAATTTGCTTAAATAAACGAGCTATACTTCGATAGACTCGTTCTGTATGATACTATTCGTGGGCGTGTAAACACGCCTATAAATAAAAAATCATCAACTGACGGACACAAATAGAGAACTGCTTATTGGGAGGAATTTTTTTCTTTGTAAATTGTAGCTATGCTCCCGCGCTCGTTACACTGTCATGCAGAAGTACCCTGCCCGAGGAGCTCGTATATTAAGAAAAGTAATATGTAAAAAAGGGCTAGAAATTGTTTTTTTTTTTTTTACATGGAACATGATCTAATATACCCACAGACCCATTTAAAAGAACGTTGTTAGGAGTCGAACGCCATATATATCATATTTTCTTTTTATTTATACAAAAGTTATCCAGACAATAAGGAACACAAAAATGAATAAGAATGAGCTAATTCGGTGCAGTCTATCGAAAGTTATTACATATATTTCGGAGATTCATTTTTATATTATACTAGCTGTGCCCGCGTCTTTATCCGTGTGGAATTAAAAAAAATTGTTCAGTTCGCAGAGTTACAAAATAAATAAATTTCTAAAATAAAAGTAGCCTAAGTTACTCCTTATTACGCCAGCTATCTGCCAGTGAAAGTCCCGTCAACCGGGTTCGGCTAATACTGAATTAGCCGAAACAAACAGACAGACAGATAGACAGAAAAAAATTGTAAAAAAAATGTTATTTTGGTATATGTATGCATTTAGTAAAAAGCGGTTATTTTAATATTGCAAACAGACACTCAAATTTTATTTATTTGTGTAGATATTATATAGAATAACGTAGTAAAATAAATCCACACGTATTTGGACCATAATCAATACGTTACCTTCTCATATGTAGATAAATAAAGGGTACCACATACAAATGTATTTGGAAGATATCGACGATCCTCAAGTAAATATCCATCTTAAAAGCAGTGTGTATACTCAAATGAAAGGTATATTCGCCACTTCGTATTCGTAATAAGCTAAAATGTACCTTATCATATGGATCTAAGGTGTATTACGAATTTGGATTTTTAATGCTCGTATTATACAGGAGGTAGGCGAGATGAAAGAATGAAAGCGGTAAAGTTATTACAATGAAAATTGTTTGGTTATAAGTTTCATTATTTTTTATAACGTCGCTCGCAGTTTTAATTGTCTTGATTCGAAGCTTAATACATTATTTTATCTATTAATTATAACAAATAATTATTAATTAGAGATATAATTTTAGAAGACTCCAAGCGGTGATACTGCCTCCGTAAATACACCTGCATAATTAAACGTGTAAGTCGATCTCTTTAGAATATTAGTTTGAATTAAGAATTTAAGATAATGAAATCAAAATTAATAAATAATAATTAATAATACCGCGTACAGTTATTAGGCTTCAGTCAGCAAATTATCTAGGACATTTAAATAAAATAGAAAGAAAGAAAAAGGAAAGCTCCTTAACCTCAGAAAATAATAGTGCCCTAAAGCGACATCAGGCGGTATAATTACATCACCAGTTATATTCATGTACCGACTTTTTTTTTGAAATCACATCTACATATGTTTCTAGATTTGGTGCTTAACATTTAACATTGACAGACAATAAATATAATAAAATACGTTTATAATACAGGTTAATCAGTTTCGATTCGAATTGACTCGATTGGAAAAATTGAAGAAAAATCTTCAAATTCCTTTTATTAATTTTCAACTATTGACAAATTCGATCAAACATGGATTTTAAACGTTGAAATTTAATTTGATTAAGTCAAATTTACACAGAATAAGGTGGGACTTCGAATAACCACAGACAACAGTAAAACTATAACTTCTAGAAATTTCCGAAGAAACAAAATTATCAACCCTTGCTTTAGAATAGTTCAATGAAAAACCGAATTGAGAAGCAAGGGTCAGTCCAATACTTAAATAACGCATAGAAATTACGAATTTAAAGACAGTGTTATCAAAAATATTAATAACTATTGAACTTCAAAAGAATGAATGTTATACACAGGGAAATAAAATTCGTCACGTTTTACTTTACAAAAAAGAGTATAAAGACACAAGTCTAAGAATACTGCTTCAGCCTGTAATGTACGTAATATCCCACTACTGGGCATATAGGAGTAGGAGTCCCATGTAGGAGAAGGATCAGAGATGAATCCACCACGCTGCTCCAATGCAGGTTGGCGGATATATTCCCTACTATGAGTAACGATCGCTATCAGTTGCAAATGATAACAACTGGGACCGACGGTTTAACATGCTCTCCGAGGCACGATGGGGACACCCACAAGGACTGCACAAACACCCAGACCACAGCAAACACCTGTATGGCACAAATGTTTGTCATGTGCGGGGATCGAACCCGCAACGGCCAGCGCAACAGGTACAATCCATGGATACAATTCCATACATCCTGTGACCGTTGCGCCAACGCGTCGTCTAAGAATACTGAAATAAAGATAAAACCCATTTGCAAACAAAATTGATGGGAAAAGAGATTTCTAAATAAACCTTTTATTTCCCTAATTTCTTTGTCGCTTTACAAAAGCGTTTTATTTTGAGATCAGTTTTTAAGTCAAAATTTCAACTTCTTGTAAATATTCTTGTAAATATAATGTAATTTTCGAAGACCTTTCAGAAGGTGATGGACGGTCATTCTTACGTAATGTTAATGAAATTTCCTTAACGACGGCGATCGCACATCCGATGATATCTTTGTATTTCTAGCAGTACATTTTTTTTCCCATTTATTTTTTTATTTTGACTATATGTGTTTGCCCACCATTTCTCAGACAGCATATAATCCCAGTTGTTAACTACTGATAAAGCAGTCAAGCAGCGTTGTAGATAACTATCTTTTACATTGAAGAGTATGTAATTAGCCTTGCAAAACTAATCTTGCTAAGACCTTAACAGGTTAATTAAATTAAGATCAGTATTTGAGAGCGATTGGCGTATTATGTTTGCTAGTTTATATAGTTAAACTAATTAAGTTAAATTAATTTATTTTAACTTGATTTTGTTATAATAAAATTTGTCTTACTAAGTCTAAGTTACATTTGTTATATTTTTATTTATAAATTTGTTGAATGTTTAAATATTAAGATAATTTCATACGCCATAATAATACCTCGTTCCCTAGCAATAACCGAAACTTAAAATCAATACAATATCATAAATATACAACCTTAAGGGAAAAGGGTTCATATTTAAGGGACATCGTACACAGCGATATCTTTCACAACATCGGATGTATATACGTAAAGAGCGGTAGTTCAATGGAATTATGAACCCATCGTGTGGCAAAAGGTTTAAAGGGTGACGTAACACAACGCCAGTTCCAGAGAAAGGGTTAATTATCAGAATACTTCGAAGAACAGTTTCGGATATCGGGTGCGGCCTTCCTGTTGTATAGAGTATGTGTTTCTCGTAACATACATATATATTTTAAGTGTTATTGTTCGAGAAATATTAATTTGCTAAATAATAAGTGTGTTTGTTCGATGTGACACGCGATTTGAGTTTACTACTACATTTTAAAAAAGAAAATATCTATGTATTAATACGTGAAGCAAAAAGTTTGTACCCCTTTTTACGAAAATTGCGCGGACGGAGGAGTATGAAATTTCGCACACTTACAGTTTATACAAAGGAGTGCTAATTTTTTTTTATTATGATAAAAAATGAATTAAATCAAAAACAAAATCATTACACACACAACCATGTATTTGACACACACGCATATATACTCTTTTGTTTAATGTTCAATCTTATAACTTAAATTAATTATCTATGTTCTATTAAATAAATCAAATTATAGTTATATGTTCGACTGTGATAAAGCACAACAGGAATAATATTTTGATAAATAATATTAATACACCTTACACTTAATGGCCCCTAGTCCCATGAGTAAGTCCAGAAATTTAGAGCATTTTTTATCATAGACTACACGTTTGCGCAAACATAAATGTCTAACAACCACTCTGATGTAGTGGTGGGTAAAGTACTTAAATTCAGCTATCGTGGGATCGATCCCCACCTGGAATGTACATTTATATTTGTACAAATATTTCTTTCTGTCTGGGTGTCTGTTCTAGTGTGGAATATATCCACCCACCCGCAGTGGAGCAGCCTGGTGGACTAAGTTCAAATCCTCCGCCTGCATAGAAGTCTACGTACAGCAGTGAAATGTTACTTCTCTTCTTCTTAAGGTGCCTCCTTGCGAAGGTTGGCAATCATTAGGGCGATTTCAACTTTTGAGACCGCAGCTCTAAACAGTGATTTTTTTCTCTATATGGAATGTTACAGATTAAATCAATCAAAAACGGCTCCCAGTAGGATTTTTTCCTGTGTTGGGGGTCCGGGAACACACACAATACACAAGCACAAACGCCCAAATCACGACAAACATCTATATGGCCAATACAAATATCTGTCGTGAGCAGGGATCGAATCCGCGACCGCCAGCGCAACAGTCAGTACTGTGACCGTTGCGCCAACGCGTCATCTGTGACCGCTGCACCAACGCGTCGCATATGTAAAAAATCATAATAGTTGAAATACACGATCACTAGCGCAACAGCCAGTTACTAACAGTAGTTACTGCGTCAAACCGTCTATACTACACTATTTTTCATATTTCTCTTAAAAATAGTCGTTTCAATATCATTTATGAAAGTATCTTTACAAATTAAAATATCTGTCCTTAAATATTAATATTAATAATGATATGAATATTATTTGAATAATAAGAATATTAATAATGCCCTTCATATTAAAAGACAATACGAGATTGCTCTCTTTACTGCCCACGGACTTAACAGCCTACGTACGCCAACGTAACGTTACAATTTTTCCTTCCCACACGTAGGGGTTATTGCATATTATTCATAATAATCTCTTCCGGTATTCTTGTTATACTCTTATACTAACTAACCTAGCGATCTTCGTGCCGGTTATTTTATTTTATTTTTTTCTTAATGTATCGTTTTTTTTTTTTACGTTTCTTTTACAAACTTTATCCAGTCAATGACGAAAATATGTAAATATTATACGATTCACTGCAGTCGTCCGAAAGTTATACCTACATACATTTCGGTTAATTATTTTTAATTAATATAGTTGATTAATTTCGTTGAAAATGGTCTCTGTTGATTCTGCTTGGAGCAGCTGATATATTGGCGTACAAATGATAAAATATTATGATATTTTTGCAATTTCAATTTCCGCCACATAAGGTGATATTCACGTACTTTTATCGAATTTCCGTTATAAAATTGTAAAAACAGAAGCAGACACGGATGTGAAAAGGAACGCGGAATTTCTGTATCATTATAGGAAAATGTTGTATCAGCAGTCATTATTTAATAACAATTTTAACGACTTTTTATTGGTATTGTTTTTGAAGTAAAACTTTTTTTACGCACGCTTGACTTGGGAAGTAAGCTGGTGAATGCGTGACGAGAGCGTTGCAAAAAGTGTGATCGGGCGAGGCGAACAGAAGTTGAGAGGTATATATATACATATATATATATAAAAGTTTTAGAAAGTTTTGCTTCAGTCGTGTACTATCTAAAGCTCACTCATTTTAGTTGTTTTATTTATCGGTGATCTATGAAAAAAAATTATTTTATATTTAATAGGTTCTCAGTTATTACACAACATAAAATATTATTCATTCATTCCTTTTTTTATTGCACGGTCAGAGGCACGGTGGAAATAATTGTGTTTGCTCGCAAACGAAAAAAAAACCGACTTCAATTACATCGACGAGCAATAAATACAACGTAGATCGACGAAAAAATACTCAAGTAACTACGCGTTATCAAAGATTACTCCAAAAGTAGTTATCAGATCTCAATAAAATTTATATGTGACCACATGACAAACATCAGCTTTCGATTAAATTAAAAATTATTAAAATCGGTACACCCAGTAAAAAGTTATTGCGGATTTTCAAGAGTTTCCCTCGATTTCTCTGGGATCCCATCATCAGATCCTGGTTTCCTTATCATGGTACTAAACTTGGGATATCTCCTTTACAACAAAAATTTGAAATTTGAAGAATTATCAAAATCGGTACATCCAGTAGAAAGTTATGTGGTATAATACAACGTAGGTCGACGAAAAAAGCGTCAAGTAAAAACGCATTATTAGATATAACTCGAAAAGTAGTTGTTAGATCTCAAATAAATTTAAATGGGACCAATTGACACACACCACCTTTCGATTAAAAAAAATTTGTCGAAATCGGTCTACACGGTCAAAAGTTCTGATATAACATACATAAAAAAATACAGTCGAATTGAGAACCTCCTCCTTTTTTGGAAGTCGGTTAAAAAATCGAAGAGACCATTAAAACAGTGGTCAATACCATCTACTCAATTGGGACTCGTTTGAGAATGTTAGAATGTTTCTGGTATCTTTTTATAAAAGAGAATAAATGTGGCAGAAATGTGCAGAGATCGATTCGATCAATAAAACAATTTTTTTATACAGGTATTATTAAACATTTTTTTTAAATATCTTATCAAAAATCCGTTCTAGCGGGGATCGAACCTGCGTCTCCGACTTCTTAATTTTTTTTTATATTTCATGGTCACCACGGGAGGTCCTCCGATGACCATGGTTGCTGTAAAGTATCCGAAACTTCGAGTATCTAATAAACTTAATTAACCGCGATAAAACCGATTTAGTTGTTTCGTTATAATTAAAGGTATAAATCGTGAAAACTTACACGGATGGTAAGGTAAATAAGGTTTTAATATTATATTGTAGAATTATTATAATAATAACTCGACGAAGTAATAAATGGATAAATAGAATAAAATAGCGTGCAACCGTTAATAACATCAATTTATAAACTGAAGCAATAAAATTTTAAATATATATTAAAACAAGCAAATTCAACCCTAATTACCCGAAAAATACGGCTTAGACGTTCGCCAACAATAAACATAACGTACAACATAAGGTAACAAAATATACGAAAGAAAACGTAACTAACAGCTACCTACTAATTTACTCCAAGCAAAGCGCTGCAGACAACACTACCTGTCAATTTTCTTAACAGCAATAACTGTACAAATGTAAACCTTATTGTTCTTTTCATAAAGTTGATAATCTGTTTGTATTTAGTTGAACTGTAATATTTTACATTCGCTGTCGCATTTCACCGCTAAATGCTATGCGCTATTCGGGCACGAATTGCAGATATTAGGATTTATCATTCGAAGTTCTCAAATCGATAGCGATCTTAGATTTTCGCCTGTGGTGGTCGATTTGAATAACAGGCGTCTAGGACAAAACTTGTTAGGATTACTGTAAATGATGGCATTCTGAATCTTATTGACTTTCGAGTACCCACGTTATATGACTTTTATATTGTAAATTGAAGGCCATTTTTATTCGTTTTTGGGTTCAATTACGTTTCAATTATTCTTTTCGTGTACTTCATAATTAAACATTGTTTGTGTAAACCCGTGTCTTGTAATTTGTATTATGTGACTTTGTATCGCATAAAGAATGAAAGGTAACATTTTACGAGGTGCGAGATACTTTGAGTTTTTATTTGAGCTTAATTCGCCTCGCCGTTTTCTCCGCAGGTTGGCAGATAACTTTCCTACCGTTTGTTGTAAAGAGTTTATGACAAAAGCCAGCTCCGAAGGTTTGACAAGCTCTTGAATGCTTGGAAGACCCCCCAGAAGAGCTATTTGCAACAAAGTTAAAACTACTTATTAGTATTCAATAAAAGGAATCGTAAAATGGTCGTTCATTTTGGTGTACTTGCAATTTAATTGCACCGTTTATTTTTATTTTTTATTTTTTTTACACATACATATATAGCATTTCCAGCCAGTCTCATTAAATAAGTTAAATTTAAAATTGGAACGTAATAAAATAAATTTGACTTATGGTTGTCGACTGTCCAAAATTATGTCATAGTAATAATATTTGTTTGTTCTTAATACAATAAAGTTACTCCAAGGTAAATTCGTTATTTTCCGTGAAATTTTAATTCCAATTCTCAGTCCAAATAATGCACCTGCACTCCTATCACCAGAGGAGATTATGAATTATTTTCAATGATCATTAAAAACATGTTTTTTATTTCATAAATTTAAAAAAAAATTTGACAGTGTAATTTTTCCTACAACAATTTCTAGAAATAAGTATAAGCCCGAATTCGTGTTAAATAAAAATATAATAATACATATAATATTCATAATGATTTTATCCATTTTTTTACAGAAATTTAATTTAATATGCGAAAAGTTTTAACCTTCGATGTTATATTATTATTAGACGATTAATAAAACACAACCCATAATATAGTAATTAAAATAAATGAATATCTATAATATTTAACATTAAAATGAAATAAAATACACAGAAACATTTACAAACACAATCAAATCATATTGTAAGTGAAAAGCTCATTGAATAGATAAAGGACATTACGCGGAAAACCGGCGGCCATTTTAAATTTTATCACCAACAAATCGACTAATATACAATTTTAGACCCTTTGTCACATAACAGTAAGACATATTTTCGTTAATTTTGTGTTTGAAAAGAAAAATCTCTACTAAAAAAACGGATTAATTCAGTACAATGTTCAGAAACGCTACCAACAAGGGATTCTTAATTTGCGTTAGCTATTACGATAAGAAAATGTATTACTCTGTAAGGGCAATCTGTGAATGGATTTTTTATTTATTTAACGTTCACATAATTATCATTTAATTTCATTTAACACCAATTGTACTTTCGTGCGTTAATGTTTTCGGTCATTTACGTTCAATTTTATCATATAATTAATTTTTCAGACAATAATATCACTATAACTTTATGGACAATGGAAACTATTAAAAAATCCTTAAGTATTTTTTTTTTTTAATTGAAATAATATTATGAACACTTAAAAGACAGAAAGTTTACTAGATATTTCTTATAATGACACTTAATGAAGGTTTGACGCAGTGGTCATAATATTTACGCTGGTTGGGTGGGTTCCATCCTGATTTATGCGCTTCAGCCTGTAATATCCTACTGCTGGGTATATAGAAGTTTGTCTTGATCTGGGGGTTAATGTATAAATCGGATTTTTTAAGTCCCATAAAAATATACCTTTACATGTATATGTGAATGTGAATGATATGTGATTCTTTAAGCTTTTGTTAATAATGTATTGGTTGTGTACAAAATTACGTTAAGGTAGAAATAAAAAATGTTTATACAAGTAAATAAATAAAAGATTTTATTTCATACATACAGTAATTCGCTGTGTGGCTACGGCAGTAAAGAATATAACCACCCCCTCTCTTGCCGTGGGTGTCGTAAGAGGCGACTAAGGGATAACGCAGTTCCACTACCGCCTTGGAACTTAAAAAGTCAACCAATGGCGGGATAACCATCCAACTGCTGGTTTTGAAATACACATTCCGAAGACGGGCAGCAGTGTCTTCGGTGCGACAAAGCCAGCCCTGCGGTCACCAACCCGCCTGCCCAGCGTGGTGACTATGGGCAAAACACATGAGTTCACTCCATTTTAGACTCGAACTTATGGAGGCCTATGTCCAGCAGTGGACTGTATTAGGCTAAGGTGATTCAATAATATATATATATGCAATTACCAATAGTAAACGAAGATTTATTCATTGTGAAGCTGTGTTAGCGCCTACACACCGGCAGTTGCTGGTTCGATTCACGTTCGGAATGAACATTTGTATTTGTTACAAATGTTTATTTCTAATCTGGATAGACATCCAAATGGACAGACGGACAGACGACGAAGACACGACGGCGGGACGACGGACGTCCTTGTGGGTCCCCACGCCGTACCACGAAGAGCATGTTAAGCTGTCGATCCCGGTCATAGAGAGCTTATAGCGATCGCTCCTCAAAGTTGGGAATATATCCGCCAGCCCGCAGTGGAGCAGCGTGGTAAATTAAGCTCTAATCCTTTTCCTACATGGAGAAAGAAGCCTATGCTCAGCAAGGTAATGTTACAGGTTGAATTATGTTCATTTAAGAAACTTAAATGTTGGTTTAAAAACAAAACTTACTAAAATTAAAATTCTTGGGAATATAAGTAGAATTTTACTTAAAAATCTTAAGGAAGTCTTGCAAATCTTTTGTTTGATAATGGACCTAAATTTCAGATCCCATTTTCTTTATTACTTTCATATTCAAATATTCTTTCTAAGTATTCTTTAATTACCTATACAATATTTACCGCCATTCTTTGTACATATTGTACTTGGGTAAGTACAAACTAAAAAATCTCAAGTGGGTACAAAAGCCTCTTCTCGATTTAGAAAGGGCTTAACCTCCCCCTTTACTCTACCGAGAGTTTGCGATTAATTTTCCAAAAATGAATAACTATACCATCAGATATCTTTGATAACAACCCATGACTTTACGAGTTCTCCGATCCACATACCCATAACTATATAAATATACCCAACAGAAACTGTTAACTGGAACCTATTTGTACAAATATAATTATCTGTTCCAAGCGGAAATTAAATCCACGACCGTCGGCATTAAAGTTACTACTTGCAAAACTAGACCCAAACAGTAGTCGTAACTACTTGAAGTATAAGTATCATCTACAAATAATCTTGAATATTACTTTATTACAACTTACAGTAAAAGATATTGTTTCTTTAGTTAAAGTAGAATTCAAATCTACTTATCCATCCATATATACACATTAATGATATAAATTTTCTATTTATTATATATATATATATATATATATAGGTCGGCAAACAAGCGTACGTTCACCGGATGGTAAGCGATTACCGTAGCTTATAAACGCCTGCAACACCAGAAGCATCGCAAGCATGTTGCCGACCCTATCCCCAATCCCCCCAGGAGCTCTGATCATCTTACTTACCAACAGGAACACAATACTGCTTCAAAACAGTATTATTTAGCTGTGGTCTTCTGTAAGGTCGAGGTACTACCACAGTAGGTCTGCCCCTCAGTAAATAATTCATAACTCATAAAGTAATAACTGAGTAAGTCAGATAGATTTCACTCATCAGTATTTCACTCTTGAAATATATTTTAAGCGTCAGCGCGTAATTTTGTTTGCTGACAATAGAAAAAAACCGACTGCAATACATCGACAAGTAATACGAAGTAAGTAGACGAAAAAAAAGTCAGTTAAATACGTGTTATTATAGATAACTTTCACCTTTCCAACCATTCCTTCTTCCTTTCCTTTGCCCTAAGGTTGCCTGGAAGAGAACGCTTTTTAGCGATAAGGCCAGCCTTTGTACATAATGAAAATATTGTTAATATTTTTCTTTCTTTGCTATGTATCATTTCTGTTTTTAGTGTATAATTATTATTATTATTATAACTCAAAAAATACTTGTCAGACCTCGATTTAATTTAAATGGGACCACAAGCGCTAGAGTTCAATTAAAAGTAACAGTAAAAAGTGATTAGTAAAGACACATAAAAAACTACAGTTAAATTGAGAACCTCCTCCTTTATTCGAAGTCGGTTGAAACCCATAAAGGAATATAGTAATCGATATTAATTTGATATAATCAAAAAAATATCATATTAATTATTACTACAAACACAATTAAATTTTAAATCCAAGCCATATTTTAGTAGCTGCGACCACAGAATGGTCGACCAAGCAATTAGCTAATGGTCGGTTAGGACAAATAAATAAAATTTTAACGTATGATTTATAAAATGTTTCAAATTTGTTTGTGTACTTTATTCTTTATAATAATTCTGGATTAGCTTGGAAAACTTTCCGCTGATGGGAAAAACCTTCTCTATATTGAAGAAGGGGTAAAACTTCATCCAATACACTGCTCCACTACGATTAGGCTAATAATTTCCTTAACAGTAGCGATCGCTATCGCGTGTCTATGATAATAATTGAGACCATGATTTACGTATGCAGTGCTCACGGTGAGGAAACCTATGTAGACAGCGGGGACATTAAAGACACCTAGACCGGAAACAAGGTTTTATAAAAATTTCTGCCACGAGAGAGAATCGAATATAAAATAATTAGCTAATTAACAATTGAAACCTTAAGCTAAGCAAGTTCCCACTTCATTGGACACTTAACAAATATTCAAAAAGATTATAATAATAATTTTAAAAAATTCATGCCATGAAACTTCAATGCTTCTATTACCCACATTTCACGCTAGATTTTAGCTAGAACATGGACTTTTGACAAAATTTATAAACCGTTTTAAAGCTCTGATTTTGGAACAATATATCCTTAAATTCATTACAGTACGGGAGTAATTGGTTTGGCACGAGTTGTACAAGCTGCTTGTATAAGTTTGTTATGTTAACAAAGTGAGATGTAACAGTATTCTCATTCAAATGTGCGGCGATGCTAGCAACAGCTGAAAATGTATTCATCGACTCATTTATATAAGAGATACGAAATTAACAGGCAAACTAGAGTAACTAATAGAGAGCATTTAAAAGTAAACAAAACTTATCAATGTTTTAATTTGTTGTCACTTTTGCAAATGTTTATTATTTAAACTAATGAGTTGTGAAGTTAAGTCGTAAAAAAAGGAAAAAAATAATAATAATACAAATTCATATTTGAATCTTATAGTTATTGTAGTGAGTAGCACGTCCCGTATTATTCTATTGACTAAGTTAGCCATTAAATTTCATTCCAATAAAAAAAAAACATTGTAAAAATGTTCTTCATTCAGTCAGTCAGCTCAACCTATTGCAGTCCACTGCTGGACATAGGCCCCCCCAAGTTCGCGCCAAACATCGCGGTTTTCTGCAATCCTCTTCCAGCCTACACCGGTAATCTTACGCAGATCGTCAGTCCAACGGGCCGGAGGACGTCCCACACTGCATTTGCCAAGACGCGGTCTCCACTCCAGGACCCGTCTGCTCCAACGACTATCGGTCCTGCGGCACTGATGGCCAGCCCATTGCCACTTCAACTTGCTAATTCTGTGGACTATGTCGGTTACTTTCGTTCTCTTACGGATAGTCTCATTTCTAATCATATCTTTGAGAGAGACCCCAAGCATAGCCCGTTCCATTGTACGTTGAGCGACTTTAAAATTGTGGACCAGTCCCTTCGTCAGTGTCCACGTCTCGGCTCCGTATGTTAACACAGGCAGGACGCATTGCTCGAAGATTTTCGTCTTCAAGCATTGCGGAATCTTCGAAGGAAAGACTTGACGAAGTCTGCCAAATACTGCCCAGCCCAATCGAACTCTCCTATCGGCCTCCCTCTCGAAGTTGTTGCGTCCTAGTTGATATTAGCGTCCTGGTTGTTTTATAATACACTAACTGTTGCCCGCGACTACGTCCGCGTAGTTATGAAGATATGCATTACTATTAAGATGCTTAACGCAAATTATTTTTTTTATTTCAGTCACTTGAAATGCTTATCACTCTGAGTAACTTTTTCAAAGGCACAATTTAGTATAATTTAATAGTTATTTTTATAAAACCTCTCTATACACCACATTTTTAGTTTTATTTTCAGGCTGCAGTATGAATAACCTATCAGGCGAACTTGTTGCTACTGTATATGTTTCATACAAACTATCAACCCCAATTAAACCCCCTTAGCGATGGAATATCGCAAAATCCGTTCTTAGCGGACGTCTACTAACTATAATCTACCTCCCTGCCAAATTTCATCTTTGTCCATCTTGGATGGATGGACCATCCAGCGGTTTTTGAGTTCTCGTGATGTCAATCAGTGACCTTTCTCTTTTATATATATAGATTACGATGTATTATTTGGACACTTCCTCGCCATCTATAGAGCATACATTTTAAATTTCAAGTCTCTTACCTTAATAACATATGACTTTAATATAAACTTCCAACCCCCTTTTTATCCCCTTATGGATCGAGTTTCGTAAAATCCGTTCTCAGCGGATGTTTACGCCCTATAAGGAACCTATCTGCAAAATTTCAAGTTTGTAGCTGTTATAGTTTCCGAGATTTCGTGATGAGTGAGTCAACCTACCATACCCCATTTTAACCCCAAAAGGGAGTTGATTTCTAAAGATACATTATTTGAACACCTTCTCAACATCTATAGAGCATACATTTTAAATTTCAAGTCTCTTATTGTTTTCTAATGTTTACGCGAATTTTACTCATTTAATGAAACAATTTTTTTTGGGATTTTATCGCGGTTTATTATTAACTTTTGATTCCCGACGTTTCGGATACTTTACAGCAACCATGGTCACGGGAGGACATAGGACTTTCATACAAACTTCCAACCCCCGTTTTATCACCTTAGGGGTCGAGTTTCATAAAATTTGTTCTTAGCAAATGTATATGCCCTATAAGGAACCTACTTGCCAATTTTCAAATTTGTAGCTGATATAGTTTCGGAGATTTCGTGATGAGTAAGTCAACCTACCATCCCCCGTTTTAACCCCAAAAGTGAGTTGAATTCTAAAGATACATTATTTGAACACCTTCTCACTATCTATAGAGCATACATTTTAAATTTCAAGTCTCTTCCTCCAAAAACATAGGACTTTCATACAAACTTCCAACCCCCGTTTTACCCCCTTAGGGGTCGAGTAGTTTTGTAAAACCCGTTCTTAGCGAATGTCTACGCCCTATAAGAAGCCTATCTGCCAAATTTCAAGTTTGTAGGTGTTATAGTTTCGGAGATTTCGTGATGAGTGAGTGACCTTTCGCTTTTATATATATTATAGATAGATTTATAGCTTATTTTATATTATTAAACTTATCTTTATTTGCTTACCTATTTTTTAACCGACTTCCAAAAAAGGAGGAGGTTCTCAATTCGACTGTATTTAAATGTATAATTCAGAACTTTTGACTGGTTGGACCGATTTCGACATTTTTTTTTAATCGAAAGGTGGTGTGTGTCATTTGGTCCTATTTGAGACAAACTTCTTAGCGTTCCATGGATTCACCGAGCGGGTGTCGGGTCCGTCGTGTGGCAGAAGGAGAAACTCAGAGCAGTTCCCAGGACTTGCGATCTAAGTGTAGGTTGAAGGAGGCCCCCTTTGAGATGCGCATCAACGCTCACCTTCACTGCTCGAGTTTCCCGCCCTGTCTAGTCAAATTTGGTAGGAACCTGTTAGTGCAGCCTTAGACACTCGTTCTAAAATAGAACTTACTGCAGTTCTCGACAGGCCAAGGTCTTTCAGAAGATTGTAGAGAGATTTTGCTGGTATACCTCTCGCTCCTAATTCTTTATTTATTTGAGATATAACAACTATTTTTGAGTTATATCTAATAATGCGTTTTTACTTGACTATTTTTTCGTCGACCTACGTTGTATACCGCATAACTTTTTACTGAATGAACCGATTTTGATGACTTTTGATTTAATAGAAAGCTGATGTTTATCATATGATCACATTCGAAATTTCATCGAGATCTGATAACTACTTTTTGAGTAATCTTTGATAACGCGTATTTACTTGACTATTTTTTCGTCGACCTATGTTGTATTACTTGTCGATGTAATTGAAGTCGGTTTTTTTTTTCATTTGCGAGCAAATACAATTATTTGTGCCTAATCTTTGATAGTTAGCGCTTTACTAAACTTTATAATTTTTTTAGCAATTACAAATAACTAAAACAATAGTATAACATATAATACAAGCTGCTTTAAGTAGGTATTGAATTACAGAATGCGTTCAAAATCCGTAATAACGCGAGAAGCATTTGTTATGCAAAAAACCCAATAACGAAAGCGATCAAGATCACAATGGGTTTTTTTGGTATAGGAAATTGCTATTAAGATTGGCTGTTGGGTCAATCAAACCGAAAGCGCCATTAGAATCGAAACGATCTTAATCATAGCGTCATCAATCAAAGTGTCCTTTCAAGAAAAAGCTGCATCCGTAAAGGAAATCAAGGTAGTTAACAGGAGTCGATTATCAAGCATTGATTTAGAATATCGGTAATGGCACCGTCAGCGTGGCGGTATTATGATTTATATTTTTATGAATATCTTAATCATGATTTCTAGCACACAATTATTTTCGTTTTTAATATTCCTTTTTTTGATACTTCTAGATTGGCAAACAAGCGTACGACCCACCTGATGGTGAGCGTTACCGTAATTTTTGCTGTCTACATATACACGGTGCTCACTGAAAATCAGTGTTGCAACGATGTCTAACAATACTGAGTGAGCGTCCGATTGGTGACATCACAAATTCATTTTTTTTTTGTGTGTAAATCTTTGTATTTTAGTATTAGGGTTGAATTTTGTTGAATTTTATCTTACGTAAGCAGTGTTTTGTTACCAATACAATTTATTTTATTTTATAATATTATATAACGCTTTTAGGATTCACCAATATTTTTTAGTATTTTATGTTTTTGCTGTTAAAAATTCGCGTAAAGCTAAAAGAAGTTATTTTACAAGACCTGGTATTATAAAGCTTAATTTTCTTTATAAGGATAATTTTTTGTCCGGTGACTATACTGTTGGAGTTTAAATTCTTAAATACTTTTAAGGGACCGTTAAAAAATTAATAATTAAAAAACGTTCGTGTTAAAAACGAAAATTAACCCGGATAAAACAGGGGCAGACGGCTAGCTGATTCAATAAAATGAGTTTTCTGGAAACAAACTATTGACTTTGTTCCTTCGCAAGTGCACCTTGAAAACACGTATATTAAACTTAGCTGTTTACCCTCGACTGTCTGCGTAGAGATGAAAAATTATAATGCTTTAGGTAAATTTGAATTCTATCGTAGCTTAGAATAAGGTCGATAATCGTTAATCGTTACGTCAAACAGTGTAAGCAAATTCCTGCGAATATTTAAGTGGGTGATCATAGATTAAGTAAGATTGATCACGTACTACACGTCTCAAGGGGGTATATTGCATTATTTAAATATATATATTTAAAAGTTTATTTAAAAATAAAATTATGAAAACGCTGAATTATATGAAGCAAAAATCATGGCTTTCAGCTATCGTCATGCCCGATGCTGTGCGACAATGCAAACGCAATAATTTTGCACGACTCTTGATAGCACGTTGATACTGACCGCGAAAACTCAAAAGCTTACAGCGAGAATAATGTTACAGCAGCGTCAGGATTGTTCTTCAGTGATCAAACATGGTTACTCAATTACTATATTTAATTGGAAGATTGTATTACGGGGTGGATACAGTACAAAGAGTAAGTAGTAAATTTTTGCTATCCTGACTGAATTCAATGGGGAAAATACTAAATATGACTTATATATAATTTAATAAACATTTCACATAGACTCTTAGTTCGAATAATTTCAGTTAAAATAATTATACGTCGTTCAGTTAGATTGTAGCTTGTAACGCTCTCCAATTGCCAAAGTAAGAATTATTTTAATTAATAAGCTGCTGCATACTCAAGACAAAGACTTTGAATATTCTTCAAAGTAGAAAAATAAATAAATAAGCAGGGAAAGATAATTGTAACTTAATATTTGATATAATAAAAAATAAATATTCATCGGTATCTTCGAGAAATTGCAATAAATTTTCAACTACATACATCTTAGTTATCTGATCTTAATGATCTGAATCTGGTCTGAAGTAAAATGCCCTTAGATGTTTTTAATATATAGTAAAAAATCATCGCCAGATAGAAATGTATTAGAGGCTGTCACTCTATATAAAAGATGTTAACAAAATAAAGAAAAAACGTAAGAGATCGCGAGAGCTTTTTGCGTATTTTAAAAGGAAAAAAGTATTTACTTTTGCATGAATAAAAAATATTCTTTTGGAAATAAATAAACATGTTTTACTGATTCAATTTTTACCGTAATACATATGTATTGCTACATAAAAGCTAGAAGTCATTAAATAGAAAAAAAATATTATGTATTGTCAAACAAGGGTATGTTTAAAATAAATTTTAGTGCCCCACCTCAGTTAATAAATGTAATATTTTGTACACTATACGCAATTCTACAATTTAATATTCCTCAATTTTGAAATAGCAAAATGTATAATTATTTTATACATGATCTTTTGCAGTTATTATCTTACTATACTACCTACCTACATTACTGACTAAAAGCTCATATTACGTTTTAATACTTGTCAGATTTTCTATTAAAATACATATTTGCAGCTTCAACTTGTTAGCCGCCTTCGGCACAAAGCTTTACCGCCTGGAACGTAGCTTACACTTTGTTTCAAAGAGGATCATCCCGCAGCGCAGGAGCCCTTCAGATGTCTAGTTGTCTATTTTTTATCTAAAGTTTTACTATAAGATTCGTTTAGAGAACGTCTCATGCAAAAATCTCTACAAAATTGATCTCTTATTGAAAATATGTTTACCAACCCATGTTATTAATCATTGGGTTACCAGCAATATTTATGACTTACCAATATACTATGTTTTTCAATGATGTACACATTCTCGTAACGCAAAATTAATTTTTCAATATCAAAAAAAAAAATAATATATATTCGAGTGTGTGTCATCGTGTGCAATGTTTTTTATTTTTATTGATTTAATGTATTTTTATGCATAGTTAAAAAAATTAAATGTATAAAATTATGTGGTGTCATGGGACACCAGGTAAGAACGAAATTCCTTTGGATAGTATAAAAGCAACACAATTTGAAAAAAAAACATGAATTTTATATATATTTTCTAGTTCTTGATTTCTTTTTTTTTTTTTTAATTTTGTTGATTGGTTATTAATTAAGTACATAAAAGTATTTAGGAAATATCGTATTTAAAAAAATAACAAATACCGTAAAATAAAATAAATCAAAGAGAATAATAATAATTCAAACTATCAAGTGAAATAAAAAAAACATATGTCTTTATTTATTTTTGTAGGCAGTATAAAATTACATAAATAATTTTAAAAAAGTTTACTAGTAATATTTTAGTTTTACAAACGTCATATTATACAGTCGTGCGACTATCATTACGTCACTTCCGTTATATATTTTTCTTAGGGTTTTAGTATCACATTTTTTCAGTTCGGTCGCCCTGCCAAGTTAAGCCTGCCGTAAGGAACTTCGTTCCAAAAATAACTTTATTCAAATAGGCCCCAAAAGCATCTTCGAATCGTCATTTTGCAAATTAAATTTTGATTGTATTTATTATTTTTGTAAAAGTAAAGCTACCACCGATTCGGAATGTAGATTCTGGAGAGAGGAATCGGCAAGAAACTCCGCAGTTACTCTTTTGAAATAATATATAAAATGTGTTTTAGCACAAAATTAGTAATATCTTGTATGAAATATAGCGCCACTTAGTCCACACATCTTTATCAACTACGTAATCCTGCACCGAATAATACGCTTTATTTATTAATTTCTTTGTAATAAAAACTTTAGATTTATGTTGAGAAAATTTCAAAATTGTTTGTGGGATTTTATTATATGCGAATACCATAACCCATAAGTGTGAGGCACAGATTATTAAAATTAGAAGAAGAATCAGTGAAATGTCAAACTCATTGTCAATTAATTGAATAAAAAGCAACATTCAAAAATAAAGTAATTTTTTTAAACGCCTCGTTTTTTTGCCTTTAACTGTTTTTACATCTCTAATAAAAGTTGTCGACTACAAAAAGCTCTACAATTTTAATAAGCAAACAAAAACAAAAATGAAAAGATTAAATAAAATTTTCCAACCACAAAAACATAAAAAGCATAACCTTTCATTTAATTATATACTTGAAGATAAACTTCTTCGATATTACTAAAACTAAAGTAATAAATAGTTTTTAGCTTATTTCGTTAGTAATAAACACGACTTACATAATTTCTAGTCTAGTTTGTGTATCTTCAAGTTTGAAAGTTTAATTCTGTATGCCCAAAGTTCCTTGTTAGTCACCGCTCGTGTAAGATTACTTCCATAGGTAAAGATACAAGTATTACTTACAGCCACTAGCATCTAGGATTAAAGAGATTGATGATGAGACTGATGTTACAAATTATTGTTTATTTTATGAACTCCAAAAACGTTTTAGAAGTAAAAAATAAAACAGTTGAATGATAAGATTTTATATTATTTATTATCCCTAAATATGCTGTGTAGTTACGACATTAAAGAATAAAGCCACCCCTCTCTTCCCGTGGGTGTAGTAAGAGGCGACTAAGGGATAACACAGTTCCGCTACTAACTACCTTGGGACTTAAAAAAGCCGACCGATGGCGGGATAACTATCCAACTGCTGGCTTTGAAATACACAGGCCAAAGACAGGCAGCAGCGTCTTCGGTGCGACAAAGCCAGCCCTGCGGTCACCAACCCGTCTGACCAGGGTTGTGACTATGGGCAAAACACATGTGTTCACGCCATTTTAGGCGTGAACTCGTGGAGGCCTATGTCCAGCAGTGGACTGTGGTAGGCTGAAATGATGATGATGATGATGATGATCCCTAAATATATAATTTTATTTCTATACTAAACTTTAAATACAAAAAATAATTATATACAATTTTGCGCAGTCGTTTAAAATTTAACGTATTTCATTATTTCAACGATTCAGTTTTGTTTATATGAATCGTTACACTATTCAATGGTTGGATACTTTATACGAGATTTGGATATGTCCGTTTCGAATATTAGTAGCTTAGTTGTGAGGTGAACTGGAAATGGTTCCGGGTCGGCTGCTCAGCTGCCCTTGTTTTGTGCATTTTCCTGTTAAATTCCATTTCATGACATCTTATCTTAGAGAACCAGTGAGTTTACAGTTATTGCTTTTCCACGTGATAGAAACATCAGAGGAACAGATAATATCTTTTAATGCATTATTTATCTTTTAAACCATACGAAATTTCCGGCAATTTTAATACAAATATGTATTTTTTCAACAATCGCTCTGATGTAATTGTTGTGTATAGGCGTCTTAACACCGTCGTTTGCAGGTTTGATTCCTGCTCGACATAGATATATGTATTGTACAAATATTTGTTTGCGGTTTCGATATCTGTCCTTGTCGGTCTCCGCACTGTGCCTCGGAAAGCACGTTAAGCTTTCGGTCCCGTTTGTTATTACAAAAACCTGATAGCGATCGTTACTCATAGAAATATATCAGGTAGGGAATATATCTGCCGACTAGGCTGGAAAGAAATAATGTAAATACAAACATCCATCCTGAACGGGAAATGACCCCGGAATCGCCGGTGTGTGAGCGCGACACGATGCACCCGCCACTACACGAGTTCCACGTCAACTTTACATAAAATTTGTATATCCCATACGTAACAACTTAGCTGTGAAGTGTATTACCAATAAAATGGCAAACGTACGGACTAGTCTACAGACGCCTGCAAAATTAGAAATATCGCAAGCCGGTTCCGTCCCTAGCCTTTATTCTAGTGTTGCCCAAAATCAGTCTTGGTCTTGCAGTCTTGGTCTTGTTCTTGCGTTTTTGCAAGACCAAGACCAAGAACAAGACCGCGTATTTTTAGCAAGACCAAGACCAAGACTGACCGTGCAAGACTTGAGCAAGAACAAGACATAGCCTGCAAGACTCTTGCGTCTTGCAGCTAGGACTTAGCGCTATTTCACTGAGTAGTTAGGTGTAACAGTTCGGTGTATAGGTAGGTACGCTTAGGAATTCTATGAGACGCAAAAAACTGTATCAAAGAATATGAAAAACTGGACCTATGCGCATTACGACTAATACCATAAACATAGCGAATAAAAAAATATCTATTAAAATCAAACTGAGTGCATGCATAGTTATGTTTTAACCATCGGCACTTTGATAATGCGGCATCAAAGGTTTTGTACTTACTTCTCAAAGAAATTTGCCGCTTTTCGGAAGTACATGGTTATGATACACGCGCCGGCGGCTTCTTTTGAAATCTAAAACAATCGTTGCCGCCACGCCGAAATCATAACATTTGACACTATTTGATTGCCGCCATAGGGCGTATGTATACTCATGCAAAATAATTTCGAATTTTAAGAGTACCTACAGGTGTTTATTCAAATAAATGATAAATCGTAAAACTCTTTTATTAAATTTCTTATAAGTTGAGGGTTCAATCTCTTTCTAGACAGATAAGTATTGTTCTTTAAAATACAGTCAAGTTATTGTAATTAATTTGTTTTTTTACATGTTTTAGCAAATGTAAGCTTATAAATCATAAATGTTTATTAAGAAACAGTTACTTCCATGGAAAACGACATATAGGTCAGTTGATTTTTCGAATTTCTTATCAAATCTTCAGTTATTTATTAATCTGCTTGATCTTTACTATGGCTATGTTAATTCAAGCTCACAATGTTCCAATTCTAATACGTTTTTCTAAGATTTAAAGTAAACTTTAATAAATAGTAATAGACTAATAGGTAATTGCAAGACTTGCAAGACTCTTGCTGCAAGACCAAGACCAAGACCAAGACTGGGAGCGCAAGACCAAGACCAAGACCAAGACCAGGTGTATTGGCGCAAGACCAAGACCAAGACTGGCTAAGTCTCGTCTTGTTCTTGCATTTGGGCAACACTACTTTATTCTCACTAGGAGCGCTGGCTATCTTATGCGCTAATAAGCTACTCTGTACATATAGTTATTTATTATATATATAGTTATTATATTATTATATAGTTATTTATTATAACTATACAAGGCTACTCCTATTTTGAAAAAGATATTTCCTGCTGTGACCTACCATAAGGAAGTGTAATACTTATATACATTATTATATCTTCATAGTAGTAAATATTTAAAAAAACAAAGCCATTCAAAATGTGGAATGAAGTGACACTGAACGTCTCACGATCACTTAATCTCACGTAAAAGAACACAAGAGCTCAAGTCTCCACTCAAACAAACGATGTTACGTCCTTTATTATAACAAGGCGACTGCGACACGACATTTGTATACATTTCAGCTCAAAGATATTTATTCTGATAAGAATTTGCACAATTCTCTTAAATGAAAAATACAAATTAAATTATTTTAATTTAATCTAATATATAAAATTCTCGTGTCGCGGTGTTTGTAGTTAAACTCCTCCGAAACGGCTTGACCGATTCTCATGAAATTTTGTGTGCATATTGGGTAGGTCTAAGAATCGAACAATATCTCTTTTTCATCCCCTTAAATGTTAAGGGTAGTCCACCACTTTTTTTTTTAATTTTTATTTTTTTTTTTATTTTTATGATACAACATAAAAAAATACATACAACCCTAATTTTTTTTTCAACCCCTATATTTAATTTGTTAATTATAAACTTTAATTTTTTTTGGCAAGATTTTTATTTTTATTTTGTCATGATTTAGAATAAAAAAAATATATTACTCTTAATTTTCCACCTCTCTACGACCAACCCCTATTTTTCCATCGCAATTTTTATTTTTTATTAATTTTTAATTATGATTTTTTTCTCATTTCAATTTGATCTCCTGCCTTTGCTGGTCGATAACTATCAATCGATCAGTTATCCTCGCTAGATATCTACCGTTGTCACCTCTCCTTTTTTTGTTTTTTTGCGTATCGATCGTAGCAGTGACTGTTATATGTATTATTTTAATTTTTCTGTGCACTAATTATACATATGCACTAAGCATACTTTCATTATCTACAACGCTTTCAATTATAAGTAAATTCCCGCACACTTATAGTAGATAGTTTATTGGCAAAACAACGTTTGCCGGGTTAAAAATAATACCCAAGTATAAAATAATAATTTAATGAAATCAAATGATAGCAATAAAAATATGTTCGACATAATATACGATATTTTTGAAGAACGAAAAACTTACTATTCGAGAACTGTTTTAAGTAAATATAATTGTGGTTGCTCGCAAACGAAAAAAAAAACCGAATATCTTATTTCGACTATTATCTAGTATTTGGAAATCTATTTTATACATTAAGCATAGAGTTAGTTTTGTATCTGGATATTATTAATCATTTATTTATAGCACAATTCTTCTTTATTTTTTTATGGTCAGCTTTAGTATGCTATTTTGAAGTAACCCTTACGCTAGTAAAATGGAGCAACTAAAAAAAATATTTAGCATTAGGTGCGGTGCGGTGCGGTGCGTAGTCATAGTCGTAGTCGTAGTCGTAGTCGTAGTCGTAGTCATAGTCGTAGTCGTTGTATATAATGAATATTGCATCAAAATACTAGCTGTCGATATAAACGACTCTGAAGATTCAAGTTTAATCGAGGACACCTATCTGGATCTAGTAACCAAACTGAACACTTTGTTAAATAATTCTGCATTGCAGACAGCTACTCCATGCACATCCAAAATAAAGCTTCCTAATGTAGTCATACCTGCACAGATTATTACTAATTTATTAATATTTTCAATTCAAAGATACACAATGACATTTCTTTAACACCAGTGCAAAAACTTTATTATTTAAAAAGTCTTTAAGTGGGGAACCGCATGCATTAATTAACAATTTGCCCTTGCAAGATAGAAATTACACTGAGGCTATAAAAATTTTGCAGGAAAGATATGATAATAAAACTAAAATAATTCACGAAAATGTTTACACACTTTTAGATTTACCTTCCATGACGAAGTCAACAACTTAAACTCTGCGAAATATGAGTTCGGAGGTGAAGCAACATATGGCTGCACTCAAAAACCTGGACGAGCCAGTGGACTCCTGGGACAGGATTATTGTATGTATTTTATCCCGGAAGCTAGACCCCTTTTCCGGTTGAGCTTTCTAGATGGACAGGGATAACAAGTCTCGTCCCACTACTAAAGAGTTTCTGAGTTACCTGGAAAAACGAGCGCTAGCTTTTGACAACCTCTCAACGGGGAGCAGCTTCACACAACAGAAGCAACAGTCACAGCGGCTTGCCAGTCACGTCGTAGCTGCAAAGCCTGCCTCTGCAACATGCGTCTATTGTCCTGCTACCACACCATGAAGGGAAAGCTTATCCCACTGGCCAGCGTCCTGCAACAGTAGATACTCTGCACTCCAATGTACCAATCGTAGTCCACACATCTTTCGGATACATTGTTGCTGGTCGCAGTAGCAGTGCAGCAATTAACAATAAAAAGGCTAACAAGGCTCCTTATTTTGTCACGAATGTAATGATAGTTTGAGGGATTCTTTGAGTTCTTTTTGGACAACTGAACGGGTGCCTGAAATATTTTCTGAAAAATTGTCAGAGCATGAATTTTGCGAAAAACTTTTTAATGAAACTATTAAACTCGAGAATAATAAATTTCAAGTTACAATGCCTATTAAAGTTCCATTACAACAAGTTAACTTTGAGCTAGGAGAGTCATTTCATTTGGCCTACACAAGATTTCTTAACTTAGAAAAAAGACTACATTTGGATCCAACTCTTTTCTATCAGTACAAAAATTTTATTGATCAATATTTGGAGCTAAATCGTGGTGAAAACTGCGATATAAATAGCTATGATATGTCCAAAGATCCAGTTTATTTTCTACCACACCATACAGTAATTAAACAAAATGCTGTCACCACCAAACTTAGAGCTGTCTTTGATGGATCGATGCAAACTAATTAAAAATATCTTTGAATGATATTTTACTCAACGGTCCAGTGGTGCAAAAGGGTCTTTTTGATATACTTATTGCATTCAGACTAGAAAATTTTTTCTTTATCTGCGATATAAAATAGATGTTTAGGTGTATTGATTTGGATCCATCTTATAGGCCACTACAAAACATTTTATGGCGCGAATCTCCCGAAGAAGATATTAGGTGTATACAACTTAAAACTGGCACTTACGGACTAAAATCATCATTATACCTAGCCCCCCTTTGTTTAATAGAGCTCGCTGCCAGGTATAAAGACCAGTTTCCACTAGCATCTTCAATTTTAGATAACAACACATATATAGATGACATATTGGCAAACAGCTGTTCAGAAGAACAATTGCTCCATATGCAAACTGAATTAATTCAGTTACTTTCTCTAGGAGGGTTCGAACTCCACAAGTGGGCATCCAACTGCAATTCAGTCATTAAAAATGTTAATAAAACTTGTCAAAATTTAAATGAGCTAGACCTGCAAAAACATGAAACTTATGTAAAAACATTAGGCATCACATTTGATATTGAAAAAGATGTTTTCAAAAGTACATGCCCCGATTCATATGCCAGTCGAAATGACTCGAAACGTGATATACTTAGTTACATAAGTAAGTTCTACGACCCATTAGGACTTATTGGGCCAATATTTGTACATGCGAAAATAATTATGCAAAATTTGTGGGCTACTAATACTGGTTGGGACTCTACTCCCCCAGATGACATACGCCATACTTGGGTCGATTTCACTAGGAGCTTGAAATAGATGGAGCCACTCAGCATTTCTCGCTGTGTTAAATTATCAAATACTATCACCATACAGCTGATAGGTTTCGCTGATGGCTCATCCGTGGGTTACGGGTGCTGTTTATATTTAAGATCTATTGACGCTCAGGATAATGTACTCGTCCAGCTGCTATGTTCGAAGTCAAGGATTAACCCACTCCGAAAAGAGCTAACAATACCTAGGCTAGAGTTGAACGCAGCGTTATTACTTGATAAGCTGTGTAAAAAAGTACTCAATACTCTTAGTAACAAAATAAATATTAATAACACTTACCTCTTCTCTGACTCTCAGATAGCTTTGGCGTGGCTGAGAACCGATGATGCAAAGTTACAAACCTATGTTGCAAATAGAGTCAGAGCAATAAAGGAACTTTCAGAGAACTGCCATTGGCAATATGTAAATACTGAGGACAATCCTTCTGATTGCCTCAGCAGAGGTCTTCAGCCCCATGAGCTTAAGGACCACAATTTGTGGTGGCACGGTCCATCCTTCTTACAAAACAAACCTCATACCTTTCAATCATCAGGTACGTTAGCAGTGCCAACACAATTGTCTGACATGAAGACCAATAATACTATTTTGTGTGCCGCCACTACCACGGCTGATTCCAATATATTTGAAAGATTAAAAGGTTTTCTAGTATAAACAAAATGACTCGTGTGCTTGTATATGTAGTTAGATTTTGCAAAAATATCAAAACGCAAGCCAATAAGCAACAAAGCTTCTTAACGGCCTTCGAACTTAATAGATCACTGATGATGATAGTTAAACATGAACAAGAGCAATATTTTTCAGCTGAAATTAAATCTCTTAAGTGTCAAAAAGAGCTAACAGGTAATTTAAAGGCATTAACTTCTTTTCTAGATGCGAATGCTCTGATGCGAGCAGGTGGTCGTTTACAAAACGCATCAATCCCCTACACAAGCCAACATCCAGCAATATTACCTAAAGGTTCAGAAATTACTGCTTTGATAATTAGAGATGAATATATAAAGTTATTGCATGCGCACGGCAAAAGTTATTACTTTCTTCCCTCAGACAAAGATTTTGGATCATAGATGGATTCCGTGCAATAAAAAAGATAATCTATAAATGTGTAACTTGTTTCAGATTAAAGGCTCTCGCTACAACGCAACTAATGGGTTCCTTGTCTACGCATCGAGTCCACGTGTTTCAGAAGGTGCATGGGACCCGTTTCAGAAGATTGGTGTTGAATCCGCTGGGCCAGTTTCAGTAAAAAACAGTCGTATTAGGAAACAATTAATAGGAAAAGGTTACATTGTTTGATTAGTATGTTTTGTAACGAAAGCAATTCATCTAGAGCTCGCTTCCGATCTAACAACTGACACATTCTTCGCTAGTTTCAAGCGCTTTATCGCGAGACGAAACCTGCCCAGTGATGTACACTGCGATAATGGGTCTACCTTTAAACGGACAAGGAATCAATTAGATGAATTGTACCGATTGCAAAATTCTCAGAATCATCAATATCAAGTGCAATCTTTCGCATCGGTGCGAGGTATCAATTTTCACTTTATACCAAAAGCTACAGCCCAATATTCGGAGGACTTTGGGAAAGTGATATTAAAAGTACCAAACACCACCTTAAGCGAATAGTCGGTAAGGCATTACTAGCCTACGAACAGCTAAATACTGTTTTAACTGAAATAGAAGGCATCCTCAATTCAAGGCCACTGACTGCTGTTTCCACGGATCTTAATGATTTTTTGTATCTTTCCCCAGGACATTTTCTATCAGGTGCTTCTCTTAATACATACCCAGAACATGACGTCAAAGATAGACCAATAAACTTGTTAAAATTCTGGTCGTTAACTGCTCAAATGAAGCAAAACTTTTGGAGGTTCTGGAGTAAGCACTATCTGTCCCTGCTGCAAAGCAGGCCAAAATGGCGCGACATTAAGTCAAACATAAATGTAGGTAGCTTAGTACTACTGCGTGATGACAACTCGTCACCTCTCCACTGGTCCATGGCTAGAGTAACAGGTACTTTTCCTGGAAAAAATGGTTGTGTCAGAACTGTTGAACTTAAAACTCCCAATGGTCACGTTGATAATAGGTCAATAACAAAAATTTGCCTATTACCTATAGATGTTTAAATTATAGATATCCAATTGTGTTTTCTTAGTATTTTATTTTATAAATATATAGCATTAACAATGTAAGCTATAGCATTAGCTAAAATATTATAATCATCTAATATCTAATATAATGATAAATGTAAAAAAGATCTTGTGTTACTTAAAAGTGTAATTTTGTATTTTTTGTATCACACTTATCAAAATGTTATTATTCTATCATATTACTGTGTAACCAAAAGTTATAATTGTTGTAAAAATTTATTATATTACTGTGTAAGCAAAAATTATAATTGTTGTAAGAATTGGTTATATTAATGTGTAAGCAAAGTTATAATGATATAAAAACAAATTATTGCACCATTAATTATGAAAGTACATGTACATACCTGTGTAAGCAAACATACAATGATAAATAATTATTGCCTACTTACCTGGAATGTATTTAAATGTAACTTAAAATGATATACTTACTGTAACTTATATCTAGAAACCTTAAAGTGTATTCAAATCTATGTACTCGTTTATTTTATGTGTATATATGCATTGGGTTATAATGTAATGCTGTTTGTAACTTTTGTTCATTTTTTCCTTTTGATTGAGATTTATTTCTCGGGGCCGCAGCTTATGTTGGCAACAACATAAAAATTAAATTAATACTGGCAATACCTCCAGCTGTCTAGTTCCCTTCTTTTCCTTTGAATTAACGTATTCTACTGTGTGTTTGATTTTTGTACCAATTTTTCCTTATAATTCCTAATAATTAAAACTCAGTGAAACAGTGTGTTAAAATTTCTTTTATTCTTTTCTTCCCGCCTATCTATGCAATAATACAGTCCACTTCAATTGCTCTCCCATCACGTTTTTTATGGTTTCATCAGGAGCTATAGTTTAAAAATGGGAATTTCCCATTGTTAACGCCCCCGCAACAATTTAAGAAGTAATGTGAAATAGCTAGTTAATACCATTTTTACTGTATGTAAATTAAATTAAAATACGGTCTACGATTAAGATCAATTTAATCATTAATAACTTACGTAAAATGCGCCCTAATATATTATTTAACATGAACTTTATTGAATAGCATTTAAGTTCAAATTGACTCTACAGTTTAGATAGAAAACGTTTGTATAGTAAGAAGAAAAGGGCTGTTTTTAGGGTTTTCCCGGAAATTATTCGAATTTTTCTCGCCGTAAAAACAATCCTTGGACTTCAACGAACATTTAAAAAAAAATGGTGAAATTGATCCAGGCGTTGTTGAGTTATACGCTTACCAACATTTTGCGATTCATTTTTATATATAAGAAGAAGATATAACATTGAATAAATAAATCGTTTAATGACAATATGTTAATCAATCGATTTAAATTAATATTAATTAGATTGCGTCAAAGTAACGATACGTTGTATTCACATCTATTATTATTCAATAAAAAAAAAGTATGTTTAATAATAACTTTAACGATCACAAATTTTAATATTAATGAAAAATACAAAAATACAATACCGATTAAACAAATTTCCTATATTAAAAATAATTTTCATTTAAAATTTATCGTAGTCGTATCGTAAGATGTAAAATGTAGTGTTTCAAGTGCAAGCGTTAAGCTTTATTAGGTGGTTAAGTGGTAGTGTCACTCGATCGCAGGGCTTGAGGGCTTAAACCAATTATTCCGATCGTCTTTTGAATGTTTGGTGCATTTTAGAAATACCGTTTTTGACTCAATTTCAAAATGACTTATGTATCTATTGTGATACTTTAGTAAACCATTTATTTCAATTGTATTGTATTTACTATTTAATTTTCTAGCTTGTTAGTGCCCTAATTCTGGACAAAGGGCCTTACTTTAATAAAAGAGGACAACACTGTCATGGGCGATGTGTTTTTCACAATTCCACTCGGACAATGATCTTTCCAACATTACTTTTGTCACCTCGTATGAAATTAGTGGACATCTTCGATTCATGAATCGGGAACGGTCAGAATTTTCAATTTTACTTTTTTTCTACTTTATTATCAATACTGTGTAGTTAGAATTAGTTATTGATAGAACTTATACTTACTTTTAAAGCCTTTAATATAATAATAATAATAATAAAACAATATTTATAATTAAAACACTTAAAATTTGTTATTTACTTTACAATTACTTATTGAAACTCTTTATAAAAAAAATCCAAATCCTAGTACAAAAAGCTCTAAAAATTATGCTAAGGACCTCAATCAACATTTCTTGATTTCACCAGATAGAAATAGCAAAACGAAAATAAACAAAAATAAAGCAATTTAGTGAAACGGAAATAGCGTGTGTTGGTTATCTTGGTTCTGTTATACGAAATCGAGAAAGGAAATTGAACGCTTCACCGACCGATGTAAAAAATATGTATATGTTTATAACCACTATAAAAATACATATTGACACTTGAAATGAAAAGTTTGTTCGTAACTTTTTTACGTTATTCGTGTATTTTTACACATTTTTTTTTCCTTTAAAGCATCTCTGTGTGTTAAAAAATATAATATATTTACATGTGTCAGTATCGTTAAGCTATAATTTAATAAAATAAAAAAATGACTTAATATAATTATAATATTTAACACACGGATAAGACCCTTTATTCCTTAGGCAGACAACTTCATACATACATTAAAGTGACCCTGCAAACTGTGCCATCAGGCTCATCAATGACTATAAAGAGTTTATTTATTTTAATTTAATAAATACTATTTCGACTAAAAACCTATTTAATAATCAAGGGTTCGGGATTCAAAAGTAATTGATTCGGTCTTTAACATTCCATTGCTGGGCAACCTCTTCTCTCCACGTAGGTAGGTCGGAGCTTTCTTCACCACGCTGCTCTACAGCGTGTTTGATATTAAATATCATGCTAAAAGTAACGTGAATAGAGTTGTAACGAGTGGAGTCACAACAGGAGGTCAGGAGTGGAGTGCTGTGTGGCTACGGCACCAAAGAATATAGCCACCCCCTCTCTTTCCGTGAGTGTCGTAAGAGGCGACTAAGGGAAAACAAGGTTCCACTGCCACCTTAGAACTTAAGAAGCCGACCGATGGCGAGATAACCATCTAACCGCTGGCTTTGAAACACACAGGCCGAAGACGGGCAGCAGCGTCTTAGGTGCGACAAAGCCAGCCCTGTGGTCATCAACCCGCCTGCCCAGTGTGGTGACTATGGGCAACACACATGAGTTCACGCATTTTTGGCGCGAACTTGTGGAAGCCTATGTCCAGCAGTGGACTGCAATCGGCTGGAATGATGATAATGAATGATGAGTGGAGTCAACAACGATGTTTCGTTATTGATATCTCGTGAATACAGCCTGCACCAAGCAGGTATGAATAGAGCAAAACAGGCATTTTCCAAATTGCACTAGAAAACATTTTCAGCGTATTATTTATCAAAGCAGATAAAAAATAAATATATTAATTCAGGTAACAACGGAACACATGTCGAAAAGATCCGAACAAGAGCTCGTGCCCACAAAAATCGAGTGACATTATTAATGGGCCATCGACTCCAGGGCTCCGAAATGTGTCACTTCCACTACATAAAAACTTTTCCATCGATAACCTTTTTAGGTCGTTCAATTGTGTTTTGCTGTCGCTAATTGTGTAAAAAATACTTGTTTGCAGTATTAAAATTATTCTATAATTTCAGTAACTTCATTAAAAGTATTTGTTTCCAAATCCAACTTTTTTTTAAAAAAATTTTGACGCTAGTATTGAGGATTGGAACCAATATAATTCGTTTCAATCCAGTCTAATATGATTAAAAATAGTAATGGTATAATTGTGTTTGCAGGCAAACGAAAAAAAACTGACTTCAATTATATCGACAAGTAATGCAACGTAGGTAGACGAAAAATTAGTCAAGTAAATACGCATTATCAAAGATTACTCCAAAAGTTGAAATCAGATCTCGATGAAATTTAAATGTTTAAATTAAAAATTATCAAAATCGGTACACCCAGTAAAAAGTTATGTGGATTTTCTAGTTTCCCTCGATTTCTCTGGGATCCCATCATCAGATCCTGGTTTCCATATCATCTTAACACCAGGAGTATCTGCTTTCCAACAAAAAAAGAATTATCAAAATCGGTTCATAAACGGCGAAGTTATCCCCGAACATACATTAAATATATACTCGTATATATAACTATATATATACGGTCGAATTGAATAACCTCCTCCTTTTTTACGACGAAGACGGTTAAAAATAGGAAACCTGGTACTATAAATACTTATAATTATTAAGACTATTTCTTCAAATACAATGGTTATTTTAGTAAGAGTCAGAATAGTTGGAAGTGCTGCTGCAGAAATTCCTTCTCGAATAGTGGCAAATGCTTAAGACCGAATAGAATGTATATAACATTAGTGTCTCTCTGTGACTACGGCTGCCTAATTTCAGTTTATATTTGAAGCTAGCTGCCCCGCGCGGTTTTACCCGCATCTACTTTGTTAAAAGACGAGTTGTAAATTCTCTAATTGTATGTAAATTTGTTACGTCAGATAGAAAAATTTCGACTGTATTTTTTGCGTCTATTGCTCACTTATCTTCGTAAAGGAGAAGGTTTGAATCTTAAACCACTATACTAGTCGACCATACTGGCGGTGCTGCGGATAACTTCCCTGCAATCAGTAAGAATCACTTCTTTAATAATATCTAAGATCGACGGTATAGCGTGTTTTCAGTGATACGCAAGGAAATATACCTAGAGCTAAAATAAATATGTGTATCTAATATGTATATATATAGAAATCACTTGTCCTGAGAAGGGGAATCTAACCCGCAATTGCAATTGTCAAGTTAACATTATACCCGAATAGTTCTCTAGAGTGGCAATTCTTCTCCTGAAGGATGAAAAAATAAAAATGTGTGCTTTAAACCACACGACTGAAGTAAAACTTTTTTAGCAACAAACCTGCACAATAGGCCTGCACTGTGTTTTAGATTTACGAAACGTAGCTGGACATGAGACTAAGAGAGAAAGAAACGTAACTGGATATCAGAGTAAAAGAGAAAGAAAATGTGTTTTCGCACCTCTCTGTCATGCTCCGGTCGCCTCGCCCGATCACACTTTTCGTAAGACGCTCGTCACGCATTCACCAGCTTACTCTCCAAGTCAAGCGTGCGTATAGAAGTTTTACTTCAAAAACAATAAGACGTTACCGCGTTACTTTACTCTACACTTTCAAGAAAACATTTAAACCGGATAATGAACACGTACGAACCGCAACTTGTTCATTACATTTTATTTTTGAATAGCTCACTGAAAGCTTTTTATGAGGACATAAAGACGCGACTAACAATAAAACAGATTTTATTTATATGTTATTTCACATGTTTCCGTCTCTCTCGAAGTTGTTTTAAAGGACAAGTAAATTTATATAAATAATGCATGTAATATTTATAATATCTAAACAGTCCCTCTGTCGGACAGATTAATCTTATTCTATCTTCTGAACGGATACACCAAATTGGATTTTTGCACAGAAAGAGACATGATTTTGTATAAAAAAATAGTAATAATATATAAATAGTCAGCTAGATCAAATATTTAATTTATAATTATTTAGAAGGAATAAATTGTATATATGAATAATACAACGTAATTAACAAAACAGTTCTAAATAATGCAAAAGCCGATATCTAAAGAATATTAGGTTCATGAGTGTTCATCTATTCTACTATGCGAATTTGCAGTGAAAATACATAATTTCATGAGCTTTTCGTAAAGGACTCGAATTTTCACGCTGAATCGTACAGCGCAGACTTTTTACAAAATCTAACACTTAAAAAATGCTGTGTGGTTACGGCAGTAAAGAATATAGCTACCCCCTCTCTTCCCGTGGGTATCGTAAGGGCCGACTAAGGGATAACACAGTTCCTCTACTAGTTTGGAACATAAAAAGCTGACCGATGGCGGCATAACCATCCAACTGCAGGCTTTCAAATACACAGCCCGAAGACGAGCAGCAGCGTCTTCGGTACGACAAAGCCAGCACTGCAGTCACCAACCCGCTTGCCCAGCGTGGTGACTATGGGCAAAACACGTGAGTTCGTGCCATTTATGGCGCGAACTTGGGGAGGCCTATGTCCAGCAGTGGATTGTGATAGGCTGAAGTGGTGATGAATGTGTATACTGAAATTAGCTTTAATTTTTTTTTATCTTTTCTATAATAATCTAATCAGGAACAATCATTTAACAAAAACTATGTCTAATGAAATAAAAGAAAAAAAGGCTTCATTAAAATTGTACAATACTAAAAAACAAACCCTAAGCATGTCTTGACTTGAATCTACGTCATCCCGAAGCCAGAGCAGCGGTCGTTTCCGATCGAAGATGACTCGAATTTTCTGCAAACTGTTCGTGGACAAATACGTAGCAAATGTAGAATGATTTCGCCGGAATTCGGAAAAGACAGTTTCTACATACATGCCGTCCGATGTACCTAATCCTAAAAATAATGAAGATTATGTTATTTACATACGTCACAGGACTATATGATAGATAGAGGAAAACAGACGTCTTATATAGTGGAAGTAATTAGCAATCAAGTAGGTAGTTACGTTACAAAATAATATATAAAATTAGTTCGGCAAACAAGCGTACGGATCGCATGATGGTAAACGTAACCGTAGCTTATAAACGCCTGCTACACCAGAAGCATCGCAAGCGCGTTGCCGACTGTATCCCTTATCCCCAGGAGCTCTGGTCATGGAGTCTGGTCACTCACCGATCACTATTTACCGATGATTTTCTGTAAGGTCGAGGTACTTCCCCAGTTGCTGTAGATTTTAAGCAGCATTTTTCCTTCTGTGCCCTACCTCAGTAAAACATTTCTATTTTATAAATATATTATTGTATCGCTTCAGCCTGTAATATCCCACTACTGGGCATAGGCCTCTTTCCCCATGTAGGAGAAGGATCAGAGCTATATATATATATATTCCCTACTATGAGTAACGATCGCTATCAGGTGTACAGGATAACAACCGACGGCTTAACGTGCTCTCCGAGGCATAGTGGGGAGACCCACAAGGACTGCACAAACACCCAGACCACGGCAAACACCTGTATGGCCAATACAAATGTTTGTCATGTGCGGGGATCGAACCCGCAACTGCCAGCGTAACAGGTACAATCCATGATATATTATTGTATGTTACATAGAAAAAGAGGCCTATACCCAGCAGTGGGATGTTACAGTCTTATTGTTATCGTGGTGAATTGGATCTGTCATAGTTTTATTATAGGTATAGACATAGGAAAGTATAGTGAAGGAGATTATAATATTAATTCTGTATTTTCACTCCATTCTAATCACAAGCGTCAATCTCAGCATATGTAGGAATTAATAAACAAAACAAGAATTGATAAAAACCAGCCAAGCGTGACTCGGGTATAAGTGGAACGGAAGCCTGGATGTACGAGTTCGACTAGCATTTGCTTGTCTTGTTGCGTTCGCAGACGGGTTTAATCAGGATAGTATTCGATAAAAATAAACTAATATGCCTTTGCATCGCCATTTTTCTTTTTTCTTTTTTTTATTTCTCGTTCTGCTTCTCTTTTCGCAGCTGTTACACCACTGGGTTATGGCTGTTACGCAAAGCATAAATTTTTAATGGCCATATGGACCATAGATGTTGGCCGTGGTATTTTGTAGTAGTAGAAAAAAAAATATGTAATATTATTAATAATATTATAATATTGTGTTAAAAAGAATTATAGAATATTTACAAAATAGAAATTAAAAATACTTCGCGCGATGGTTTATTAATTATACAACTACCAAAGACTAGATAAGACAAAGACGAATATAAAATAATTATTTATTTATTAATCTATTACACACTTTTAACAAACATGCATAAATTGCAAATAGCAACCTTATTATCAATAGCAATTTCACACCGACAACCACGAGTAACAGTAAGATTAAGTAACGAGTAAGATTTTTGTCTAGACACAAAGTAGTTAACTCATAAAGTACTCGACACAAGATTATGTAATTAAAATGTAATTAGGCATACATACTGATATCAGTCAGTCAGTCAGTTCAGCCTATTGCAGTCCACTGCTGGACATAGGCCTCCCCAAGTTCGCGTCAGACATCCCGGTTTTCCGTAATCCTCATCCAGCTTACACCGGCAATCTTACGTAGATCGTCTGTCCAACGATTTTGTCCAAGTTCATACAGAGACCGACATGTCGGGAGGACTCGCTTAGGCCGGCTAGTATTTAGGCTAACTCATCCAACATCTCCGCAAAGATGACGATATCGTCGGGGAAACGAAGGTGAGAGATGTATTCACTGTTGATGTTGATGCCTCGTTCCCCTCAGTCCAAGGTCTTAAAGACATCCCCCAGCACAGTGGCAAACAGTTTCGGTGATATGACATCTGACAAAGTTTACAAACTCATATAATCATCAAAATCGTCCCAGTAGTTTCGGATATAAAGCCATACAAACATCGTGACACGAGGTTTTTATATATATAGCTATAGAGTAGCAAAATTTGTATTCATTTTGATTACGAGTTTAACTGTACAAAATCATTAAATGTGACCTGTAAATAAATGAATAAATAATACCACAAACAGACCAGCACAAAGAGCACACGCGCGTTTATTTACAAGTGTAGCAAACTAGTCGAAACTACATATATTCCCTTTGATTGATGCGGTGCCTGTTAAGCTGACAAATACGGCTGCGTCGATTTGCACCGTTATAGAGTCACTGTTAGCTAGGATTTGATGAAAGGTAAAAGCATCTCACAGTGACTGAGCACGTTTATTTATTTATTTATTATTTATTTAATATTTGATTGCACATTCAAAATTAATTAATTATTATTTACTCACCACACACAACTCTACTTGAGAGTACTATTATTTCGCTACGATCTTGTGTAAGGTTGAATTACTTCCGCAGGCAGGTTGTACTAGACTTTAGTATATAATAAAAAATAAATCTATAATATAATTCTAGATATAGGTTACCTGCCATTTATTTCAAATAATTTTTAAAATTAATTACATAAAAAAAAGTTGCATGAGATAATATCTACCGAGTAACAAATTTAACAGTTTGATTAAAAAAAATACAATAGATAATTATATTCAAATGGAATTGAAAGTCCAGAAATTTGCAGTTTTTAAAGGGTCGTTATTAATGCGCTTACCATACGTACCATGCGGGTTTGTTTTATTTGATTGACACTATACTGCAACGCGGTTGGTATAAATATTTTATTTACAGCTGTTACTACTGTAAAAGTAATTGGTTTGATAAAAATATACATTTAATGTTTTGGTGACTAGACGCTTCGAACGATTTTACCTTGCTTGCGTTATTTTTAAACCCGTTTATTATTATTATAGTTATTGATATCGTTCTAAGACACGTAGTATGGTGTTTTATTCCGAGTTCATAAATTTATTAACATCTTTATAAGCAAAAATGAAAAAAATTAAAGCAAACAATAGACGTTACAAGCTATTTAGAACCATTACTGTAGAATAGGATTGATATATACATGTGGTATAATATATCTTATGTTAACGTCGGCTGTACAATATCTTAAAGTATCTAAAACTACACATTAATTGAGGTGGATTTGAGCACAGTTTGAAAATACGTTGCTGTCCTACGGATTGGCGGATGGTGGATTGTTCCTTTTAGGCATGGTGGGGTACAGCAAGTTGGAAACCAGGCGCGAAGTCTCCCTTGCTACGTACATGTGGAAGGTTCTACGCATTGAAACAGACAATCCAGCTATTCTCAAAGAACTCAGGTTGTGCGCGGCGGACAACGCGGTGCAGCGGAGGCGACGCCCCAGCCTCCTGGCACTACTACCGCGGGCGCGCACCAACTTGTTACGTGACCCCACGCTCAGGCGAGCTATACGCACGGGCCGACAGAATTGACTTATTCAGTTGCACACTGAACGAGTTCACGAGGATCGTAACTAGAATCGTCCAATACGAATTAAATTGAAATGGGGTTTATTTAGTTTGTATTTTATTTATATTTATTATTATTTTTCATTTATATTTTACTTTACTTTTATAGTTTTGACGAATTTCATTTTTATGAGTTATGTAATTTTAATTAAGTTTTATTGACTATGTTTAAATTTGTATATTTTGATATTTTATTTTATTGTATTAATTGCATTTTTATCAAGTATTTAATTGGATTTTAGTTTTATTAACTAGGTTTTAAATTTATTTATTGGTTTTAATTTATTTTATTTTTAATGATAATTATTGAAATGGTGATATTATTATAGTTTTTATTAATATAGATTATGTAATTTGACAATGTATTGTGAATTTTAGTAATAATTTAGTTTTGTTTCATTAAATGAAATAATGTAATTGAATGTCATGTCAATTTTTATATTTTTATCTTCATATGACATGTATTTAATACGACAACGACACTAACGCATTAGGATAATATCCTGTAATGTTAGATGTAAGATGATGGAATAAATAAATTAATAAATAATATTATAAATAACTTATATGTCTATAATAACTTATATGTCTAGATAAATTTATTTCCCATAAGAACAATATGAGTGTATTAAAAATGAGATATAAAAATATTTTAATAACTATAATTAACTAATTAAAATTTACCTCCGATGAACTAGGCTAAGTATTACAATTTTATGCCATACTATGTAAAATGTGATTTTTGAGATTTCTTTTGATAAAATAATCTCATTGTCGCATTTTTCTACTGTAGGTAATTTGTTATAGATCCGTACTCTTTTCTACAAAACTGAATTTTCGAAGTAAAACTACTTTATGCATGCTTCACTTGGGGAGTAAGCTGGTGAATGCGTAACGAGAGCGTTACGAAAATTGTGATCGAGCGAGGCAAACGGAATAAGAGAGAGAGAGGTGCGAGCACACATTTTCGGTCTTTCTCTCATAGTCAGTTACGTTTCGTATATCTAACACACAGGGCAGGCCTATTGTGCAGGCCTATAGCTAAAGAAGCTTTACTTCAGCCGTATGATCTAAAGGACATTCGTTTTTCTTTTTTTCTTTTTTTTACATAAACTATTTCTAGGCCATCGACTTGAGTTTTTTGTTTATTTCAAACATTATATGTGATACTTTTTTAAGCAATTTTATGATAGAATTAATTCAATTTATCAAGATTTTTTTAAATTATAATGCACATATTGTAGGTGTAAATTTGTGCAATATTAAATAATTTGTAAAATAAACACTAAAAAAAACTGTCTTTCAGTAATCTGATAATTTATCGAAAGAATATTTTTTCCTTCTATAGGCTTTGCTGTCTATAGGCTACGGTAATCGCTTACCATCAGGTGAGCCGCACGCTTGTTTGCCGACCTCCTTGTAAAGTGGAAAAAAAACCTTTTCAAGTTTCTCAAAAGATTCTTCCATCAAACCTGAAGTTTCAACCCTTTAATTTCACTTTAATCTCTATCGTACCATAACTCATATTTAGGGTGCCAAATTTGAATTGCACGAGGTTGTACATTACATGGGAATACGTCTACAAATGGAACCATGTTACACTAACCGAAAACATGGGGAAGTTAGGAACAAACCGTTTTTAAAAGGATGATTGATGGTGCCTGCTTCGGAATCACGGCGTCGTACAAATGGAGTGGTTTTTTTTTGTGAAAAAATATCGTTTTTGCCTTTGTGATAAAAGTAATGATAAATATTACGATTGCTTATGCACATATTAATATACATTTTGTGCTTAGACGCATGTGAAAGTTTCTTTTAAATGAAATTTTTATTAAAATGTATTTTATATACATTTCTTTTTATATCATCTAAATTACTGTATGAGTACGTGCGCGCCTGATGATCGCGTAGGGCGCGGGCGACGCGAAGGGGCGGGGAGTGCCGGCGACGATGCGAGCGCAGCGCCGACGTATTAAAACTGTCATTCGCGACGCCGAGCCGTCAACATCAATATTTTCTTTATCCGCGACGCCAAGCCGTCCATAGTTTTATATATTTTTATAATTTAAACTACAATATACATCTAGAAAAAATACAGTCCACTTTCATTAACCAGCATCGGGTACCAGTATTCCCTAACCATCTCGGCACAGGGCACTGGCCCCAACATATGGTTCATCGAGCCGCATAAAACATCGAAACGGCTACGTCAAAGGTCGAGCGAAAGTCACCGCCTTGCATTGTTCCTGTTCAAGTTGTTTCGCCGGAGTGAACATTGCTGCACTCATAGCTGACATTCCCGGACAAGAAGCAATTCACTAGTCAGCAGGAATACATCAGGTCTTGGATACGACAGAAGCTGCGATCATCATACATCCAGGATACACGTGAGATCGTTCCATATCCTAGTGTCATCCTATCATTCATCAATCATCATTTCATTTTCGATTCATTTCATACCCTTTTTATAATTTTATTCATCTCATTATTTCGTAGTCTTAGATTCGTTAGATCATCATAATCAGTAACTAGATTATTCATCCAATAAAATTCTATAGATTAAATCATAATATTTTACGTAAATATTTTTATATTTTAACTTTTATAAATTTAGCATCTACCTACGCAAATAAATTATTCGCCAGCTTTTTAAAATCATTAGCATTACTATTCATTAAATAATAGCTTATATCATCATTTTCATTAGTTGTAGCTCGCATTAAAATTGATTTTTTAACAAAATTGCTAATTTATAATTTTTATTACAGGTCGGTATTTCAAAAATAAAATTGTACCATTGTAGTTGCAATATTAGGCGCCTAGCTATTTTAAATAGCAATCGCATATACTAGTAGTTGGTTGCTTTACTTTTTCATAAGGATTTTTAACTCAAACAAATTGCTTTTAAAATTTTAATGAATTGAAGTTTAAATTTGTTTCTTACGTACTAAAATCTTGCTTGCCTTTGCTTAAAAAACAATCTTTAAAATAATTATTGCAAATTAATTACTCATTGTTAATAAATTATAACAACTGATAAATAATATTAAATATTTTAATCAAAGTTAATAATGAGTGATAAACAAATAAAACATTTGATTAAGAAGCGAGCCATAATTAAGGGAAAGCTTACTGGCTTTAGTAGTTATTTGAAATCGCTTGCAAATAGCAAACAAACTGATGAATTACAAACACAAATAGAACTTCAATTGCGTTTGGATAGAATTGAGAGCTTATACGATGATTTCGATGCTTTTCAGAGTGAGCTGGATGAGTTGTCGGATATGCCTGAGGACGAGGCAAGAGAGCGTGAGGCCTTCTATTCCCAGTACTACTCTCTCGTGTCTGCCGGTCGTGCCTTGATCCAGAGTCATAGCAAGCTGTCGCCCCCTGCGCAGGACACTGTGTCACCGGTTTGCTCTGAAGTACATTCACACAGACGTAAGGTTGTTGAATTACCTAAGATAGACTTGCCACATTTTAACGGTGAATATCAGTACTGGCTTGGCTTTAGGGACACGTTTAATTCTTTAATTCATTCGGACAATACTCTTGATAATGTGAATAAATTTCATTACCTCCGGGCTTCTTTGAAGGGTAATGCGTCTTTGATTATCTCGGGTTTAGATTTTTGTGCCGATAATTATGAGGTTGCCTGGAAAACTCTATGCGAACGATATGATAACAAACGTCTTCTAGAAAATCACCATTTGAATTCTTTGTTCAAAATAGGATCCATACAAAAGGAATCTAGTGTAGGCTTGCGCAATTTGATCGACACAATAAATAAAAATTTAAGAGCATTATCTAACTTAGGCCAACCAGTCCAATACTGGGATACATTAATCATTTTTATGATGTCTTCTAAATTGGATAATGTCACAAATAGGGAGTGGGAATTCCATAGGAACAACTATAAAAATCCCCCCACATTGGAAAATTTCACTAAATTTCTTTCTGACAAAGCAGATCTTTTAGAAACTTTAGATACAGCAAAGATGGATAGCTATAAATCAGATATCAGTCTTAACAAATCCAAAACTTTTGCGATTTTACCGAGTAAATCATTATCATGTCCCCTCTGTAAAAAAGGTCACGCGCTGTTTCAATGCGAATCATTTAGGATGCTACCGGTTGAGATGAGAATTCAAAGAGCGAGAGCGTTTGGAGTTTGTTTGAATTGTTTACGTTTCGGTCATACTGAAACCAGGTGCAAGTCTTCTCATTGTAAATACTGTACCAAAAATCATAATACCTTATTGCATACAGAAGAGTCACCTTCTCAAAGCGTGGCACTGTCGTCTAGTGAAGTTCATTCTAATTCTCATCAAACTTCTACTGTTCTGCTTTCAACAGCTTTAGTTAAGGTCCTTGACATCAATGGAAAGCCGTATGCTGCTAGAATCTTGCTTGATAATGGAAGTACCAACAATTTCATAACACTAAATTTCGCTGGTAAGCTAAGACTTAATACTATTTCCGCTGAAACTAAGGTGTCTGGTATCAACAATCAACTTCACAATAGTTCACGGTCGTGTTCTCTTACATTGGAGTCCTACTTTAGTGACTATAGGGTGAAGATTGATTGCATAATCTTACCTACCATTACAACACTTATTCCTTCTACCTATGTTAATTTAAGTAATATACAAATACCATCGGGTGTTGCATTAGCTGATCCGTCATTTCACATTCCTTCTGTAATAGACATATTGGTAGGTGCAGAAATATTTTGGAATGTGATCGGAACAAATCGCATAAATTTAGGCAAAAATAAGCCCACACTTTTTGAAACTAAACTAGGCTGGCTTGTTTCTGGTTCTATCATAGATAAACATTACGATAACGATCAACAACCTATATGTATGTTAAGCAACAATTTAGAATTTGACCTTACTCGTTTCTGGGAGCTTGATTCTGTTTCTTCTAAGCATATTTTTTCCCCAGAAGAACGCGCATGCGAGGAACATTTTGTAAAGACTACAAAACGCAAGGCAGACGGACGCTTTGTTGTTACGTTGCCTCTAAAGGAATCCCCCACGATCTTAGGGGACTCCTATCATCTGGCTGAGCGTAGATTTTTATCCTTGGAGCGTAGACTGGACCGAGATACTACTATGAAACAGCTTTATATGGAATTTATGAAAGAGTACCTCGCCCTTGGTCACATGACAGAATCCCAAACAAATGGAACTGTTTCTTGCTATTTACCACACCACGGTGTTTTGCGAGAATCGAGTTCTACTACGAAGTTGCGTGTTGTTTTCGATGCTTCGGCGGTAACAACGTCAGGTGTTTCACTGAATGATATTTTAAGAGTAGGGCCAACACTACAAGACGATTTATTATCAATCTTATTAAGGTTTCGACAGCATAAATACGTTGTGACTGCTGACATCGAAAAAATGTACCGACAGACGGAAGTCTGTGAACACCAGCGCGCACTTCAACAAATTCTATGGAGGTTCCATCCCTCTCACCCCATAAAAAGATATCAGCTCAATACTGTCACTTATGGTACATCGTCGGCATCTTTTCTTGCTACCAGATGTTTACATCAGTTGGGTCGGGAGTCTGCAGATCCAGATATAAAACGAGCAATCTGTAAGGATTTCTATGTCGACGATTTCTTGTCGGGTCATAACACTATAACCGAAACGATTTTACTATGTCAGGGGGTAAGTCGTGCTTTAACGTCGGCTCAGTTGAATTTGCGTAAATGGCATTCAAATAACAATAAGGTGTTGCTCGCTATTTCCGGCCAATCTGACGTGTCTGGATCCGTGGACCTTAGCAATGACTATCTGTCTAAAACGTTAGGGTTGTACTGGACGTGCTCGGCGGATACTTTGTCATTTCCAATCTCTATTCAATCGAAGGACGTTGCCAATAAGCGTTTTATTTTATCAACTATTGCTCAGATATTCGATCCTCTTGGCCTTGTTGCGCCTAGTATTGTAGAGGCTAAACTATTAATGCAGCAATTGTGGAAGGAAGGGTGTAGCTGGGATGAGCCTGTTCCGGCTCATATTGGAAGGATTTGGTCTGATTTTGTTACTTCATTGCCAACATTAAAAACCTTAAGTATACCAAGGTGTGTTATTTCTCAAACACCAACTAACATACAACTGCACATATTTACAGATGCTTCTGAGAGGGCGTACGGCGCATGCATATACATTAGATGCTTAGACGTTGATGGCACTGTTAGTATCCGCCTTCTTGCTTCTAAAAGTAAGGTGGCTCCATTGAAAACGGTCAGTATTCCCCGATTAGAACTTTGCAGTGTACTACTGGGAGTGAGACTGGGTATCAAAATCTTGGAATCTTTAACAATTACATTTAATAAATGTATATTGTGGTCAGATTCCACAATCGTGTTGTGTTGGCTCAGATCTTCTCCAGGTCAACTGAAACCATTTGTGCGTCATCGTGTTTCCGAGATACAGGAGGGTTTTTCCAATTACGAATGGCGTTATATTCCTTCAAAGGACAATCCAGCAGATATCGCTTCACGAGGTTTAAGGGCGGACATTCTTAGTAAATCTTCCTTATGGTGGTCGGGGCCTTCTTTTCTTCAATCAGAGCCAAGAGATTGGCCAATCCAACCTAAACAAGAAATACAATTTTCCGACTTACCAGAGACAATTGGATGCTTACATGTTGTTCAGGAGAGTAATATATTTACAGAATTAATTACAAGGTTTTCAGTATTTTCAAAATTACAGCGTGTTGTTTCATTCATATTCAGATTTATCAATAATTGCCGTGGTAAGTCCGAAAAATTAAGTGGTAATATAACAGTTGATGAACTTGGTAATGCCACTAATTTTCTCTTGAGGATTGCTCAGCAGGATTCCTTTCTAGAGGAATATCAGTTACTTATAAATAACCAAAACTTGCCTTATAAAAATAGACTTTTGTCTCTTTCACCATTTATTGACGATAATAAACTTATGAGAGTCGGTGGCAGACTCGCTAACACTAATTACGATTTTAATGTCAAGCATCCTATATTACTTTGTAGTAGGCATCCTTTGTGCAGGTCTCTTTTCGTAATGCTGCATATTAAGTACTTACATTCAGGTCCTCAATTATTACTAGCCACAGTAAGGCATAATTATTGGGTGTTAGGAGGTACTAAGTTAGCAAAGAGCGTCGTCCGTTCATGCGTTAAATGTTGTAGACTTAGGGGAAAAACACTTCAACCGATTATGGGTAATTTGCCTCAACAGCGTGTTACTTTAGAATTTCCTTTTCTTGATACAGGTGTAGATTATGCCGGGCCAGTAATGATAGCAAACCACAAGGGAAAGGGTTGCAGGCATATAAAGTCCTACATTTGTGTGTTTGTATGCTTAGCAACAAAGGCGTTGCACTTAGAACTTGTTTCGGACTTGACGAAGGAAGCTTTCATAGCAGCTTTAAATAGATTTATATCCCGTAGAGGTAAACCGCGAAACATTTATTCAGATAATGGGACTACATTTGTTGGTACATTCCATGAGCTATCTACACTTCTCAAGCGGCTTTCACCGGCAGACACGACTGAGGAAGGTATAAGGTTTACATTTATTCCAGCTTATGCTCCTCATTTCGGCGGTTTGTGGGAATCAGCCGTTAAATCTGTTAAGCATCATTTACGACGTGTTTTGAGTCTGACGTTTCTAGACTACGAGGAAATGAATACCTTATTAATTCAAGTGGAGGCAATATTAAATTCACGTCCCCTTACACCTTTGTCCGACGATCCTTCTGATCTTTGTCCTTTAACACCAGCTCATCTCCTTATTGGACGATCTCTTTTATTCGCACCGCAGTCTGTGATCACTGTCACTAAAATATCATCTCTTGCGAGATTCAACAGAATCCAAGTACTCAAGCAACACTTTTGGAATCGATTTTCTAATGAATATGTCACTTTACTTCAGCAGAAAACAAAGTGGATGCAATCGCAGGAGACGTTGAAGGAGGGTGCCTTGGTTGTGATAAAGGACAAGTCCAGTCAACCAATCATGTGGTTGCTGGGGCGAATTCTTCGAGTGCTTCCGGGTGAAGATGGAGTTGCAAGGGTGGCAGACATTCGCACCAGGAAGGGCGTAATCAGACGGGCCTTCAATATGATTTGTCCCCTGCCGACTGTAAATATTGAAGAAGACTCTTCAACGCGGGGAGTATGTATGAGTACGTGCGCGCCTGATGATCGCGTAGGGCGCGGGCGACGCGAAGGGGCGGGGAGTGCCGGCGACGATGCGAGCGCAGCGCCGACGTATTAAAACTGTCATTCGCGACGCCGAGCCGTCAACATCAATATTTTCTTTATCCGCGACGCCAAGCCGTCCATAGTTTTATATATTTTTATAATTTAAACTACAATATACATCTAGAAAAAATACAGTCCACTTTCATTAACCAGCATCGGGTACCAGTATTCCCTAACCATCTCGGCACAGGGCACTGGCCCCAACAATTACAAAAACAATAAAATATATTTTATACTGTAGAATAATGTATATATGTATTATTTCATTTTAAATATTCTTAAAATATATATAATTCTTTGATGCAATCAACTATTGTAATATTTCGAATTTGTCTACTTTTTACTAAGATTTTTAATAGCAAATGTTGCTTAATCATTTTTTTTAGTATTTAAATTACAATTTAATGAGCTAAGTATGACTGCTATCGACCACTTATCAACAAAAAAGCTTTAAGATGAGATGTATAATAGATTTACTATAGGAGCTTTTAGCGCTCGATTGATTTTTAATCCGGACTGGATTTTGCAACCATTAAATGTACAAAATGTTTTTAAAGATTAAATATTGCAATTCTTTTTTTTTGTATATCACTAGGTCGTCAAACAAGCGTACGGCTCACCTGATGGTAAGAGATTACCGTAGCTTATAGACGCCTGCAACACAGCATCGCTAGCGCGTTGCCGACCCAATTCCCCCCCCCCCCCAGGAGCTCTAGTCACCTTACTCACCAACAGGAACACAATACTGCTTGAAAACAGTATTATTTAGCTGTGGTCTTCTGTAAGGTCGAAGTACTGCCCCAGTCGGGCTGCTCCATATTTTGAGCAGGAAATTCCTGCTGTGCCCTACCTCAGTAATTCTTCTAAACGTCATGTTTATTCGATGGCAGAAGCACTAAAGATAAAAAGAAACGATTCAAAATTACTTACATAAACCTACTTGAATAATTCATTTTTAATGTATGGTTAGATACATACGTAGTTACAAAACAAAGTGGATGTTTCTCCGAGTGTTCACTCTAAAACTTCAAACGAATATACGCAGATCACGTGACAAAAGACCGACCGAAAGAGACCTGTTATTTTTATACCCATCCCCATTTGTTACATACTATTTGCTAAAAATCATACGCTGTTTGCTCTCGTCTTGTTTCACCACAGAGATACAAATGTGCTAGGAACTGTCACCGCTGTATGGTCTAATCATAATATCTAAAAATCTCACAGAAATTCGCGGAGTTTTTAATAGTTTTTTTTTTTTTTATAACCTTTATGAGCCAGATTAAAACTTTTGTCGATGAAAGTAGATATGCACTTTCTTTCTTTCTGATTATAATTTAATGAAAAAAAAGAGTTAATTTTATTTTAAATATAAAAAAAAACTTTGTTATTACTGGAAACAGTTAAATTAATTTTGAAGATTTAAACATATCTAAAATCAAAAGAAAGATAGTTTTGAATTTTGATACAACAAATAGCCAGAGAATGACGCCGCGTTGACGCAACGGTCACAGCACTGGTTTTTGGCTGTTGCGCTGGCGGTGAGGTTGACAAACACATGACAAACATTTGAATTGGCCATGCAGGTGTATGCCGTGGTCTGAGTGTATGTGCAGTCCTTGTGGGTCTCCCTACCTTGCCTCGGAGAGCACGTTAAGTTGGTTCCGGTAGTTATCATGTACACCTGATAGCGATCGTTACTCATAAGTAGGGAATATATCCGCCAACCCGCATTGGAACAGCGTAGTGTATTAAGCTCTGATCCTTCTCCTACATAGGGAAAGAGGTATATGCCAAGCAGTGGGATATTACAGGCTGAAGTGAAATAGCCAAAGAATTAAAACAATACGTAAACGTACCTACACAGAATGTGACGGTAGCGGGTTCAAATACGTTGTGATTATATATAATACTAGCTGTGCCCGCGACTTCGTCCGCGTGGAATAAAAAAAATATTGTTCAGTTCGCAGAGTTACAAAATAAATAAATTTCTAAAATAAAAGTAGACTAAGTTACTCCTTACTACATCAGCTATCTGCCAGTGAAAGTCCCGTCCAGCAGTTGCAGAGATTAGCCGGAACAAACAGACAGACAGACAAAAATTGAAAAAAATGTTATTTTGGTATATGTATGGTGTATACATCCATATGCATTTAGTAAAAAGCGGTTATTTTAATATAACAAACAGACAGACAGTGTTGTGTGTATATTCATTATATACAAAACATATTTATAATAGCAATAATTGTGTTTGCTCGCAAACGAAAAAAAAACCGACTTCAATTACATCGACGAGTAATACAACGTAGATCGACGATAAAATAGTCAAGCAACTACGCGTTATCAAAGATTACTCAAAAAGTACTTATTACTAGGTCGACGAAAAAAGCGTCAAGTAAAAACGCATTATTAGATATAACTCGAAAAGTAGTTGTTAGATCTCAAATAAATTTAAATGGGACCAATTGGCACACACCACCTTTCGATTAAAACAAAATTTGTCGAAATCGGTCCACACGGTCAAAAGTTCTGATGTAACATACATAAAAAAAAAAAAAAAAAAAAAAATACAGTCGAATTGAGAACCTCCTCCTTTTTTGGAAGTCGGTTAAAAAGCTGTCAGTGTTAGACCATCCTAGCAATGCTGGATAGTTTTAGAGCTGGTGGTCTGAAGTTAAACTATTGAAAAAAACGTACATCGATAAAAAAACAAATATTTTATGTAGTACAAATTGCATGGACAACTAAGTGAACGTGGATGTCAATGTAGTAAAAAAGTACGTGTTGATTAAATTCTCAGAAAGAAATTCTGAATCGCGTATATTCGCCACCCAATGCTAAACTAACGTACTGGAATAATCTTTATTACTTTTCCTGCATAAATCTTTGTTCAGCTACGGTTACCCAGGTTCTTACAGATAATTTTTAGTTAACCACCATTAACGCAGACTTTAATTCATGTACAAAATAATATTAATTTAAAATTGGTCTCGGAGAAATTAAGAACATTCAACTTTCGACATAGTCTATATAAATTCTCAACCAATTTCCCTGGATGATTAATTACAAGTCGGCAAGCTATCAGCAAGCAGATGTCCCCTTTATTTCGTTGGTGACAAACGATCCCGCGAATTTATTTATTAAATTTTACTAAACTCCTGTCATTGTCCTTTACACGAGAATTTATACGTGTTTGTAAGTAATTTATCAACATTTTAGTGTATTGAATTCAAGGAATGTCAAATTTGTAATTAGTATTGATAATATTTTTCTTACCAACCGTTTTTCGCTTGATTTCAATTATTGTTCTTATAGAACGTACTAGATTTTACTGTGAGAAAATGTTTAGTGAGGTACAGTAGGATATAACATGATCCAAACTCCAGTACTGTTTGTGTTCACCGTTCGTCAGTGCAATCCTGCCGATGTGGGTAAAAATGGATTATAAGAAGGTAAAGTTGACATGTTTTACGGTATGTAAAATATTATGACTTACGTGTGTTAACGCTTAATTAATGGTAATATTGTTAAAATGGTTCTATCAAAAAGGACGTTCAATATTGCGTTTAGCTTATATATTAAGACCTTACGTATATATATTTATACTAGCTGACTCGGCAAACGTTGTCTTGCCGCTAAACGCTATTTAAAAATAAAAAATAGGGCTTGGTGGTAGAAGGTATTTTTCAACGCCTAATCATAATAAATTAAAAAATAAATAGTTTATCTAAAAATTAAAAAAAAAAAGGGGTGGAGTACCCTTAACATTTAGGGGGATGAAAAATAGATGTTGTTCGATCCTCAGACCTACCAATATGCACACAAAATTTCATGAGAATCGGTCAAGACGTTTCGGAGGAGTTTAACTACAAACACCGCGACACGAGAATTTTATATATTAGATTTAGTTGTTATATAGAAAATGATCACTGTTTATTTTTAGTTTCAGTGATTAAACTTTCAATAAATAATGATTTAGTTTCATTAATACCTTATAAAACGAGACATCAAATGAGCTACTTTGATAAACCAAAGTGTATATGACTGTAGTGAACCATACAAGCATTTGTACAAAGGAATTGGAGCGCCCGTTCTCTAGTGTTAATCAACACCTTTTTATTTACTTTTTTATATTGAATGATGTTTTTATTTTTATTGTGTACACCTTTTATATTTAGGTAGTTTTTCGTTCTATCTTCGAATAAATTTTAATCAGCTTGTCATTTTTACGTTTCCACATTAATAACATATTAATTACTTTTCAAATTTTGTGTCATCAAATGTTAGAAATCGAGAAAAACAAATACATATGAGTTTTCTAAATAATATATTTAGATGATAATCTAATATCTAATATAGCGAGTTTTGTTCTTTCGTGAAATTATAAATCGTAATATTAAGTTTTTTCTACTAAAAACATATCCCAAAAGTTAAAATTGCTAGCTTGTCGTCTCTATAACCGGATGCCGGAACATAGCTTGTCAAATACATCATGTCTGCGGCTCCATTAACCGGTGATCCGGATATCCGACGGTCATTAACGTCCGTGTCACGTGCTCGAGCGTCTGCTGAAAATGCTATTCACTTTAAAACACTCATATAAAATGACAAACTCAGACAATGTGCCTTTGCACCATATCTGAGAATTATTTTATAGCCGAAGAAAAAACAGATAAAATTTTCTAATTAGATTTTTAAAAAGCTACAAACAACATCGGAATTATTTTGTTATAAAAATTTTCAGTGTCCAATCAAAATTTTCCTTATAAATTATTTCAACACTGCTCTCTATTGACAATCAAAGACATGACAGCTTCAAGAGCAAAGTGTCCTCACTTTTATTATTTAGTCCTATTGACATTAATTTGTTTACATTTTGGTAATCCACTTTCCGTGGCCTTGTGCCAGTTTTATTAACGATAGTAAAAGGGTTTTGAACCAGATGTTATAATCGCTTTGTTTGAATGAAAGATAGTTTTCGTTAGAATATTTTAACTTTGTAAAATATATATAATGTCATCAATAACTTTTTAAGTATTTACAAGCACTTTGTAAGAATATTCTTTTAACTTTTTTTTCCGAAACGATTAGACGTTTTGACTTTATGATTTAAACCCAGTTAGAAATAGGTAATTCAATCAAATTCGTACGTTTTCCATTACAAGATGACTTTATGACATCCGGCGAGCGATAGAAGCGAACAGCGTTGTCTGGGCGCGTTAAAATTAAAGTTATTGTATCATACTACTCGCTCATTGCTCTGGTGTAGGCGTATAATCATTCATATGTCAAAAGAAACAACTCGTTACGAAAAGAAATCGAATTTGCAACCGTTCGTTAACATAACGTGCCGTCAAACAACGGATAGTACGAGGTTTTAGCTATTCTACAAAATCATTAAAACCGTCCACCCCGACGTCCTTTCCTCGGTCATGTTAAGAGCCGGCTGTTCCGCATAACAAATGGGCGCGATTTGAATTTCAAACCGCGAACAGTGTCAATCCGAAGATAAAATATCAAAGAGCGGTATCATAGACAAAGCGCGTTTTTTATCATGCGCTTGCAAATGGAGTTTAACGCCATAGGCAACGAAGCGATACATTTACATAAACTATAGATTATATTTGAAAATAAAGACGTCTGGAAAACTTCCACGCCTTAATTTTTTTTTTTTAAGACATCTCGTATTATGAGCGTTTGTAAAAAATTAAATTATGAATCTAATTGATTGAGTAGTTGAGTGTGTTTGTGTGTGTGTGTGTGTGTGTTTGTGTTTGTATGTATGTGTGTGTGTTTGTTTGTAACTTTGTGTGCGTGCGTGTTTTAATTAATTGCTTCTTTACTTTTGATTGCTTTTCTTAAAATTGTTTTTGTCATGTTGAACAAATCTATTTCTGAATAAAACTCATTATATGTGATGACTATATATATGGCTAAGGATAGAATTTCATGCATAGTTTGTATGTACTTTAGATGTATAAAATAGTTCTGTGTGACGGGTACGACGATTGGGCACTTAAATGGGCACAAAATATAAAGCCTTGACTAAGTCGATACAATCAATATGTCCAGCCAGTATATCGTATAACATGTACATTGCCGACGTATGATTTCTAAAGCTTCCATTTTATAATTTTTACAGGTTTCTGCATAATTTTTATATTCTCTAAAATCCACAAAACACAAATCGACGACTTATGTATAAAATACTATGCTACCCAAGCGATTTCACCGTCGTTTATATTTTTACACGGCTATGCGGAAATAGTATTTACTTATAAATTAACAAAAGTATTAAAATTATTTTTTGTGCCTAAATTAAAAAAACAAAGGACGAAATAGATTATATCACATATGTATTTTAGACAAGCATACCTAGGCTAATTAAGTGCGTCAATTCAGACTTTTGAAATAATTTCGAATACAATACATTAAATTTTCTCTAATATTCCCAAGCTCAATTCTAATGTTACATTTGTTTCAGTTAATTGTATTTGTTTACATTTATTTATTTTTAAGATTACGTATAGGTGTATGTTATATATATTTTTATGGAAGTAATTATTTATTGTATAATATTTTAATTTATTAGTTATTTTAAATTAAAAATCTAAAAATTTAAGATCTCACTGCAAATCAGTGAAGTATTACTTCTAAGACAATTGCGTAATATTCCTCTTCGGGGATATAACACCAGCTTGTCTGTTTTTTCTTATTATTCGTGATTCACTAGTATTTTCCATCTGTCTTTCTTTTCTTGGTTCCCGAATAAATAGATATTATTATTATTATTGTAAATAAAACAAATAACAAGGAAAGTCCACAACAGTAGACGTGGGCAGCTACCTAGTTTTATGTAATGTAATAATAATAAATTTATATTACTATGATGCAGATTTAATTAATTTAATTTTTAAATTTAATATATAATTATTATCATATTTTTTTATATTCTATATTATTTGGAACTGTTAATGACTATACCACCTACTACTCCTACTTATTATATACCTATATATAACTACATATGGTACACGCCACTTGGGAGAAAGTCTATTGACGTACAAGTGTGTCTATGCATATGTACTTGTATACATGTTCTATTTGTCAACACGTCCTCACAAACATGTCTTCAGCAAACAAGTACAGCATCGTTAATTACTATCTGATTAACGTAATGTCCGACTATAATTGTTAAATAACCAGAAAATTAATAAGACTGTCTCAAAACTTAAGGCGTATTTGATCATAAGAACCTATCTGTGTCTGATTTTCCTTTCTAGTGGTAATATTTTACATCAAAATTCTTTCCAGAAGTCAGTTTTTTTATACTACTTTATCTGCTTGCACACTAACATAAATAACACTAGTATGAAACAATTTCTATACCTTCATATTATGTCTGTGCTACGAAATGTAAAAAAAATAATGTATCACGCGACACAGTATTTATCAAAATCAAAATCAAAATCAAAAGTAGCTCTATTCAAATAGGCTCCAAGAGCACTTTCGAATCGTCATTTTACAAATTAAAACTTTAAAAATAAATTATTAATACGTACATTAAAAGATATATAACCACAAAATTCACATGTTTGATATAAACAACGCTTTACTTTGTTACCAGAATCACGATTTTCACATTCCTAAAAAATGCAACCATCACTTGTTGTCTTATTATAGAGAGAAGCATATGAATGAATTATTAAGTATTTCAGTGTTGGCAAGACCGAACGGTTATGTTACCAGCGCTTTTAATAAACACGACTTATAACATGAGCGTGATCTTAATGCAGATGTGTATTTCATGCTGGATTTGGTCCCTGATTAAAAGTTACGGTCAATATGTGTTTGTGTTCTGTATTCATGTATATGAAACAAATATTGAAATTGAGTTTCATTAACAGATAATATTTAAAGTCAGAAATATAGTAAGTTTGAATAAATAAATTATGTAAAAAGACGACTTTTACACCACTGAGGATACAAATATGCATATGCTACACTTGATGGTTTGACGTCACGTTGGCGCAACGGTCACGGATTCACATCGGATCACAGTCATGGATTGTACCTGTTGCGCTGGCGGTTGCGGGTTCGATCCCCGCACATGACAAACATTTGTATTGGCCATACAGGTGTTTGCCGTGGTCTGGGTGTTTGTGCAGTTCTTGTGAGTCTCCCCACCGTGCCTCGGAGAGCACGTTAAGCCGTCGGTCCCGGTTGTTATCATGTAGACCTGATAGCGATCGTTACTCATAGTAGGAAATATATCCGGCAACCCGCATTGGAGCAGCGTGGTGGATTAAGCTCTGACCCTTCTCCTATATGGGGAAAGAGACCTATGCCCAACAGTGGGATATTAAAGGCTGAAACGAAGCGACACTTGATGGTAAGCGGATTCCGTAACCTATGGACGCCTGCCACGCCAGGAGGCTCGCAGGCGCGTTGCCGACCCTATCCTCAACTTTCCTTCGGAATTCTGGCTATCTTTCTCACCATACGAAATTAGGAACACAACACTATTTGAAAACTAGTCCTAGTATCACTTAGCTTTCATCTTCTGCAATAATTTTCCTGTCATTCCGAGGTTTTGAGCAAGATAGTGCTTAGTGATGCTGCTTATAAAAAATGCCTATTGAAATAAACTTATCAACTCCCAACCGTGAGATGGACCATAAGCTTGTTTGTCGTCCTAGTTATATAAAAAAATAAACTATTTAATAATTATTATAATTATATCATATGATAAAAATTTGTACCTGCTTGTATTCGGTTTAACCTGTCACCTGTTACTAATCCACGACTTTTCAATGGTTGTAGTTCTTACCAATATACATAATATCAAAGACTCGACTACATCAGCTCATTTAAAATCCAATACGTCCTGGCCGCAAATAGCCCATAAAAACAGATATTCGCAAAAAGCGATTTTCATCTCAGATCCCCCCACGAGATGGCTATATTCCACATCATTCCCGAAGTTAAATTGACGGTATTACTTATTCAACCGACGGGACCAACTCCCGGGATCGCAGTCGAAATTGGCTGAAATTTTTTATAGTTCTCAACGCCACATCGTTATTGTTTTTACTATGTTTTGTAACGTCCAAAAAATTAAACATATATATATATATATATATATATATATATATATATATATATATATATATTGTAACACACGTAAGCCCTAATTAAGGAACGTGGCCATAATGCTGTCTAATCTTTTTTTAATTTGGAAACGCAAATTTTATCTAGTAATATCCCATGGCATAGGCATATTTTCCGATTTAGGAGGATCAGAGCCTAATCGGCGGATAATTATCTTGGTTATATTAATGCAATTAAACATATGACTTAATTTCTTTTAGGTAACACAGTTTAAAAACAAGACGGCTTCCATACAAAGATTCAGTCTTAGTAGTTTCTAAAAACAATGGTCATTAACACACATTACGTGATTCTTAAGCGTCACATAAAATGCGCTCGAAATTAAAGATATAATTCATTTCAGCATTCAAGTCAGCACATGCGTGTTTTCTATTGCCAAGTCTAACCGTAAAATGGTGAGCTATTTGTAAAATTAAAGCGTAGCTTAGGGTCTTTTAATGAGGGAAAAACTGGGTCGTTCCTTCCAAGCGGATCAAATTTTTTTCTCAACCATGTCGCGTCTGAATGTGAGAATAGGATGCAAGTTTAGAGTGAAAGTATAATATTCTAATAATATTTTGTAAAATCCCTTGGTGAATCTTAAAAAATAGAATGTGTTGCTGGAATCTTTCCATTGATAGCCTAAACTTTTGGCCTGTCCCGCTGAAGTAAGTAAAATTCAGTAAGCTGACAAACTAACCTGAAATAAATTTCAACGACTGCAACAGTTACCAATACAAATGTATGCAATGTGTGGGGATCGAATCCGTAACCACCAATAAAAAAGCCATAAGCCAAATCTGTGACCGTTCCGGTAACGGCCCCTTTCTTTGGCGCACCCAAAACCACATATAGAGAAAAAAACCATTTACCATTCAGAATTCCAATGTACACATATAATGTCTCACTTATAGGCAATGGCTTTCTTATAAAGTAAAAGAATAAGAAGGTCCTTATTTCTTTCTTTTTCTCTATAGTCTTTCTTTTCAATGTAGACCGACGTGGCAGACTAGGTACTCTGGCACGTCACTTTACAGTGGACTAGCAAATAATTGAAAAGTCCGCAGCTAACAGTGAAGACGGATCTTATTTATCCCGATACTGGAAACGTAGAGCTACAACGATAAGGCCAACTAACAACACATACGAGAAGAAAAATGTATATTTAATAATTTTAAAGTTTTCGGATCATTACCCTCAAAAAAATAAAATGTTAAAATATTTATTATTTGAAACTAGCTCACCCTTCTAACTGAATATTACAATTTTGGAGTTTACTGTTTAAGAATCGATTTTCATCGTTCGTTACCGTTTTGTTAACGCCACCCTAATAGGTTTCGATAGATGGTGTTACGACGTTTTTTAATAGCGCCGCTAGATGGCGTTATTTGATTTGTTTATTTACCATTTGATATAGTATTAATCTTCTTCTTAGACTAGAAGCCTTTTTTGTGCCTATTTAGACAGTCGATCTAAAGGAGTAAACTCCAGTCGGCACTCTGCATCGGAGCTGACACACACACACTTTTTTTTTAATTTTTAATAAAAGGTTGTAGTCGTGTCCAATTTGGTTTAGTCGTTCAGAAGACATTCGCATACATACATTTCGCTGAATCATTTTTATATAAATACATATTACGAAGTGATTGCCTCTAAAAACTAAAAGTCACAAAACTACCAAATCTTGATTATTACTAGGTAAAAATATAATGTTACTATCTTATATACCTAAAAATAGGATAATAATCTAAGAAGTTGAAACTTTAAGTGAATTTATCTTTCCAGACCGCGTTTATGAAGTAATAAAGTAAAACGCTTCTAGTTCTAACTTTAGACACATATTCAAAAACTTTAAAGATAACCTAAGAATTTTAAGGTAAAAAAATAGGAAGCAACCTCATAAGGCTGAGAACATATTTAAATATCACGCCTATTATTCAACAAGGTTATTAATCTTTTTGTTGAAAAAATGAAAGTAAATACTTTGATTGATTTTTATAATTTTGTCATGTGTTTGATGTATTTATTTTTTACGCTTCAGCCTGTAATATCCCACTACGTGGTATAGGCCTCTTTCCCCATGTAGGAGAAGGATCAGAGCTGAATCCATCACGCTGCTCCAATGCGGGTTGGCGGATATGTTCCCTACTATGAGTAACGATCGCTATCAGGTGTACATGATAACAACCAGGACCGACGGCTTAACGGGCTCTCCGAGGCACGGTGATTAATTTTTTATTAGGTATATGTGAATTAATCTTCTGAATGTGTTGAAGATTTCAGAATTTCGTGAAAAAATTAATAGCTAACACTTCCTGAAATTTTAAGTTAATGTTAATAGGTCAAGAATTAAATCGTAAAACATATAAAAAACTTAGTTCTTGAAATTGTAACACTGAAAATTAGTAGAAGATTTAACTCCACTTATGGCTTTCAATACTGACTGAAGAAATGATTAACCTCCTCTAAGATCAAACTTACAGTCGAAGGAAGAAATGCCACCAGCATTCAATAAATGAGATAAAAATTTACCCTATCTCCAAAGTTGGATCAAATTACAGATACTTAAAAAATTTCATGTACACATGTATATATATATATATATATATATATATATGTTTGCATATATTGATGATTTAACTTAATAATTGATTAACAAAACAATTGTGCTAAAAATGACAAAAACTCGTAACGAAGCTGTAAAAAAATGTACCTATAAAATAATATATTCCAAAATATTTCCCAATCGTAATATTTGCTCTGAAAACCTATTCCCAATTCAAAGGAATTATCCAGTTGTAAATGAACACAATTTAAATGTAAGGTCTGTGCGAAGTATGCGGCCGGAATGTATAATTTGCACATATGATATTAGTTTAATTACTTTCTTTCTATTCGATATAACTACGCCCGATAAATATTATGCAACAAGGATACATAATGTAAGTTCCAAGAAACCAGTATAGTACCAAGAAATTGTATTATGGACTACCTATATAACATAACATAACAATATACCAAAACAAATAATACATATCAGATTGATTTTAACAAAGTATCATAAGGTACAAAGGAGCGGCCTTATCGCTGAAAAGCGATCTCTTTCAGGCACCTAGGGGCAGAGAAAATGGTATAATATCGGTGCAGGTGTATACATTGTGATATATCATTTACAGTGATGCATAAACGTGTTAATATACTTACATAAACACATACACATATAAATACATACATACTTACATTAAAAGTTAATGAAACGAACCGCTCTAATAACCTAATGATCTTTTAAAACAGTTAAAAAGTTTTGATTTTTCATCACCATTATCAGAATTAAAGCCTATCGCAACCTACTGCTTGACATATATCTCTCCAACCAATCTGTCCACCTCAGCTGGCAACCCATTTTATATCATAACTATATTATTTTTTTACTATCATTTTTTATCTGGTTTAGGAACGAACTCTTTAAATGTTACTAAAATTTCTGAATGAATTAAGAAAATGAAATAAACATTCAAAAGTATTAACAATTCGTTAGATCCGTTTTGTTGCAAACAATATATATTTTTCTAAGTATTTAAAAATATACAAAACTAAATGGGACAAACATCTTGTCACCCGAAATCTACGGGTATATCCAAAATCTTTAGGTAGATATATAAAAGAAACATCAATAAACTTTTGTTCAAATCTAACAGCATATAAATCTAATATTCGGTCACCAAATATTACACAGTATTTTGCTGATATCTCGATGTATCATCAATCAATTTCAACAACAGGCAAGCCTTACGTTTATCATCATCATTTGGGTGAACTTTTCCCGGTGTCCGCATAATTTAATCTTCATAAAATTTAATTTCTAAAACGTCCGGTGCCAGGTTTATGTAAATACGTATTAACCGTGCACGGTAAGATTCTTGCAGCGACAGTTGGTCATATCAGCGGTGTGGTAGCCGAGCTTCTGCATTATTCATCGCTAACACTTGACTAACATAGATTAAATTTAAATATCTCTGCAGTATTACAGGAATATGTGACTATAATTAAATGCAGTTATCTCATTATTCCATTTCTCGAAAACTAGTCTTGGAGGAAAAATACACTCTCGTCGAAAACTGTCGTTTACGAAGCAATTCTTAAGAAATGTTTTCATACATTACATGCACCTTAACCTCAAAATATACACAATTATATCAATTGGTTATATTATTTGTCATTCGTATTTGTCAACTAAAACATAAATAATTTTAAATACCTGTGAAAACATCTAAGAGAAAGTGTAGTTTAAAATTGCCTTTATAGTTAAAATTTCAATTAAAATAAATTTAATTTTTATTTGAAACTTGCCTAGATTAGATAATAACGAAATTGTGAAGTGTAAGGAAAAATGAAAATAAAAATAATTTTCTGACTCAAAATATTTTTGCCATTAATCTTTTTAGTATCTTATGAATAAAATTATAAATATGTAAACTTAAATCACATTCCTGCAACGCAAATCGACGTATTGACATACCCTACATCAAGCTCGCCTTGTAATTGTAGTGTATATATTACTATCCAGCTATTTTACTGTTGACACTTTTGAATGTTTGTATTTATCTATTGATTAATGCTAGAACACGAACATTACAAATTCATACATGATTGACCTTCTAACCAGTAAAAAACGAACAGCCTCGTATAACAAGACCTAAATAAAATTCAGATTGCTAAAATTAAAACGTCAGATTAAATTCAAAGTAAATAACAGAGCGTGAAAGAATTTATCAAAACTTTGATAAGTTGAAAGCGCAGAATGTTGTTGTTGAAAGCATAAAGTTCTGAGTTTAAAATCGATGTACAAATTTAAATTTAAAAATCGTTATTTTTACTTTTATCAAACTTTTATAAGTAGAGGTCAAATAGGGTGTATTTTTTTTTCTATTTTAATCACAGCTATATCATCGCAAATCTTGAAGGTATTTAATAAATTACATATAAATTTAAGATGTAGTTAGTCATAGTTTTTGATAAGACTCTAAATCTGCCTTAGAGTTAACGTCAGATAATTAGTATCATAATTATATTAAAATTTCGTCCTCCTGTATCAATCTACATATGTTTGGTTAACTTATACTACTACTTAGAGGCCGCTTACTAATGATAATAAGCAATGTACGCAACGGACCCCAGTGACATATCCACCAGTTTGTCATCATTGTTTAACATCTCTTTGGAGGTGATTGTGCTAAAAGTCTCACTAAATCACAATATCTGCGTGAGTAACTATACATTTACCAATTCATAGACGGGTGATCGTTTTTATGTCAAATCCATTCTAATTCAAAGGCTTTAATGATATTTACACTAAGCGCACAATACCATACTAGAGGCGTCCCATAAAATTTAATAATAATAATAATAATCTTTATTGGACACAATCATAAATTATACAATACAGATTACCCTGACTCCTGCACTAGTTTGCACTGTGTTGCAGAAGCCAGTATCCTCCCCTTTAATATATGTAATAAAAAATTATGCCCTTAAAAACTAATCATTATAAATCAGAATTACTTTAAAGTCTTTGATAATTAATTTAATAACTACTAAGTTTCATATAGTTTATTGTTAAAATCAATTGAACATGAATCTGACATAAGATTTGGTAGGCACTCGTAACCATTTTTTTCCAACAGTAGGTTTTACCAACAGTAAGTTACCATAGCCTAAGCAAACTCGCAACAACAGAAGTTGCTGACTCTTCGTCCTCTGTAGCTGGCTTTGCTACCTCACTCACGACAGAAAGACGACACTATTTAAAAGCATTATTATCATCAGACACTTTCTAAACGGGCTGCCGCAGATGATTATTAAGTCACTTCCTGCTATTCCTTACGATTCAATAATATACACATTTATGACACAAAATAACCCTGAACTAGTTTTCATTTATACGTACTTCTAACTAAATATCATTATATAATTTCTTTTCCATTGTCATTCATTGAATTGTTCTCAAAGTTATTATGCGAATAAATTGCAATTAAAGGGTCATAATTTATGATGGAAAGTCGTTGTTTTACTGCCGTATAAAACTGTAACAAACTACTTAAAAATCGTAATAGCTATTAAGATTTTTAAAAGCAAACAGCTAGCCGAGGATATGCCTAAATTTATACTTCTATGTATACATAAACGTTGATTATGTTATTAGGGAATAACGCAGAATGCAAAGTGAGCTAACACGTCGTATCTCGTAGATGAATGTTAAATATTTGTTTTAAAACATTTTGATTTTTAATCACCACTTACACTATTAGGATTTTGACACATTCACATTTCACGCGTCAAATCCGCACACGATATGCACGATATACAATTTTTATATTTCTTTCATAAAATGAACTTATGAGTACAAATTTTGAAAGTTTATTATATGCTTTGACTGGGAAACCAAACTTGCGACAGCGATAAAAATAAAACTCGATTTTTATGAACGTAGGTACATGACGACTATTTTCTAAAATAAGTCCTTATTCCATACTAGCAAGTTCGTGAACCCACACGTAAACATTTGTCTTGGGGCATGTGGTGCAGAAGTTTGTCGGAATCCTAAAAATTAAAAAATAAGAAAAATAAACTAAAGTTACTGAAGTTATACAGGTATAATCATATTTTGGCTACTTCGGTCATGGGCATGTTTTAACCACGATAAGACACTGGGAACTGTGAACATGTTCACAACACATTAATTAGAGTTGGGAACATGTTCACAGAGTTGAATAATATAATTTATAACAAATTTTATTCAAATATTCTTCCTTTTTTATGAACTACAAATATCCTATTTCTGTGCAGAGATATTGAGATGCGAGAGATAAAGAGAAATGATTTTCTGGGCCACATTTTCCTTCTCCGTCTCAAAAAATAATTAAAAAATTCAGGCATGCTAACTACAATTTGAATCTGTGATGTTTTATTTATTAAGGTTAACTTGCCCTATCCACTAAGCTTCTAAGCATTTAAATATTACGTTTAATTTCTTAATAGTATATGATTTGGTATAATAGCAACTAATTTAAACTAATAAGTAATTACGAATTGAGCGCAAATGTAAGAGTTTCAAACATTCGTCGTTAAGTGGCCATTAAGGGCCAGTTCAAAAGATTTATAATTACAATTTCCAAACGTATTTGCCGACATTAAAATTTCAAAAGGACTTTTCTGGATTTATGCTTTGAAAGCTCTTCTTAATTGTGGTCCCATGAGATGCGTCGAGATTGGATTCTCGGTACAGGCCACTTGACTTTGTGTAATATATTCTCACAATAAATTTATCATTACAATTTTGGCCAAGGATTTTTTTTCAGTAGATAATTAATTTGTATGCAGTTTAATGTAGAATGCAGTCAAACTCAAACACTCCAAACTGGTCTATGGTAATTTCTAATTTGTTATTGACTGGAATTGCAAGAATCTAATTAAAATATTACCGAATTCTATCGTAGAAGCGTACTTCTATTATTATTAAATTAATATTTATTTATTTATTTTTCTATTTATTTCATAACCATAATCTACAGTGTACTTATTTTCAAAGATACAGAGCATTATTATGGACCCCGCTGGGGCACGAAATAATTGGGTAGAAAGGAGGAAGCGCTTTTATTAATATATTATATTGTAATATACTAACGCTTATCAGATTTTCCGAGGACCGTCTACACTGTATGTACTGCAGAACGTCGATATGAAAGCATGACATGTCATAGTGACACAGACGTGTTGTGACCAAAAAGGTACATTTGGACAGGACAACACTATTGCTATTTTTTCTTAGTAATATAAAATTACACTTGTTTGCCACCGTAGTAATAAAAGTGCGGATGTAAAAGTCAATAATAAAAAATTCTAAAAAAATGTTTAAAGAAGGTTAAAACTAATAGAAAAAATGGTTATAAAATAATATTGTTATTAACGGTGTAACAAATAACTATTACGGCAGTTTAATTATCTTAATAAGTGCTTGTTTTAGTATAATTCACTAAGTATTAAGTCCCAAGGTTAAGGGTTAATCCGCTTTAAGAAAGAGATCGCAAAACACACTCATACACTTACGAATTTATGTGCTCGCGAACTTATGTGTGCGCGTGCTTTTGCACAAGGATATCAAATGCTTGAGCTTAAAATCAGACAGTTCAAATAAATAATAAGATCAAGCAAAAACGCACAACAGATTTTACAAAATATAGGAAACAGATCAGAATTTAGTAATGTGTAAAGTATACAATAAGTCTTATCTACTTATCATCATATCCCTTGTCCCACAAACGAGCAACAAATAAGCCACACAAGATGGGCATCAGATAAGAGAATCTTGACTCAAGAACTCTGAGTATATGCAGCCAGTTCACTTTTGAACTTTGAACCTTTAGGCTCACCAACAGTAAGAGTGTATATAAACTATGCCGTATCTGTATGACTTGCAGGAATGGAATATGTTGGTTTATTTCATGATTGTGCTGTGTATAACTAGTACAAATAAACATTTTAAGTACAATATGCAATTAATGATTATAAATATATACCACACACTTATTTTTTAAGCACTACTTTATATGTTAATGTTGATTTTATCACATAATAAGATATAGGTTTAATGATAAATAATAAGTATATGTTATCTGTATTTTGTAGCGTATATTCATATAAGACAAATACATATGCCTAATTATGTGCTCTTCACTAAAATAGTAAATCCTAGTCTGATCCGTCCGTATGGTAACACTACACTAGATGATTACGGCAGTCGATATTCAAAGGACGTTGAATGCACCTCGTTACCGTTTTCCAGGATAGCGGCAAAGACCCCATTCAATTCCAGCCCCTGCACCTGCAATGACTCTATAGAATGTGCGTATGAAAACAATCATGGCATGCTTTTATTGCATAAGGTGGACTTCACACCAAGTATCAGGAGGCACTTTGAAATAAACTTATATTATTTTCCACACCTCCGACTAGGCTGTGCTTTACTCTCACAAAATGAAAAGTACGGTTAGCGCTTACTTGTTTTATTATTTCTAGCAACTTTACAAAAAAATATTAAGTATTTTTAAAAAGTCATTTACATTATTTAATAATCTGAACGGATACTTCCAGTGTTTATTTATATCCTAACTGATATAGGTATTATTATTTAATAACTATAATTTTCAGTATTAAAAAGTAATTAGTATAAAAATTACAGTTTTTATTTTAATTGATGAAATTTTTTTTCTTTTTTATATATAAATTATCAATGAAAGCAGCCATTAACTTTAAAATTATATTTAATTTGTTTCGTAACGCAGTCACAAAGTCAGAGTTCGTTGACATTTCGCTTTTTAAATCGACCACAGACTACAGCAATAAAATGGAGGGAAAGCGGGGATCATTTGACAAGTTGAGTTCTCGTTAGCGTCGCTTAATGAACGCGTTTTTAAACGAAAGGGCAAAGAAACAGGTAGTGGTTTTTCCTTCAAAAAATGAACTAAAAATTTGAATAAATAAAATTTATTTTGTGATTTATTCGCATATACACGTGTACCTGTTGAAGTGGTTGAGTACATTCCATTCATGCCATATTCAAAGAATTTTAGATTTAGTTGAAGTAATGAATATATATTCGTCCTGTTTTTTTAGTGTGAAGAAAATTGTTGTAACATCAGAAATTCTAATTTAGCTTTTCAATATTATACTTGTTTTTCACGCGTTTATTGTAATAGCTATTATATTATTTAATGATCTTATAGAAACTTTCTTGCTTATAATTTTTATTCTGTGTGGTTACAGCAGTAAAGAATATAACCAACCCATATCTTCTACTACCACCTTGGAACTTAAATGTCTTTTATAGAATCGTAAACTATGCATTTGATCACGATCATACCTTTACTAAAGTGTTGTACATGAGCCCACAAAGGTTTCTGAGTTGGTACGACCAAAAAAAGCGTAGCAACGCGCGCAGGGTACAGTTAGTTATATCATATATTAATAATATAAAACTAATAATGCAATGATAAATTATCTATTAAAATATCGTTGACTAGCCCGTTGGCGCAGTTTGTAGTGACCCTGTTTTCTGCTCCGGGGTTTGTGGTTTCGATTCCCACCCTGAGTCTGGGTGTAATATATATATTTATATATGGATTATTTGTATGTTTATAGAAAAAAATGTAGCTATACCAGTCGGCTGTTACCTATAAGACAAAGCATTAAGTTGCTTACTTTAGGAGCAGACGACCATGTGTCACCTCCTCACCTCATTACGTAATATTTAATATATGCACACCGTAAGGTAGAATACGTTTAGATTATACTAATCAAAATGAATATTTTAAATATACAAAAACAATATTCAGATCTTAATCCTAAACTCACATTTTCGGCTTAAACGCGGTTTTTAATTCTGGCACCTGGAACTTTTGAAAAATTATTAAAACGCTCACAGCAAATGCGATGCACTTAATTTTCACTGCCGGTGAAACCTGACGCCGCTACGTAAAAAGTCCGCGACTTGCGCTTCATTATAAACGACCTTAGATCTGCTAAGTAACATCATCATAAGATGCGTTATATTAATTACCAGTTGCAGCCTTAAGTGTTATATAAAAAAGCGACGATTGTGATCTTTGCGAGCTCAGATGGCATATCATTACTAGACTCTTGTCCTCTTACGTTTTTATACAATAATATTATATTATAGCCGACATAATAATAATAAAAAAACACTCACATCAAGGATGTGCCTTTTTATCACTAATATATACCACCTAATACTTGAACAAGGAAATTAGTTATAATAGGAATGTTAATAACAATTTATAAGAAAAAAATAAACACCTTAAAATTAACGTCTGCTTTAGCTGGGGCAGTTTTTGAAATTTCCAAAGAGCTTCTACTTAAATTAAGATAAAATATATAAATCAAAATAAATTAAATATCATTTCCTTCTGTAATGATAATTGTAAAGAATTCATAAGAAAGATCAAATAAGCTACCCTAGTCTGCCATTACAATCAAAGTATATGTAAGTATAGTCATGTTAAATGTACCTTTGTTTTGTATATGTATGGTAAGCAAGTCTGATTATGGTTGTGATTATACATAATCTTAGATCGTTATGTTATTGTTAATTTGTTATTTTGACTACTTGTTACTAAGTTATTTAATTTCACTAAAGGTTGTCTGGGAGAGATTGCTAATAATGACCGCCCTTGCGTAATTGTGCTCTTAGCTAACTTTTATCTGTAATAATAATAATAATCTTTATTGTAAACCATTAAAATAAATAAAAAATAGTAACATAAAATGAAAGATTTACTAAGACGGTCTATTACTAAAAGAGCGATCTCATCCAGACATTTAGGTATAGGATATCCACACAATGAAAAGTTGCATGGTAGTTATGTTTCTTCTACATGGACAAAGAAGCCTTTGCCCAGCAGTGGGATGTTACAGGCTGAATCGTGGTAATTTTTATATGTTTAGTATGCACACGTTTCGCAACTCCGCGTGCCGGTGCAGACCGCCCGAGCTTTTTAATCCGCGAAACCGCCGAGATGAATTTAATATTAATATCACGGTCTATATCAAAGTAAGTTAAAATGAAATTCGACAAATATTTCACAAATTCCGCAATTTGAAACTTTCGATTGTAACTCGCCTTTTGATGTTGAAAACGTAATGGAATTCCTGGTATTAGTTTCAGTAATATTACGTGTTTCATTTTCAATCTGTGAACAAAAAAAAATTAAGAAAATATAAAATTTACACCTATAGACACTGACATTTATTTATTTTTAAATGACAAAAAAATAACACTACCAAAATTAATGTAAAATAGCTTCGCTTCGGTGACATTAACATATTGTAGAATGTTGTGGGATACATATTAGATAACCTAAAAGTATAAAAATGAATGTTTGTATGTCCTTTATAGAATCGTAAACTATGCATTTGATCATGTCATGATCTTCAAAGCCACATTAGCCCACAAAGGGTTCTGAGTTGGTACGACCAAAAAAAAGCGTAGCAACGCGCACAGGGTACAGCTAATATTTTAATAAATGATTCGATATAATGTGTAATACGTATTCTATGGATGTACCTATAAAATAAATAAATAAATGTCACCAATTTCCGACTAAAAGTACTAAATGATACAAATCTTCGTATCGTTGATTTTCCAAGAGGCAAATCTTTCGAATGAATCAGATAAACAACTATTATTATCTCATATGTTTGGGATATCAGGAATAATTAGTTTCTCTCGTTTTTGCAACATTGGTCATTCATGCTCGGCTTCTATAATCCTATCATGACATTATAATAAAAATATCCTAAGCAATAAGGTTTACAATACTAAGCAAATAAAATACGATTAAATATCTGTAAATAACTCTCAGTATAATGCAGCTCAAAATAACAAAAATGAATTGAAAAAATATCCTAAGCAATAAGGTTCACAATACTAAGCAAATAAAATACGATTAAATATCTGTAAATAACTCTTAGTATAATGCAGCTCAAAAAAACAAAAATGAATTGAAAAACGTACACCGAAATTAGTCATTTTTGGATGCTCTTTCCCTATAAATATAAAATATAATTCTAAATTAACTTCATTCTGGACAGCTGTTAGTACATTGCAACGCAAGCTCCAGATTTTTTTAATTGCCATGACAAGAGAGGGATATAACTCGAGAGGATTATAACGGAAATTATTGTTACAGAAATATTTGTAAATTATTATTTCTGTAATGTCAAGTATTCCAGCGACAACCCTGAATTACTTTTGATATGCTAACAATAATACCATAAGAAGATGAATATTTTTCTACGATGCCGCCTTAGTATTGTAGTAGACATTTACAAACAAAAATATTTCTATCTAATCGTCATAAAAACCCTTAAGATATTGGGATTTACAAAAAAAAAACACTAATTCGCCATTAACGTACTATTTTTCACAATTTTTCTTAATTTCTGTAATATTCCATCATTACATCTTGATTGCTGTGTGGCTACGGCACTAAAGAATTTAGCCACCCCCTCTCTTCCCGTGGGTGTCGTAAGAGGCGACTAAGGGATAACAAGGTTCCACAACCACCTTGGAACTTAAGAAGCCGACCGATGGCGGGATAACCATCCAACTGCTGGCTTTGAAATACACAGGCCGAAGACGGGCAGCAGCGTCTTCGGTGCGACAAAGCCAGTACTGCGGTCACCAACCCGCCTGCCCAGCGTGGTGACTATGGGCAAAACACATGAGTTCACGTTATTTTTGGCATAAACTTGTGGAGGCCTATGTCCAGCAGTGGACTGTATAGGCTGTAATGATATCTTGATAAATGGGGTAACTATTGTTAATTTACAATCTAGCAAAGCTATCAAAAATGCTAAACAAAGGATTTGAATTTTCAAATCTTTCGTGAATATTCATACCTACAGTATAACTTTCGTCTCAAATAGAGTCGCTTTTCATCTAAGTATGTTTGGAGAAACTTAGAAGAGAACGGTTGAAAACTTGGAAATGGATACTAACAATAAACTAATAGTATAAAAAAAGCTATGGCCATACAGTTTTGTTACTACATCGTTTGGGTTATTTTCTTTTAGTCAATTTTTTCTTTACTTTGTTTTAATTTGCAAGCCATCTATCATATATTATAATTTTTACTACTTTTACTTTAAATAAATATATTCTTTTCTTTTCTGTTTCCGTCGTGATATTGATGTTAATCCATCTTCATCTCACATTAAAATCTCTCTCAATATTCCTACGTTTCAGGGGCAATCCCCGTGGGAAATTTGAAATCACTATTTATTTACACAAAACTACCATTTAAATACATGGGTTTCGGAATAAATATTTTGCATTGACTGAATAAGTATTAGAGGTTGTAGTTCTAATGCAAAAACACTGTTTCATTTTAATTATTTCAGGCTTCTTACTGAAAGATACGATCTACCACCTACTAATAACTAAAAGTAAATAAATAATAGTAATAATAATTACAATAAATACGAGTAGGTACTTAGGGCATGATTTGCCAGTTGTTAGTACAATTTATCATGCACATAAGTTAGTGATGCTTTTTTAAAGGTTGGTAAGAATTTAAAGAAAGAAATAAAATAGAAATTTGTTGTGTTCACAGTACGCGAAAAGAAACACCTTATGAAGAAAGGGAAATTAAATATTGAAAACGACGATGACGACGCGTTGACGCAACGATCACAGCACTGGTTTGTGGCTGTTGGGCTGGCGGTGGTGGCTTCGATCCCCGCACATGACAAACATTTGTATTGGCCGTACAGATATTTGCCGTGGTCTGGGTTTTTGTGTAGTTCTTGTGGGTCTCCCCACCATGCCTCGGAGGGCACGTTAAGCCGTCGGTCGCGGTTGTTAACATGTACACCTGATAGCGATCGTTACTCATAGTAAGGAATATGTCCGCCAACCCGCATTGGAGCATCTTGGTGGATTAAGCTCTAATCCTTCTCCTACATGAGGAAAGAGGCCTATGCCTAGTAATGGGATATTAGAGGCTGAAGCGTAATATTGAAAAAGCAAATATACCACATACTTTAACGTGTCGAATATATTTATACTTTAGATATAGTGGCTTTATTATTAAGTGATATCACGCCCTAAAAGTATGTAACATCGAGTCCAAAGCAAAAACTGCAGCAAAAAAACTAGGTATTCTCTCTAAGGTCAGGCGATACTTCACTCCAGAACAGCTGCTTCAACTATACCAAGCACAAGTTCGGTCTTGTATGGAGTATTCCTGCCATCTTTGGGATGGATCCGCCAAATACCAACTGGCAACTTTGGACTCGGTGGAAAAACGAGCTAAGAGACTCATAGGTGACCCTACTCTGACAGACACCAAGTTGCAGAGTCTCGATCATCGGCGTAGGGTAGCTCGTCTGTCGGTGTTCTACAAAATATATTTCGGTGAGTGTGCGAAGGAATTACACGATCTAATTCCCCCAACAACCTTCCGCCATCGGGACACTAGGCGCGGTCGATCGTTCCATCCTTATGTCGTCGATATGCCACCTACGCGCACAAAACGCTTTGGCTCTACTTTTCTGATGCGCACAGCTAAGGAATGGAACTCGTTGCCCGCGTCTGTGTTTCCCGAACGATACAATCTGGGTGCCTTCAAGGCCAGAGTGAATAGGCTGTTATTAGGCAGGCATGCTCCACCTTCGACCGCATCGTCACTTAACATCAGGTGAGATTGTGGTCAAATGCCTGCCTATTTGTCATAAAAAAAAAAAAATAACATAAATGTCCAAAAATCCTCAACGCTTACTTACCTTAGATGAAATAAATCTGGAAAATGTTATACTTCTGGATCATCTGGTTTTTATAAGCTTCAAGTCAGACAGTGTTGAAATTTTAATATGATTTTTAAAAACATCCAAGAGACAAAGAATTTTTACAGTTTGTTTCGAAGTACTTCCGCGTCCATTATATCGTAATAGCGAGCTACATTGACCTTATTGGCAATAATCTGCAACAGTTACTGAGTTAATAGAAAATTTCATGCTTTATTTTCTTACTTTAGTGTGTTGGGTAACCAATTGATTTTTTTTTTTGTAAATGTGGCTGTTGTTTCTAAAATATTATATTTTTGTACTGTTATTTTTTTTTATTTTTTTTTTTTAAATAATATTTGATAAACTCATTCTTATACAGTTTACAGAAAATTTCTTATCGCGTCAAATGGGTATTAGCGGAAAATGAGAAACACATCAGACTTTTTAACCGCTAAAAATATCCGCAGCAATAACTACGTCCAAATTAAGTAGGTAATTTCGATGCCAATTCTTAATAAATAGAATGTCTAAAAATAGCAATTTCATCAAGACGAATTTAACCCCTCAAACGTTAAAATTCTTCAAGCTGTTTAGACTATAGTCCTCTACAAAGAAATCAAACAACATACATACATACACACAAACGAAAAACATGACCCTATTTCTGCAGTCGGGTAATTAGATAGTAAAATTATCTAAAATATTGCATTTAATTTAAGCGCCACCTATATTTTATAGGCTGTACTACATTAAACAATGCAATTTTTTGTCTTAACGAAATATTATTTAGTGTGTCTAACAGATGTCGCTTTATAATATATGTCGCTATAAGTCAAACAATTAGAATTAGGTTTAACAATTATTTTATTTGATTAGATTATACTGTGATATTACATTGTGTTTTTTTATTTACTTCTTAAAGAAAGTTTTTTTTTGTAAGTTTAAACTTAAATCAGTCAGGCGCGATAGCGCTTGCAACGTCGCCGAAATATCGGGTATCTAAAATAATAACTAACTGTAGTATCAACCGTAGTATCAAAAATACTCATAGTGACCGTGAAAGATTTGTAGGTACTATCCCATAAATATATTAAAAAAAAATTATTGTTCGTCTTTTACTCACTTGCCGTACAGACAACAATTGTGTTTGCTCGCAAACTAAAAAAGAAACCGACTTCAATTACATCGTAGATCGACGAAAAAATAGTCGCGCGTTATCAAAGATTACTCAAAAAGTAGTTATCAGATCTCAATAAAATTTATATGTAACCACATGACAAACATCAGCTTTCGATTAAATTAAAAATTATTAAAATCGGTACACCCGGTAAACAGAAACAAGACAAGACAAGACAGTAGACAGACGGACGGACGGACGGACGGACGGACGGACGGACGGACGGACGGACGGACGGACGGACGGACAGACAGACAGACAGACAGACAGACAGACAGACAGACAGACTGGACTGGAAAACTGGTCCGCTAGCTGGATTTTTTTCATACATTAAAAATATCCCTTAGTTCCCATTATGATTTTACGTAATATTATTGTTGTAAAGCTTTTTTTTACTGTTATATTATTATTGTTTTATCCCAATGTAAGAGCGGAGTCTCCTGACACAGGCATTAACGTGATTAAAAAAACTACAATCATTGGTCCTATTGTAAGAAATTTCTGTATTTTAACATCTCCAAACTGTTTACACATACACAAAATAAAATAAGTCTCTTAGGAAGTACATTTCGGTGCACTAAATATCCTTTAGAATAGTATTCTTTTTTTTACTCGCCCTCAACTTTTACATAACAAAAACTGTATATGTGTGAAATGCATCTAATCACGTTTATTAAAGAATATCTGATCTGATTTTCCAGCAGCATACCATAATTAGAAATATAAATATAAATAAAAAGTTTTAAAGCCGTGTAATAAGATTGGTGTCATTACTGAAACCACTGAGCCTTTATAAAGATTATTTATCAATAATAACTAATCTCTACAGATATGAAACATAGTATTTCAACGTATAGAAACTGTTATTACATCACATAAATATCAGTACAATAATAAACATTAATGATCAACTAAAGCTCCGGCAAATTATCTTATCTGGACCTATTCAACCTAACCCCGTGACCCGGAGATACTTTATGTGTCACCTGTTAATTGTTTTTTTTTTTTTAATATTTATGAAAATATTTGTCTAAAAAATATATATTACCTTCTATCAAGACTACGCTTGAGTTATATTCGTTTCCAAAGTAAAAGAGAATCAGTAATTAATATTTTAACTTTTATGTAGTACCTAACTCTTTCTGTACTCTATAGAGGCAGGACTGGCGAAGTTATTAGGTAGATAGGGTATAGGGGATAGGGTAGCTTATTTCTCAGTAGGTAGGTTAGGTAGAAATTTGTACGCATTCGCATGGCGGATAAACAGCCACGATCGCACATTAAATTGCAATTATTTTGTCAACAGTTTTTCTGTGTCTTCTTCGTCTGAATTATTTTGAATTCGATATTTTAAGTGAAGTTAATGCACTAAGCAAAATGATGCTCCTAAAATGAGTAATAATCAAATCTGCATAAATTTATTGCATAAGTTAATTGATAAGTTCGCAGAATATCGCAAAGCTAAACAATTTGAAATGGTGTTAACAGCACCTTCCACAGTGACTGACGAACTCAACGTAGAAACAGATTTCCCACCAATAAATACAATTCGTTCGAGAAGAACACAATTTCAATATGAATAAAATGACGAAGTTATAGTAGACCCCATAACCCAATATAAAGTACAATTTTATTTTAGAATTCTAGATCGGATTATAAGTTATTCTTTAAAAGATAGATTCGAAGATTTAAAAACATTTACCGACGTATTTAGCATTTTTAGCGTTAATATACTTAATTACTCTAATGATAAGTTAGTGAAACGTTGTAATGATTTAAACCTGAAGCTTAAAGATGATTCAAGTGGTGAATAAGAGATTGACGGTATTGATTTGTTTAATGAAATCAAGGAGCATCATAAACGTGTTGCCAATAAACCTTGACATGGCCTTAAATATATTTTTACACATTAAATAATGCTGTTCATTGACATTAGATTTTAAAGAACTTTAATATAATCCTAATGGGTAACTTAATATTTATGTGGTGTTGTTGTTAGTGGTAAGGTTTTGTTTGGTTTGTATCTTGACCCAAAAAAGTAAATTTAATTAACCTAAGCTTCTCTTTTTCAAACAATTTGAAAAGTACATTTTTAATTTGTTGAAGAGATTTTATTTAGTCAATTTTTGGTTTTTCCACTAGCGTAACAAACCAGGATACAGTACGTGTGGTGGTAAGCAGTTACCCTGCCATATGCATGTAAATCCAGGAGCATCACAAGCGCGCTATACTGACTCTATTTCCGCTGTCAACTCCAGTGTATATATCCTGGCTTAAGTTCTCAATTCGACTGTATTTTTTTCAATATTTTACTGGGCGCACCGATTTCGATGATTCTTTTTTTAATCGAAAGGTGGTGCTTGTCATGTGGTCCTATTTAAAATTAATCGAGATCGAGATTTGACAAGTACTTTGTGAGTTATAGTTTAGTTTGTTCAGCCTATTACAGTCCACTGTTGAACATACCCAACCCCAAGCCTCCCCAAGTTCGCGCCAGACATCCCGGTTTACCGCAATTCTCATCCAGCCTACACCGGCAACCTTACGTAAATCATCGGTCCAGTGGACCGGAAGACGTCCCACACTGTATTTGCCAAAACGCGGTCTCCACTCCAGGACACGTCTACTCCAATGGCCATCGGTCCTGCGCACAGGTGACCAACCCACTGCCACTTCAACTTGCTAATTCTGCAACTTGCTTACCCTAAGTTATATTATACCTCATAAATTTTACTGGGTCGACCGGTTTTGATAATTATTTTTTGATCAAAACTTGGTGCTTGACGTGTAGTCTCATTTGAATTTTATTGAGATGCGATTAGTATTTTTTGAGTCATTCTAATAATGTTAATTTACTTGACTATTATACGTCGACCTACGTTGTATTACTATTCGATATAATTGAAGTCGGTTTTTGTTTTTTTGCGAGCAAACACAATTATACGTTATTTTTTATATTTTTAGATTGTCATACTCACACAGTATCTACTATATAATTACTTAATACGTACTTTGACTAAATCGGTTTCCATTATTAAAAAAAAACTTTTATTTTTAATCTATAACACGAATAATAATAATAAAAAAATTAAAATTACGCACTAAATAGACAGTCTAAGCTAATCAGAATAAAAAGTCCATGTCTACCTTTCTTCATAACTTTTATTTGTCTACTTTAAGCGATATATTTGCTAAATATATAAAAAATAAAATAAAAATATTATATATAAATAACCAAGAATATTTATTTTATTTGCTACATAACAAATTATCGTTTAACTCGTGTTCTGACTGATCAAACACACCACCGCGAGTTTTAACTGCGCGCGGACGCTGTCACTTTTTTTACTATTTATTTAATTTTTTAAAACACAAAATGTTACGGCCACTATTTCATCTGACTGTTGTAGCTATAAATACATTTGTATTGTGGTATGATCAAACTTATATAAACCTTCCATTACCAGCTAAAGAAATGGAAAACCTACCACTGAAGTCAAGGAGCATGTTTCTTACATTCTGGTGTTTAGTAAGTACTTTTTTGTAACATTTTAATACAACAATTTTTATTTTATTTTATTTTTTTCAATAAAAAATAGAATTAAATTAGATGTTACTTATCATTGCTCAACGTGACTGTAAATGTGATACCATTTATTACCGAGTAATAAGTATCGATAGATAACAAAATAAAATTAATAAGTACACATAATTATCTTCTATGTACTTAATTTTGAGGTCAATTTAATAGTTTATAATGGAAATTTATTTATCTATAATATATATAAAAGCGAAAGGTCACTCACTCATCACGAAATCTCCGAAACTATAACACCTACAAACTTGAAATTTGGCAGGTAGGCTCCTTATAAGACGTAGACATCCGCTAAGAACGGATTTTACGAAACTCGACCCCTAAAGGGGTAAAACGGGGGTTGCAAGTTTGTATGAAAATCCTATGTTTTTGAAGTAAAAGGCTTGAAATTTAAAATGTATGCTCTATAGATGATGAGAAGGTGTTCGAATAATGTATCTTTAGAAATCAACTCCCTTTTGAGGTTAAAACGGGGGATGGTAGGTTTACTTCCTCATCGCGAAATCTCCGAAACTATAACACCTATAAACTAGAAATTTGGCAGATAGGCTTTTTATAGGGCATAGACATTCGCTAAAAACGGATTTTACGAAATTCGACCCCTAAGGGGGTAAAACGGGGGTTGGAAGTTTGTGTGAAACTCCCGTGTTTTTGAAGTAAGAGACTTGAAATTTAAAATGTATGCTCTATAGATAGTAGAAAGGTGACCAAATAATGTATCTTTAGAAATCAACTCTCTTTTGGAGTTAAAACGGGGGATAGTAGGTTGATTCACTCATCACGGAACCTCCGAAACTATAACAGCTACAAACTTGAAATTTGGCAGGTAGGTTCCTTATAAGGCGTAAACATCCACTAAGAGCTGATTTTACGAAACTCGACCCCTGAGGGGATAAAACGGGGGTCGGAAGTTTGTATGAAAGTCTTATGTTTTTGAAGTAAGAGACTTGAAATTTAAAATGTATGCTCTATAGATAGTGAGAAGGTGTTCAAATAATATATCTTTAGAAATTAACTCCCATTTGGGGCTAAAACGGGGTATGCTAGGTTGACTCACTCATCACGAAATCTCCGAAACTATAACAGCTACAAACTTGAAATTTGGCAGGTAGGTTCCTTATAAGGCGTAAACATCCACTAAGAGCTGATTTTACGAAACTCGACCCCTAAGGGGATAAGACGGGGGTTGGAAGTTTGTATGAAAGTCTTATGTTTTTGAAGTAAGAGACTTGAAATTTAAAATGTATGCTCTATAGATAGTGAGAAGGTGTTCAAATAATATATCTTTAGAAATTAACTCCCTTTTGGGGCTAAAACGGGGTATGGTAGGTTGACTCACTCATCACGAAATCTCCGAAACTATAACAGCTACAAACTTGAAATTTGGCAGGTAGGTTCCTTATAAGGCGTAAACATCCACTAAGAGCTGATTTTACGAAACTCGACCCCTGAGGGGATAAAACGGGGGTTGGAAGTTTGTATGAAAGTCCTATGTTTTTAAAGTATGAGACTTGAAATTTAAAATGTATGCTCTATAGATAGTAGAAAGGTGACCAAATAATGTATCTTTAGAAATCAACTCTCTTTTGGAGTTAAAACGGGGGATGGTAGGTTGACTCACTCATCACGACTCCGAAACTATAACAGCTACAAACTTGAAATTTGGCAGGTAGATTCCTTATAGGGCGTAGACATCCGCTAAGAACTGATTTTACGAAAATCGACCCCTAAGGGGTTAAACGGGGGTCGGAAGTTTGTATGAAAGTCTTATGTTTTTGAAGTAAGAGACTTGAAATTTAAAATATATGCTCTATAGATGGTGAGGAGGTGTCGAAATAATGCATCGTAATCTATATATATATATATATATATATATATATATATATATATATATATTAATTATTACCATCTGGATTATTATTATATATAAGAGAAGGGTCACTAACTTACTCATCATAAGACCTCAAAAACCACTGGATGGTCTATCCATCCAGGTTGGACAAAGATAAAATTTGACAGGGAGGTAGATTATAGTAAGCAGACGTCCGCTAAGAACGGATTTTACGATATTCCACCGCTAAGGGGATTTAATTGGGTTTGATAGTTTGTATGAAACATATACAGCCTGAAAATAAAACTAAAAATGTGGTGTATAGAGAGGTTTTATAAAAATAACTATTAAATTATACTAAATTGTGCCTTTTTTAAAGTTACTCAGTTTGATAAGCATTTCAAGTGACTGAAATAAACAAATAATTTGCGTTAAACATCTTAATAGTAATGCATATCTTCATAACCACGCGGACGTAGTCGCGGGCTTCAGTTAGTGTATTATAAAACCAAGTCCCCAAAAGTGTATGTGATCAATTCGCTCAAAATCTACTGAACGGATTTTCATGCGGTTTCACCATTGGAGAGAGGGCTCCACCATTGGTAAGAGGAAGGTTTACGGAACGGCTAAGCCGATTTTGATGAGAGTTTCACTGGAAGTTTGCCGGGAAAACTTTGTGACATACTAATTTCAACGCGGGCGAAGCCGCGGGCACAGCTAGTATATTATATATGCTTATGAGTCCCGCGATAACATCATCTCTCACCACCATGGGTAGACTGGTACAGATCTCTTACAGAGATAAGTTCGCCCTTGCCAACATTCTTTGTAAAAATGACTTGTAATTATGATTTTTTTTAAGTGGAATAAAGAATATATATATTATATATTAACTGAAGTAGGGCACGGCAGAAAATATTCTGCTAAAAATATGGAGCAGCCCGAGTGGGGAAGTTACCTTGATCTTCCAGAGGATCACAGCTAAATAATATACACACATCTTTACAAACTTAAACTTAAAAATTTCTTTTTAAATATATTTGTGATCATATCATATTCATATGGTTTACATGTGTAATTTTAATTGTTACCTTATTTACAACATAGTAATAGCGTAATGATAATGTTAAACCCACACAATTACAATTTTGAACGGTTATAACGGATAAACTCAAAAAATATTGAGCCGTTTAAATAATACTTTCAACAGAAGAATGGTACGTTATTGCTGTGAAGGGCACAGCCAAAATCGTTTATCTAATCCATACGAGCAAAGTCGCGAGCGGAAAGCTAATTATTAAAGTAGAAGCGTTTCATGTTTGAACAGTAATTTATTAATATGTAAAATTTAATATTTAAAAATCACTCGCTTCTGCCTATCGCAGTCCACTACTGGACATAGGCCTCCCCAATTTGGCGCCTATAGGTGCCTCTTACGACACCCACGGGAAAAGAGGGGGTGGCTATTTCTTTACTGCCGTAACCACACAGCATATAATATTTCAAATTATTAAAGTTAAATCATTTTAATAATAAACTTGTAAATCAACTCGATAAACTTTCGGTTTTGTATAGATGACCTTGTCTTTAGCACTGACGGTTCCGAATTCATTCAGCGTAATAAACGTTAACCTTTCCCACACTAATTGCACGTAATTTAATATAACAATTATAAGTAAATTTAAAGTAATAAAAACAAAAAATTAAAATATATTGAATTATTAAGTATTTGCAAAATATTTCGTATTTTTGTTGTGGATTTAGAAAGTCTAGGTCATGCTTGGATAGTCTTGACCGTTTAGTAGGTATCTATAATTTAAATTGGGTTTGCAAAAAGTTAGATATTCGACTATAGTATTGTGGATATAAACAATGCCTACAATAATGTTGACCGTAATTTTAAATTTGACATTTGTTAGTTGACCGTAATTTGAAATTTGTTAATGTTGAGTGTAATTTTGGTTGGTGGACTCACGTTTGCATTAGGGACACTAATTTTAGAATAATTGGTTTTCTTGATGTAAGTTGCAGTTATTAACAAAACATTACAGATTATTAACAAAAGTAAAAATTGAAATAACAAAAGCACGGGCAACAGCATATAAAAAAATGATGTCGACCTTTTGTTATTTGGTGGAGACATAGGATCATCTTCAGATCGGTACAAAAATATATCTGTACATTTGGAACTTTCTCATTGAAAGACGTATTCATATTATTGTTGATAATGCCAACTTCGTTAGGACTTGCAGTCGTGGCCTTGCAGAAAACTAACCTCTGTCACCGCTTTTGTTTAATAGAGCTTCCGCATCAGATACGCAAACGAATTGTGTAAGCAATAATTATGCGATACGCGAATGACTTTGTTTTGTTCAGGAAACGATATTTTTAGCCGACAAAGAAGGAAGTTCTCAATTCGATTGTATTTTTTTTAAATGTATGTTACTTTAGAACTTTTGACTGAGTAGACCGATTACGAAAAAAAAATTAATCGAAAGATGGTGTGTGTCATTTTGTCCCATTTAAATTTATTTGAGATCTAAGAACTACTTTTTGAGTTATATCTAATAATGCGTTTTTACTTCACTATTTTTTCGTCGACCTACGCTGTATTATACCGCATAACTTTTGAGAGGGTGGATCGATTTCGATAAAAAAAAATTAATCGAAAGGTGGTATGTATCATTTGATCCCATTTAGATTTATTTGAGATCTAAGTACTACTTGTCGAGTTATATCTAGTAATGCGTTTTTACTTGACTATAATAGTAAATACAATTATTTTTGATCGTACCAACTCAGAAACCTTTGTGGGCTCATGCACAACACTTTACTGAAGATCATAACATGATCAAATGCATAGTTTACGATTCTATAAAGGACATACAGACAAACATTCATTTAAATATAAAGATTAATCAAAATATTAAATAACTAAGGATCAAAGTGTAAACCTTGTACAACCCCAGACAAAACTAAAGCGCCATATAGGTAACCTTCACTTAGTACGTCATAATTGTTTTTATCTGTGCATAACATATTGTAGGAGTATCGCTTCACTTGTATTTTGTATTCTATGCTATTATTCATATTATATGTATTTCGTTTATATGTAGGTATAGTATTTTATATATATATATATATATGTTTGTATGTATGTATCTACGTATGTATGTTTGTATGTATGTATCTATGTATGTATGTATGTATTGTGCTGTATATGTATGTGTATTTGTACTCGATAGTTGATATTGTTCTAGGTGACACTAATTGTCACTTCTCTGTATACACTTCCCTACCGCTTTTTCACTACGCTGTGTCCTATATGCCCAAAGGTTGTCTGGAAGAGATCGCTACTCTAGCGATAAGACCGCCTTTGTACACTGTTTTATTTTTATTTGTAATATGTTATTGTGTTGATTGTTGTTGTGTACAATAAAGAGTATCTATCTATCTATCTATCTAACCTTAAAATGCAACTGCTTGAGTGCGATCACGAAGGTATAATCTTAGTTAACCAATCTATAGAGTTTACATTAATACATGGGTGTACATCGGCGTAGAAATAAATTCCTGCTTTTTATCTCCTAAACTCATTTAGAATAGTAACTAGTTACGATTTAGGACTTTTATACTAGTATTTTTTTTCTTTATTTATTTAGGGACTTATATATACACTAGTACATGTCAGTCTAACTATACAATAATGTAACTATACAATCAGATGACGCTTATGAGCCTGAATATTGTGGCCTCATAATAATGAGTATTATGGCCTCATTAGAAATTGGACGCGCGAGTATACCATGGAACGTTTCAGTATCAAATCTATTGAAATTCTCATAATGGCTTCTCTGCCAGATTGAAATCGTATAAATTCAATTAGCAAATGATTGTATTTTTTATAAAATATATTATATAACAAAGACAGAGGATCATCATCTAGAAATATGTAGCTCTTGATGATCTAGACCAGTGTTTCCCAAAGTGGGCGATAACGCCTCCTTGTGGGCGCTGCAGTACTAAAGGGTAAGAGACTTAGAAAAAATGGTGCCGTTGTGTAGAGGCTTGGGGGCAATTTGTCATTTAATCTATAAGGACTCTTGACTACAACTTGTGAACATTAACTAATATTCATTAAAAGATTGCCCAATGGGGGCACTATAAAATAATTTATTCTCTTAGTGGGCAGTAGACAAAATAAGTTTGGGACCCCTAATCTAAACCATTTACTAGGTCTGACGTTTTTTACGATTACAGTTCGAAATATTAACATACAAAATGTGTATTACCCGTCATTATTCATAAAATAAGTTAGTTTAAGGTACTTAGGATTAGTGTAAGAACTAGTGGCGGTCTACTTAAGAAATTTTCTTCTTAATTTTGTTCCAGATACTGCAAACGATCTACCATTTCATCGCATTGCTGAACGATCTCTTCGGAACGAACTCGCGAACGCCGAAGAACCCTCCTATTATACGACGCGTTAAGGATACCCTTTACGCTTTAGCATTCGTTGCAGCAATTTACGTATCACTTACATTTTGGAGCATATACTATGTAGACAAGGAGCTCATTTTCCCCGACCAAATTGAGAAGTTATATCATCCCAGTATGAATCACGTCATGCACACCACTGTTGCAATATTTATAATAATAGAAATGCTGATGGTGCATATAAACTATCCTTCTCGTAAAATCGGTTTTACTGTCACTTTGACATTTTTTATTTCGTACATAATTTGGTTTTTTAATATCTATGCTAAAACAGGCACGTGGGTCTATCCGGTATTCAACCCCCTAAATTGGCCCTTAAGAATAATATTTGTCTGTATGAGTTTGGCATTGAGCATGATATTTTATTTAGTCGGAGAAAAGTTAAACTATGTTATTATTTCGAGCAGTAAAGATACACGCAGTAAGGGAGTTAAGGATGGGATTTCAAACGGTAAAAAGAAAAAGTAAAAAATAAAATAAAACGAAACTGTATCTGTTTATTTTTTTACACAAAGCATTTAAGGTATTAATTATGTCTGATGAAGAGGAATAAAACCAAGACGAATTTTTCTTTTATTTTACACTTCACTTCAAAGAAAATACAATAGGAACAAAATTGAAAATCATATTTTATTGTATAAATATAATTTTTTTTATTAAAGTGAAACTTTTGTTAGAATCGTGATTTAAAACTCGATGAAAATAAAAAATGTGTCACGATAAAGAAAGGAACACATAAATAAATTAATGTAGCGATGCGTTTTGCATGGCGCTTACGACCTTTTCACGAGACGATGATCACACCGTCGATAGAACAAAACGACTTTTTAGAAGTTTCACTTCTTTCATCTGTGAGTGTGAGAAGTTTCACTTCTTTCATCTGTGAGTGTGAGAAGTTTCACTTCTTTCACACACTTTTTTTAATTTTTGAAACTACTTATTCTTCTTTTATTCAAAAGATGTTGCTTGTCGTGTTGTCCAATTTAAATCCGAGCGAGATCTGAATCTACTTTTTGAGTTATTTTTATAATTTAGAATGTAATATTCTTATCAATGTAAATTAAATTCATTAATTTTTGTTTTTTTTTTTACAAACAAATAATTTGTCTATGGAACATGGTTTAAAACTTTAACAATTTCGTTAAAGTAAATCTAGTTTCAGGCATTTGTTTCTTGTCGTGTATTGTTAAGTTTGATGGTGCGTAAGTAGTTCTGTGAAATGCGACTCTTCTCTGCACAACGGTTATTATGTGTAAAATATCCCATTGTTCGTGGTACTCCTCTATGACGTCACAGAGCTCCTGTATCATGAATGATCCTTCGCTGTCCCTATATGATAAATAATCTGGAAAATATGAAGATTTTTTTTCCGTTTATCAGCAATTGATACAATATTAATTATCTTAACTTAGCTTATAAAAGAATCTACAAAATCATATAAAAGCTTTGTTGCGAACATTTTTTTTTTTAAGAAAGTGTATAAATAAAAATAAAGTGTATATATAAAAAAATATAATTATAAATGTATATTTTCTCTATGGTGTCATAGTAAGTCACAAACACGGTCTTCTACACAGGTCTTGAAACAACAGTAGTGCGGGTATGTCGGCTTAATGGTTGCGCTTTTCGTTTCAATTTATGGACGCCAATGCTGTGTGGCTACGGCATTGAAGAATATAGCTACCCCCTCTCTTCCCGTAGGTGTCGTAAGAGGCGACTAAGGGATAACACAGTTCCACTACTACCTTAGAACTTAAAAAGCCGACCGATGGCGGGATAAGTATCCAACTGCTGGCCTTTGAATACACAGGCCGAAGACGGGCAGCAGCGTCTTCGGTGCGACAAAGCCAGCCGTGCGGTCACCACCCGCCTGCCCAGCGTGGTGACTATGGGCAAAACACATGAGTTCGCACCATTTTTGGTGCGAACTTGTGGAGGAGTATGTCCAGCAGTGGACTGTAATAGGCTGATGTGTGTGTGTGTATGTGTGTGTGTGTACGGACGCCAGAGGTATGACGTTAGATAGGTGTGTTGTGCAACGAAGATAGAATAGCATTCTGTCTTTTTTCTATCACACGTAACCACGGTAACGCATGCGTTATAACCAATTACGCAATGTGCACTGCACACCGCACCACGTGACCGCACTCATCGATAGCAGTGACATACAGCGACGTTGAGACGAACGAAAATTTATGACACTATCATACTATTCTCTCGCCATTGAAATTGGACTTAGTTGCAAGAACTGTATATATAAGACCATGGTTATATATAAATGTATAGTCACCAATGTGGGTCACTAGTTTAGTGGATACTTATACATATAGTTTTAAGTTATTATTTTAAAATATTAATCCAGCGATGATCCAGCGTAAAGAAGTTTTACTTCAAAATGACATTAACTACATGTATGCAATTATGTACTTCGCCCAAACAAATTATTGGCTGATTTAAAGAATTTTACCTTCAACGGTAGAATACAGTACAAGAATATCCGCATGAGTTGGTATGACTAGCGACGCCCCACCACCATCTAATTGGACCCTCCTGCCATCATCAATCTGACTACCTCTGCAAGCCTACAAATATAATTCTTTAGAAAGATTGACAAAGATTTGATAAAAATAATATCAGATGTTTAGATCTATCTAGAATTTACACTCCAGGTAAGGATGATATAAAAAGAGAGCATATATATGCTTTTTATATTATGCTTTTTATTTTGACAATATATAACTACGTGTTTAATTTTTTTATAATGTCGCCTCTTTTTTACTATTATTTAGATATCACTAGTGCGTCATCGCAGTATCATATCATGGGCTGATCTAAATATTGGGTATAGGGTATTTCTTGTTGGTACTTGAATTATTATGGTTAACTTAATTATTATTTGCTGTATAATGTATGTGTCTGATTAATTATAAAATCTAGTATTGTTATAAATTATCAACATCTCTTTTTCTTTGCTAAAGTTTATTTCCAAAATTAATTATAAATATAATACCTGCACAAAGAATAACTTCGGTTTTCCAACGAGGCTTGGATGGCCATTTTCTACTAGTAACGTTACATCTCTAAATTGATATGGCCTATCGGCTGCATAAAGGTCTCCACCCTTCTCTCCATGTGTCAGGAACGCAAAACACAGACAAGAAGTTGCCTTATGGTCTTTTTTACAAACTGAAATTTTGAAGAAAAATTAAATAAATAATAAATAATTTAGCATACACACACGGTGGTCTGTTCCTATGGTAAGCAACTTAATGCTTGTCTTATAGGTAACAGCCAGCTGATATAGCTGAATATTTTTTTTATAAATATACATGGAAATAATCCTTACTAATCTATAATATATATAAACGCGAAAGGTCATTCATCACGAAATCTCCGAAACTATAACATCTACAAACTTGAAATTTGGCAGGTAGGCTCCTTATAAGACGTAGGCATCCGCTAAGAACGGGTTTTACGAAACTCGACCCCTAAAGGGGTAAAACGGGGGTTGGAAGTTTGTGTGAAAGTCCCATGTTTTTGAAGTAAGACACTTGAAATTTAAAATGTATGCCTTATAGATGATGAAAAGGTGTCCAAACAATGTATCTTTAGAAATCAACCACCTTTTGGCGTTAAAACGGCGGATGGTAGATTTACTCACTCATCACGAAATCTCCGAAACTATAACAGCTACAAACTTGAAATTTGGCAGGTAGGTTCCTTATAGGGCGTAAACGTCCGCTAAGAACGGATTTTACGAAATTCGATCCCTAAGGGGATAAAACGGGGGGTTGAAGTTTGTGTGAAAGCCCCATGTTTTTTAAAGTAAGAGACTTGAAATTTAAAATGTACGTTCTTTAGATGGTGAGAAGGTGTCGAAATAATGTATTTTTAGAAATCAACTCCATTTTTGGGTTAAAACGGGGAATGGTAGGTTGACTCCCTCATCACAAAATCTCCGAAACTATAACAGCTCTAAACTTGAAATTTGGCAGGTAGGTTTCTTATAGGGCGTAAACATCCGCTAAGAGCTGATTTTACGAAACTCAACCCTTAAGGGGATAAAACGGGGGTTGGAAGTTTGTATGAAAGTCCTATGTTTTTGAAGAACGAGACTTGAAATTTAAAATGTATGCTCTATAGATGGTAGAAAGGTGACCAAATAATGTATCTTTAGAAATCGACTCTCTTTTGGAGTTAAAACGGGGGATGATAGGTAGACACACTCATCACGAAACCTCCGAAACTATAACATCTACAAACTTGTAATTTGGTAAATAGGCTCCTTATAAGACGTAGACATCCGCTAAGAACGAATTTTACGAAACTCGACCCCTAAGGGGGTAAAACGGGGGTTGCAAGTTTGTATGAAAGTCCTATGTTTTTGAAGTAAGTAACTTGAAATTAAAAATGTATGCTCTATAGATGGCGAGAAGGTATCCAAATAATGTATCTTTAGAAATCAACTCCCATTTGGGGTTAAAACGGGGGATGGTAGGTTGATTCACTCATCACGAAATTTCCGAAACTATAACAGCTATAAACTTGAAATTTGGCAGGTAAGTTCTTTATAGGGCGTAGACATCCGCTAAGAAAGAATTTTACGAAACTCGACCCTTAAGGGGATAAAACGGGGGTTGGAAGTTTGTATGAAAGTCCGATTTTTTTTTAAAGTAAGAGACTTGAAATTTAAAATGTATGCCCTATTCATGGTGAGGACGTGTCCAAATAATGTATCTTTAGAAATCAACTCTCTTTTGGGGTTAAAACGGGGGATGGTTGGTTGACTCACTCATCACGAAATCTCCGAAACTATAACAGCCACAAACTTGAAGTTTGGCTGGTAGGTTCCTTATAGGGCGTAAACATCTGCTAAGAATGGATTTTACGAAACTTGAACCCCAAGGGGATAAAACGGGGGTGGAAGTTTGTATGAAAATCCTATATTTTTTAAGTAAGAGGCTTGAAATTTAAAATGTATGCTCTATAGATGGTGAGGAGTTGTCTAAATAATGCATAGCAATGTATATATATAAAAAAGAAACTTCACTGACTCACTCATCGCGAGAACTCAAAAATCGCTGGATGGTCCCATCCATCCAGGATGGACAAAGATAAAATTTGGCGATTTTTTTGCGATATTCCACCGCTAAGGGGGTGTAATTGGGGTTGATAGTTTGTATGAAACATTTACAACAGCTATAAGTTTGCCTGATAGGTTTTTTATACTTTAGCATGAAAATAAAGCTAAAAATGTGGTGTGTAGAGAGGTTTTATAAATATAACTATTAAATTTTACTAAATTGTGGCTTTTAAAAAGTTACCCAGTGTGATAAGCATTTCAAGTGACTGAAATAAAAAAATAATTGCATTAAACATCTTAATAGTAATGCATATCTTCATAACCATGCGAGCGTAGTCGCGGGTAACAGTTAGTGTATTATAAAACAATGTTCCCAAAAGTGTATGTGATCGATTCCCTTAAAATCTATTGAACGGATTTTCATGCGGTTTCACCAATGGAGAGAGGGCTTCAAGAGGAAGGTTTTAGGGACGGCTAAGCCGATTTTGATAATAGTTTCACTGAAAGTTTGCTGGGAAAACTTTGTAACACACTGATATCAACGCGGGCGAAGCCGCGGGCACAGCTAGTAATATAATAAATGCGAAAGTAACTCTGTCTGTCTGTCGCGCTTCCACACCACAACTACTGAACCGATTTAAATGAAATTTCATACACAGACAGTCTGGAGCCTGAAAAGAACATACGCTGCCTTTTAATGCGAAAAAAAGGGGTTTAAGGGGATGAAAGGTGGGAATAAAAAGGTGTATGGAAGTATCGTCATTTTTAGAGCTAAAAGCTTGAATATATTATAAAATCAACGACTTCTCACATTTTTAACAAAAATGAGAAACCTACAATAACTTTAATTCTTACATCCTATGTTTTAAAAAAAATAACAAATCTCGCTCTAATTTGACGTTTATAAAAAAGTTAATTACGAAACAACTAATTTCTACGCGTAGTGTTTTTTTTTTGGTACTTACGTTCTTTTATTTTCTGCAATATTTCCACGTGCTCTAGGTCTGCGTATGTGATTACTTTATATCCTAAATTGTCAAAAACTCGTTGCATTTTCTCAACATCTTTTTCCGTACCTATTCTTGTTCTTGGACGTTTGTAACTAAAAATATTTGGACAACATTGTACGGTACAAATGTAACATTGCACAGTGGCATATCTTATATATTGAAGAGCATGCATAATTTTACATAATCTACACAAATAAATAAAATTAGAGTGTCTGTTTGTAATATTAAAGTAACCGCTTTTTACTAAATGCATATGGATGTATACACGCTATATATACCAACCAAAATAACATTTTTTTATAATTTTTGGCTGTCTGTCTGTCCGTCTGTTTGTTCCGGCTAATCTCTGAAAAGGCTAGACCAATTTTGACGAAACTTTCACTGGTAGATAGCTGATGTAGTAAGGAGTAACTTGGGCTACTTTTAATTTTGAAATTTATTTATTGTGTAACTCTGCGAACTGTACAATATTATTTTAAATTCCACGCGGACGAAATCGAGGGCACAGCTAGTAAAACATTACGGTTAGTAAAGCAAGCGGCACGTTCTCATAAATCTACTTATAACTAAATATTATAGTTTACATATTATTAACCAATTACTGGTAGGTTATCTTATAGCCCTTCGAACACGAAGCGTACATACAAATAATTAAAAAATTAATATTGATTTTCAAGGGACTTTTTTAAAATAAGTACGTATATCAAACATTTCAGAATAACACGCTATCCTCATGTTTAAAAATTTAAAAAATATTAGTATTCTTCTATAATATTAATTTAAAAGGTTTAGTGTGAAGTAAAATATTGAACCAGGTACCAATACGATATATCGTTAATTTAACGTAAGTAACGTGTAATCTGTGACATATTTTAGTTTGCAATCAAATTTCTCCATATTCTAGCCTTATATGGCTGCTTTTTGATAGAGTTTATTAAGTATAGTAACTTTTTTACTTCCAATGATAAAGGAATTTTTTCATGGTATGGCGATTATAACGAAAAAATCGTTCATTTCAACGACATTATTCCAAGTAACTTACCCGAAATATAAGGTTTTTTTATACTGAAAATGATTGAATATAACCAAATACTTTTCGCCCGCCATATCGTAATACATTTTTTCTTGTTCCATTCCTGTAGCTGCGACAGCCTCTGCTTTTGGCATTGGTATACTATAACGAAAAAAATTTAACAATAGTCAGGAGACCTGCTTTATGTTGGAGGACATAAAGGTACATCTTTCTATACTATAAGGTGATGAGGCGATTGGAGTCATACTCGGCTCTAGTGATGTAACGAATATTGGCATTCGCACATTTGCATTCGTTAAGTCGCGATTTTTGAATATTCGCATTCGCATTCGCGCGAAGCGATGCGTATATTTGGCGAACATTTTTATTTTTTTATTTTATTATGATAGGTGTAATCATAATACTACTGATAAGATTTATATTTGTTGACACATGTAAGACATAGAGCGCGTGGTTTTGATTTTCTTTGATATTTGTACCTATTTGTATGAATATTTTTTAACGGTCAAGATTGTGAATTTCCCCACTGTGCCTAGGAGAGCGCCATAAGATTACTTACATGGAGTAAAATAAAATATTTATGTAGAAAATAAAGCCTATGCTCCGCAGTGGGATGGTACCGGTTAGCACAGTCTTGACTGTTGACCTCGCGCTGGACCACCGCCTTTGAAAATAAGAGCAATGTTGCTGTCAGCAGAATATATGTATGGTCTGAAACCATGGCCGTTAACGCTAAAATTCTTCACCCACACTGTCTATTCTGCTAAGTTACGAGATGTTGCAAGACAGCAATATTCGTTGGTATGCTGATGAGTTGATGACACTACGAGTGATGCCTTTTACAGTAGCTGGTTAATATACCTCTGGTGGGTAGTAGGGGACGGATCACAATTTATGTTTAAAAATCGTGACCTCCTTGGAGCAAGCCTCCGAATGAGGCAGACGTACTTTCGTCCAATCTAACTTCTTATAGACACCATTTGCATATTTCTCCTTAACGAGGCCCTTTGTATTGTGTGCCACAAAAATGAGTCAATCAACTTGTCTTGGCTCGAATATATTTGGTTCAAACATGATCTACACAAAATTTCACTTATTTTAAGCGGACTTTGTTTGAAGTCAAAATTCGCATGCGCATAATTATGTTATACACAATTATTCGCATTCGCGAATGTGATAAATCCAACATTCGTTACATCACTACGGCTCATCTCTGGTTTTGATTTATGAAATTGAAAAGATTTTGCTCAATACCTGTATGAACAACTTTTCAGACTAACAATAAGACAAACCATTTACAAAGCACTGTAAGAACCTTTAGGTACAAAGAAAATTATTTTACTTTTAAAAAAGTAATAATAAATTCTTATTACCTTGAATTAAACGGCTCCCGATTGAATGATACATCTGCAGTAGTTTCGTCCATTTTATAGAATAAGATATTGTTTAGTTTAAATTAAAAATAAAATAACCTCTCGTTTCTTGTACCTATTTGTTTTAAATGACAGAACATTACTGATATGACTAACAAATGTAATCAGTACCTAGATTGCGAAATCGATAATTCGATAACCAACACTGGTTACATCTTACAAAGACAAAGGATACTCTTGAAGAGTAACAAAAATATATCTATACCTAAAATATATACCTAATAATAATATTACAAATGTGAATGTAAGTTTGTTTATTAAGCTTTCCCGCGAAAACTACTTAACCAATCGTCATAAAACTTTGTACACATATTCTTGGAGGTATTGGAATTAACATAGGATGCTTTTTTTAGAATCGAAGGTAACTTCGAAGAAGCAGAATTCCTTTTTAACCGACTTCAAAAAAAAGGGATGGGCCGATTTCGGTGATTTTTCGATAGCTGGTGCTTGTCGCAGTTTTATGCAAATTTCATCGAAATCTGATGAGGACTTTTTGAGTAATCTTTGATAACGATATTTACTTGAATATTAATTTCAAATGAATTCAACTCGACAAAACCTTAACAAATTACAACTACTAACCACATGAAAATCCATTCTATAGTTTTTTTAAGTGGGTACATTTTCAGTCACGCACACGCGAGAAGATTTTTGTTTTAATTTTACCATAACCCATAGACACCTGCAACACCACAAGCATCACGAGCGCATTGCCGACCTTATCCCTGACCCTTTCCAGGAGCCTTGGGCACTTTACTCATCACACTACACTTCTTGAGATTAGGATTATTTAGCTATGATCTTTTATATGGTCGAGCATTCAAGTAAATCACATTTTTGTAACACTCAAGTATAATTTCTGGTATTATTCATACCTTTTCACCAGTGATAAAATAAAAAAAAAATGTGGAGTAATAGATGTAGCTTTCAGATTAGTAGACTTAAAAATAAATGACATTAAAATAATCAACAAAACCTTCATGTAAATATTATATTATAACATCAGATTCAAAACCTTTAACAATAAAATTTATATCATTATTTAAATCCTTTTTACCCCTGCTCCTTCGTTTCTTTTTAGACCATTGCACTGTTGACAAATTCATTTGATCTAACAACTTCTTATAAACCGTACATATACTTTTATAAAACAATAATACAGTAGTAGCACCTTTTATGTAATCATTAAAAAAACTTAAAGGATCTGCATGTTTTTCCAACTTCAAGGCTATATTATAAATCAATATGCCATTGTAACATTTAGAATAAGTTGTTGTTTCAAATGGTGTAGAACATAGGCTGTTTAAGGAATTCATTTGATGTAGAACACACTGAAACTGGGCAAATGAATGTATTTTCTTAATGTCATAACTTTTAGGCCTTTTCCGTATAGAGTCATCAATTTCAAAAAGTTTTAAAATTACACTTGCTGCAATGAGGCAGTCGTCATATTGTACTTTATTTTTATTAAGAAATAGTTTATCTTCATCAACTATGTATGAAGATTTGTTTTTCTTTATTTCCTCAAGTTTTTTAGCGTATCTATTGTTGAAAAGGTAATGCCCTCGAGCTGTTCCAGTTTTTTCATCGATGACCTCTAATGTTATGTATGACATAATCAAAGAGTGAACGTGGGCATCAGGTACATTGCAGGTCGATATCCACCAAAGCAAAGATACCATAAAGAGCTGAAAATTTGATGGTAACACTTCTATCAATGACATGTCCAAATTTGGAAGTTTCAGATCAAGAAAATGTGTAAAACATGATTTCAATTGCTCATCATTCATTTCTTTGAAAGATACTTCTATATATCTTGGTATTGAATATTCTCTACCGACTTTTAATCTTTTATAACAACAATTTTCTCTGCAAACATACAAACAGTTCTCATGAGCGAAATCAGTTAGAATATCAAATGCATATCTTAATATGGGCAAAACGCCAAGAAAACAATCTTTATCTGTAAAATCTTCAGGCTGTGGATTACAAAAGTGTAAGTGATGAGCATAAAGATTTAGGTAGACACAAGGTATTTTATTGCAACGAATTTTCTCAGCAAACCATGTAGGAATTAGTTCGAATTGTTCTTCAAAGATTGTTTCGTCATCATCCTGTGAATCTTCGTCATCTTCATCAGAATTCACTGACACATCAGTAGTATCATCGTCAGAATTATTATTTTCCTCCTCAACAGTAGGCATTTCAAGACTTTTTTTAAAAGCAGTATTGTATTCCGGTATATTGAAATATTTTAATGACTGACAATTATTGTTGTTGTAGCCTTCAACACTTTTTTTAATAGTAGCAAAAACCTTATCCTTTTGGTGTTTCTTGAGTCTTCCTATGATCTTTGCAATGGCTGAATCGAGTGTTTCATTTTGTAACCAATTAAACAGAGTATGTATGCTCCTTTGCTGTTCATTTTTCTTTTTCTTACTTTTACACAATTTCAACTGGGAAAAGAACTTTCGAAATACTTTTTTCTCTACATAGTCATTACCAAGTAACGTTGCTAGTAGAGGTAGTAGTTCCTCATTGAGGCCACCAAAATGCTCACATAGATACTGAACCTTGAAAATTTTGCACTCCATCGCATGCAACTTTATACCATTTTCTTCTAGTGGTTTTGGTTTTAAGTCTAATGTATTAAAAGGTATATATAACACATTGTATATAAAAAAATCCGAGTCGTAGCTCAACACTGGACAGTTCATATGTCTTGCTAATGACGCTATATCGTCATCAGCTTCAAACTCACAAATTGTGTAATTTACTTGCAGGTCACTTAACACTTCTCTCAAGACATCTCTGAGTAGAAAGGGGAAAATTTGTAAGCTGTCCTGTGTCACAGGATCCAGTCGAGACGTACTGCTTAATTTTGATTTCAAACGATTAAAAACAGTTCTTAATTTTTTTGTTTCGTGACAACCGTCGAAAATAACATACGGAGTAACATTGCATTTGCGTAAGTTTTTAAAGAATGTTCTTGTAGAAGAAGCGAATTTGTCGTAATCTCCACCGAATGCTGAAAAGCTATTCATCAATCTGTATAACTGAGCGCACAAACTGTGACCGTCTATAACAAGATTTGTGTCGTGTAAATAATGTCTTTTCATAAACACATCTTGATTGTTATTTACGTACGTAGTTAAACCACGAACACCCATTTTCAATACCGAAACACTGTTCTACTTTGATTTTTTTCTTAATCAGTTAGTATTATATTTAACATTTTAATTCGCTGTTATATTAAGATTTATTTATTTTAGGTTAGTTGTTGTTTTAAAATTTATCCCCAATAGGGAAAGGCAAAGGACTATAATCCATACAGCCTAGTCTGAATTTGTAAGTTTCATTCTGATATATCAAAAGGCCGTAGCCAAGTCTGAAGTAACTTTATTGTTCTTCTGATTATTTTAGGTTAGATTTCAATGTCAACAAATCAAAGACATAGAGTAGGATTTATGCTTCTTGAGAGTAGGTCAAAGACGGCGAGGCGACGGAAAGAGGCGTTCCACAGTGCGTTCGCAACGCCCAGAAAGCTCATTCTATCGTTCCACCTAAGGCTCATGGTCGGTGCGGCGATCGCTTGAAGTCATAGATGACGTTACTGTTCGTAACCACATCGCCCACAAAATATAGGTGGGTCAAAGTTGGCTTTCATCAAAACGTGGCGGGAATTTTAAAAAACAACTGTCAATGTCAAATTGTTAATGTTATCTCTCATTCCATTCTGCAAAAACGGAACGATTAATTCCCGGGAATCCATGTTGAATTAAGTTTTACTCCAGTCCTCGCGAAATATTCACTCATAACCCCCGCAGCTCTATGTATTCACCATGCCGTCATATGCGAGCACACAGCTGACACCTGACAGTGCCCAAATATGCGTTCCTCTTATAAAATTCGCCTACAAGTACAACGCCCGCGGCGTTTTTTTACCTTAGTGGACCATTAGTGGAACGCGCCAGGCGCCCCAGGCGCCCCAGGCGCCAGCTACAAAGACCACACAGGGAAAACAAATTCATTTATAACTTCATTTACATCCACACAACCAAAGGGTTTTAAAATGTTGTTCAGATTTAAAAACACGCGTAAAAGATTTAGTTTTCATACCACATTTTTGAGTAAGTAGTAAGTACGATTTCAGTTCGAGGCTCATTTTGAGTCTTTTCACAATTTTTAATAAAAGATACACTGTACTGTTCCATTTTTAACACAAAATATCGCGCACAAATTATTATTATTATTACTTATTTAAAAGAAAAACTGCTAGAAGCTGACACGTTTGTTTGTATATTTATGAACAGCAACAGCGCATAGTTTGAGGCAAATTATCCCCGCGGTACTTGGCACACCCCGCACGCCGCACACCGCACGGCCGGACCTGCAACCTCGCGCGTGATCGGTGCTCCAGATTAGTGATGCAACGGAAGTGTCTTAACGGAACCAGAAACGGAAACAGATGTTAAAAGTAAATTTTAGCAGAAACGGAAACGGAAACGGATGCAGAAACGAAAGTGTAAATAATATGAAAAAAATGTAATAAATTTAAAAATATATTTCTTTATTAAGTACTAAATACACATCAAGCCTAGATAAGAAATAGACATATTAGAAATCTACAATAGAAAAAAATATTGCAACTTAAAATTATTTTAATATTCAAAATTTAGTAGTGGTAAGTTATATTTTATAAAAAGTAATTTGGCCGCTTTTGCACCTAACCATCTGTTTCGATGTTCTTCGTATATAAGACCAGCTCCACTAAATAATTGCTCACTAGCGACGCTGCTGAGGGGTACCGACATATATTGGCGCACTAATGGCAAAAGATTACGGTATTTGTGTGAATTTAATTTCCACCACACAAGAGGATCTTCATTTAAAGGTAATCGCCTCGCGCCGTGCATGCGAAAATTTCAACTCTACACCGTCGTAAACTTCCGTTTACATCTCCGTTATAAAAGTTGCGGAAACAGAAGCAGAAACGAATGTTGAAAAGCGTGCGGAACTTCCGCACTTGCGGAAACAGAAACAGAACAGGTAAACGATTTCTTCCAGACAACCTTGTGGTTGAGGAAATTTTAAAACAAAACAGAGTAGGGTCATCAGAAGGCAAAACAAAAATTAAAAACATAGTGGATCCTAAAATCTAATAATATATAATTATATAAATAAATAGTATATAGGATAAACATTTACGGTCTTACTTATAAAAATCTCGCTAAGCAATACTTAGCCACCGCTTAGTTAAACCGCTCTTAAGCTACAAATCCATGTTTAACTTTTGTTTACTTATAAACGTTGATTAGCTGTTACTTAGTTAAGAAACAAACAAAGAATGATAATTTTTTTTTCTAACAAACACACGCAAGTAAGTAGATCAAACGTCACAATATAACAGCTGATTTATGTGAAATCCGCCATCTTGCCGCTTAGCAGGAGTTAAACTATGCCTCGGCAGTGTTTAAATTTTGACGGCTATTTAAACACTACTTAACGACTTCTTAACGCTAAATAGTGTTTATAAGTGAGGTTTTTGCTAATCCGTTGCTAAGCAATTGATTAAAAATTAAGAAACGTTTATAAGTAAGACCGTTCATTAATAAATAGTAGTATAATAAATAGTATATTATTCAATATAAAGAAATATAGGATTTAAAATTACATGGGTATTTATATTTGGAGTAGGAGTGCACCGCACCAGCACTCCTTAAGACGAGCCGCATCTGGCAATCACTAAATAAATATTAAAATTAAGTATTGTTATGACTTATGACATACCTACATTAGTTTTTAATAGTTTATAATTGTATTTGCTCGCAAACGAAAAAAAAACCGACTTCAATTACATCGGCAAGTAATACAACGTAGATCGATGAAAAAATAGTCAAGTAACTACGTGTTATCAAAGATTACTCAAAAAGTAGTTATCAGATCTCGATAAAATTTAAATGTGACGACATGATGAACATCAACTTTTCATTAAATTAAAAATTATCAAAATCGAAACACCCAGTAAAAAGTTATTGCGATTTTCGAGTTTCCCTCGATTTCTCTGGGATCCCATCATCAGATCCTGGTTTCCTTATCATGGTACTAAACTAAAGATATCCCCTTTCTAACAAAAAAATAATTATCCAAATCGGTATATCCAGTAGAAAGTTATGCGGTATAATACAACGTGGGTCGACGAAAAAAGCGTCAAGTAAACGTAACGCATTATTAGATATAACTCGAAAAGTACCTAGTTGTTAGATTGTTGAAAGTGATTGTTGGTGGTTTAGATCTCAAATAAATTTAAATGGGACCAATTGACACACACCACCTTTCCATTAAAAAAAAATTGTCGAAATCGGTCCACCCGGTCAAAAGTTCTGATGTAACATACATAAAAAAAATATATATATATAGTCGAATTGAGAACCTCCTCCTTTTTTGGAAGTCGGTTAAAAAGAAAAGTATTTATTTAAAAACAAATATGGAATAGTTAACCAAGAACTAAAGGATTAATAAAAGTTAAAAGGAACTAAATTATATTAAAGTACTTAAATAAAAAATAATAATTAATAAGTAAATAAATAAACCAAATTTTGATTAAAAAAAAAATATATTAATACATCAGACACAATCTCTTGCACAATAAAATGTACATTATTATTCAATCCCTTTTTACTAAACCTGTGAACAATATATCTGAACAAAATATAGTTCTCTTTCGGGCTTAAAGATATACCTACATAATTTAATCAATTTTACACATACTAACTACTACTACTAAAACAATAATTGACAATCTATAATAAAATTGAAAGGACTTACCTATCATTTTTTAATCTTTGTACTTTTTTTGTAACTATAATATTCCGTTGTGATTAAATAATCCTACGTAAAATACTCTCACCAGATCGTTTTTATTAACCTACATTAAAAAAAACCGTTACGATTGTATCAAGTTATAGAAATCCTTTATAGAAATAGGAACACAAATCGCACATCTACTAGTATACAAAAATACATTAAATAATATTATGATACTGGCAGTTACTTATAAAATATAATTTTTATTGTATACACATTTATTGCTAATAGTTATTTTAATATAATCTATGAATATGAACATACATTAACAGTAATTAATATTGTTCTTATTCATTTTTACAATGTTTTTACAATGTTAACTTACTATTTATGATTTAATAAGCAAGTATTAGGTAAATATAAAAAAAAAATGTATACAAACATGTAAAAATGTCAACACCTCCGTATTTTAATAAATTAATGACTGTTTTGGTTTGCAATGAGCTTTAAAATTATTCTTACAACTACAAGGTCGGCATATGTTACATCAGTCTTTTATCTCTTCTCATCCTAAATGCTTGATAGATATTACTATATTTGTACTTTCAATACACATATTTTGCATAGCTTTTCACATCTTATATACAAATGAAAATTTATCACCGAAATGTACCTATGTTGAGTTATCATTTTAGAATATTATAATGATATAGTCATTAATATAATGGTGGTAGTCATTATTATAATGATGGTTATCTTTTTAGAATACTGATGATATTAATGAGTCATTTATAAATTAATTATGATTAATGTGAAGCCAGCATTAATTTCTTTAACATACAATAGAAAACCATTATTACAATAATATAAACAAAAATAGAAAGAAAGTTGGTAAATCCTTTTTTTGTGTTTATTCTCATTATTAAAGCTTGTATAAAAAATGTCATATTGACAAAAAAAAGACAGTAGATTGATCGGCTAATTGGATGTATACAGCCTTTAAAGTTTTTTCACATGTCTAATCCCACCTGGTTTTTCTTTTCATGTTAGACCATTGCACTGTTGACAAACGCATTATTGTTACCAACTTCTTATAAATAGAATAAATACTTTTATAAAACAGTAAAACTGTTGTTGCATCCTTTATGTATTCATCAAAAAAACTTAAAGGATCTGGATATTTTTGCAACTTTAAGGCTATATTATATATCAATATTCCGTTGTAACATTTGGAAAAAATTGTTGATTCAAATGGTTTAGAACATAGCGTGTTTAAAGAATTCATTTGATGTAGAACACACTGAAACTGGGCAAAAGAATGTATTCTCTTAATGTCATAACTTTTAGGGTTTTTCTGTATAGAGTCATCAATTTCAAAAAGTTTTAAAATCGCACTTGCAGCAATGAGGCAGTCATCATGTTGTACTTTATTGTTATTTAGAAATAGTTCATTTTCTGCAGCTTCATATGAAATTTTGTTCTTTCTAATTTCTTCAAGTTTTTCAGCATGTCTTTTGTTGAAACGGTTATGCCCTCGAGCTGTTCCAGTTTTTTCATCAATGACCTCTAATGTTATATATGACATAATCAAAGAGTGAACATGGGCTTCAGGAACACTGCAGCTAGCTATCCACCAAAGCATAGATATCATAAAGAGCTGAAAATTTGATGGTAGCATCTCAATCAATGGCAAATCTAAATTTGAAAGTTTGAAGTGTAGAAAATATTTAAAGCATAATTTCAATTGTTCATCATTCATTTCTTTAAAAGATACATCAAATGGTCTCGGAATTGAATACTGTTTACTTATTTTTATTCTTTTATAACCCTCCTTTGCTCTAGAAACATAGTAACAGTAGTCATAAGAGAAATCAGTTAGAATATCAAATGCCAACCTAACTATGGATAAAGAGCATAGGAAACTATCCCTTTCTGTAAAATCCTCTGCCTGTGGATTACAAATTTGTAAATGATGTGCGTAAAGATTTAGGTAAACAGGGGGTATTTTCTCACAGTAAATTTTCTCTGCAAACCAAGCAGGAATTGATTCAAATTTGTGATAAGTAATAGCTTCATCACCCTGCCATAACCATTCCTCATCATAACCAAAATTAACTGAAAAATTAGTACTATCACTTACAACTTCCATCTCCATATTAGGCTTTATAGGACTTGTTTCAGAAAGAGAATCAAGTTCAATAATATCAAAATACTTTAATACCTGAACATCGCAATTATACTGTTCATAATTACTTTTAATGATAGCAAAAGCTTCATGCCTTTGATCTTTCCTAAACCTTCTTAAAATCTTTGCGATGGCCGAACCTAGTGTTTCATTTTGTAACCAATTAAACAAAGTGTGTATAAGTATTTTTTCTTGACTTTTCCTTGCTTCTCTTTCACACAATTTCAGATGAGAAAAGACGTTTACAAAAATTCTTTTATCCACATAATCATTACCAAGTAATGTTGCAAGTAGCGGTAGATTCTTTTCATCAAAACCTCTAAAGTGATCACATAAATACTGTACTTTATAAATTTTGCATTGCATAGCAAACACTTCCGTACCGTTTTCGTCTAATAATTTTGGTTTAAATTGTAATGTACACAAAGGTATGTATATTACATTGTATATAAAAAAATCCGAGTCGTAGCTCAACACTGGACAGTTCATATGTCTTGCTAATGATGCTATAACTTTATCGGCTTCAAACTTACATATTGTGTAATTTATTTCCATATCACTTAAAACTTTTCTGAAGACATCTCTTAGTAAAAAAGGAAAAAATCTTTTAAAACTCTGCATCGCAGGATGCATATGAGCTACTTCATTTAACTTATCTAGTAAACGTCTAAACACTGTATGCAATTTTTTTGTCTCGTGACAACCATCAAAAATAACATGCGGAGTAACATTACATTTGCGTAAGTTTTTGAAAAAAGTCCTTGTAGACGAAGCGAATTTGTCGTAATTACCACCAAATGCTGGAAAGCCACACATTGATATGTTTATTTTAGCGCATAAACTGTAACCGTCAATAATGAGATTAGTGTTGTGTAAATAAAAGCTTTTCATAAGCACGTCTTGATTGCTATTCACGTACGAAGTTAAACCACGAACACCCATTTTTAATGTCCACTCTCTTTTCTAGACACTAGACTAAATTAAACATTTTAAAAACTCTTGACTGTGTAATGTGTATTTAATCTCCATTGATACTGGCTCGTATTGTTAATTGTTGAATGAATTTAGAATTAATGACTTTATAATTGTTTGTTTTGTTTCGCTATATAATTGGCTTATATTGTTGTTGTTTGAAAATTTATCCCCAATAGGGAAAGGCAAAGGACTATAATCCATACAGCCTAGTTTGAATTTGTAAGTTTCGTTTCGTACTGATATATCAAAAGGCCGGAGCCAAGTCTGAAGTAACTTTATTTATCTTCTGATTCGATGACTGGTAAAGTAAGGCCGAAACCAAGTCTAATTGGCTTATTTTATGTTTGACTTTCTGTAAGTATTACTATACTCTGTGATGTTTGACTTTGACTTGGCTACAAAGAGCAACACGGAGGGGAGTAGCCATTTACAGGCGTTCCCCTCTGTCAAGGTATAGGTCATTTTAACTTATTAAGTAGATATTAAACAACCCAGTAATAGCTTGTTTTTTTTTTAATTCTTGTACATATTTGCTGAAAAATATCAAACGAAAAGTACAACATTTAAATTTCTCGCCAATACGCTATTTTGACAATATGGCGCTGCAACGGGGTCGGTGACGTCACTTGCCTGTAGTCTGATCTGTGGCACCTGTCATCTACATACATTTGTTGCAAACAAAAAAAGAAAGTGTTATTATAACAGTGATTTATGTAAAAAAATAAGTTACAAATGGTGTGCAGTTCCAAAATGTACGAATACGTCGATAAATACTCCATAAAAACTATTCGTAAGTGTTCCAAAGAATGTCAAAGTGCGCCGAAAGTGGTTGCAACTTTCTCGGGGGGATTATTACATAGCGAATAGTACAAATATTTTCTCTTGTGAAGACCTTTTCGATGTAAGTAAACATAATATTTATATATTTTTAATAATTTATTACATTCTGAATGTAAATAATTTGTATTGATTTGAGGTTATAATACCACTAATGTTTTTAACAGAATGTCTTGTGCAATTCATTAGTACAATATTTCTGCTGTTTTCCATAATATTAATTACAAATTGTAACTACAGACTTATGATTTCAAACAGTATTACACTTAAAGGTCCTGACAAACTTGTTTGTTTGTTACAGATAGAAAAGTTAAGATATTCAACAACCTATAATAAACAATGATGAGCCTACTGCTACTGCAATCGAAACTTGTACAAAAAGTATGGAAACTTAGTCTCTACAGCATACTGAAATTATTTCTACGCTTCTAGAGTTTTATTCCAATTAACTAAGAGAGTAATATCATATAATTTCTAAATAATTTATAAATTAATTAATAGTTTTTTATTTCAGAATTAAGTATCCTAAAAATGTGAGAAAAGTATGTTAATAGAACTTGTTGTAATAGTAGAAAAATCAGTCCAGTGTCATTTGATAAATAAAACTGCGTACCAGAAGCAAGAGAGTGCAAACTAAGTCCCTAACAAGAGATACAGCTATTTCTCTTCTCAATACTGCTGTTTTGTATAGTTATACTTCTCCATTGTAAATGAATTTATGCTTTTGCCAAAAAAGCCACCTACGTCTGGTGCTAATAATATAAAGAAAAGGATCAACTTCGTGGATGGTGAAAAATCTTTATATAAAGAAAATCTTTTGCAACAAGATTCTTCCTGACTTACAGCTACTCCATCAAAGGTGTCTGAATCCAGTACGAGCATTACATGGATAAATGAAGATGTTAAAAAATGAAATGTATGCAGAATACTTAGCACTTAATCATAAAAAAGCCAATGATGTATATTGGAATCCCTGTTGACTGCTATTTTTTAGTTCATTTAATACATAAACACACCCACATACCACATGAACATATATTAAATATGAATATGCTTGAAAAAAATTAAATTAAATAGTACTTTTTCTGACCTTGAAGATAATTTTAGACTGTTTGTTTTAATTAATTTATATTTGGGAGTTTTAAATAAAACTATTCTCTTCGGTGAATAAATTTAAAAAAAAAAAACGTTTTTTTATTTTTATTCCTGACAAAAAAGTCAATCAAAATTTTATAAAAAGACTATCATCGTTTATAATATAAACCTATAAAAATTATTGCTTGCGGTGAAGTTCATCATTATTTTACTTTTTTATGATAAAATTTAAATTACCGCTGAACTGTCATTATACTTACTTTGCTGTTTTGATAACTGATAACTGATTTTGATAATTCTTTTTTTGTTGGAAAGGAGATATCCCAAGTGTGGTACCATGATAAGGAAACTTTAATCTGATGATGTAATCCCAGAGAAATCGAGAGAAACCCGCGAAAGTCGTAGTGACGACTAGTGCGTTTGTTAATTTATTTGTCTACTTACGTTGTACGACACTACTACTACAACTTGTCGATATAATTGGAGTCGGTTTTTTTTTCGTTTGCGAGTAAACACAATTATTTAGTTCCGAAGCAAAGAAATCGGAATTATTTTTGAAAAATAATTCGACCATGATTGCGTCGACTTGGGGCAGGTTTCTGCTGTCCATGATAAAGCTGACAGAATTTGTAAAATATTGCAAATAAATCACACAAAAACAATGGATAAAATAGGATATTCTTTTAAAACAAATTCGAAAGCATTTAAGCACATCAAGCAGGTAAATGCGGTTACAGGCAAGTGACGTCATCATAAACTCGACCAATCAGGAACGTTCTGTGTCACGTGACATACGCTTAAAAAAATGAATTTGTATTTATTGATTTTTAAATTCAATAATTATTTTTTTTTAACTTATATTAATAAATAACCACTTTTAAACTCATAATATATACTGATAACAGCAATTTACACTTTATTTTTCACATTGTCAAATAGCCCATTATTAAACAAGGTAATAGTAATCTGTGCTTGGCAACTCCCCAGTCCCCCGGGCCCTGGCCCCGCAAGCTTCACTTTAAATTAGCACACCGGTGATCGCATGTGGGTTTCAAATATATTTTAACACGTGTTTTCAGTTGTATAATTATTAACAACAGTGGCTAGACTGTTTTAAGTTCACTATTTAGCTCCTAATATTACGCGATATAATCGTCGTCAAAATAAAAAAATTGCGTCATATTATATTTGCAAATAGAGTCCAATATTTTTAATATTTCCTTTCAATATGACTGAAGAAAACGTGGTCCCACCTAGCAATGGACAGGAGAGTAATGAAAAAGAAAACGGTGCAGAAGAAGAGCAAACCGATTTAGACAAAGCCATTATTCGACAAGTGGAGTATTACTTTGGTAAGTAATTATTTTAATCGTGTTTTTTTTTTTTGTTTACTATCTTTATATATCGTCTGCGTCTTTCTTCTATCAGCGTCTTTGGTGCGACAAAGCCAGTACTGCGGTCACCAACCCGCCTGCCCAGCGTGGTGACTATGGGCAAAACACATGAGTTCACGTTATTTTTGACGTAAACTTGTGGAGGCCTATGTCCAGCAGTGGACTGTATAGGCTGTAATGATGATGATCTTTATATATTTGTATATATATAGTATACCTTCAAGAAGATTGATTTATTTTGCGCCATACTGATTATTATAATGTGGTAATTTATGTTGTTTTTCTTTACGAAGTTTAGTAAGCTCCATTATTTATTTTAGTATGATTCATTTCGTTACTTAATTTAAACATTTCTTGAATGCTACTCCTGTCGTAAATTTAACATTGATTGATTGATAGGTTTAATGGCTTTCAGTTGTGCCCGTGGGATAAAATCCTGTAAAATTTATAATTTTGATTTATATTGATAATTTTGTTTCCAGGTGATCTCAACCTCCCCAGAGACAAGTTCCTACGAGAGCAAGTAAAGCTTGATGATGGATGGATTCCATTCGAGGTCCTCGGAACGTTCAACCGTCTTGCAAAACTCACCACTGATTATCAAGTAATTGCAAACGCCCTTAACAAATCAACTTCTGGATTACTTGAGGTATTTTAATGATTTGTATCTTTATTTAATGTTTACGAAATAAAATGCTTGTTTTCCTTCATTCTTGATGTGGAAAAAAGCAGGCAATTTTATTTTAGTGTATTTATTTAAAAAAAAAAAATTGGTGTAAGCTGTATTACGAACAGACATCATCAGAACATGCATCTATTGTGTTAAATATTTTATTGTCATTTAAACCGTTCCTGATAGGTAATGATTTGTTTCGAAACTAATTAAATTATTTTAACAAATACTGTACAAGTGAAAGTTAGTTTATGTGAAAAAAAAAATTTTTTTCTAGGTATCTGAAGACAACAAAAAAGTTCGCAGAAATCCTGAATTGCCGATACCTGAAATGAACGAAGAGAGACGTAAGGAACTGGCAATGAGGACAATTTACGTGAAAGGTTTCCCAAAAGAAGCTACTCTAGATGAGATACTGAAGTACTTTAGACAGTTTGATGATGTTGAAAACATAATTATGAGAAAATACCTAGATCGGCAATCAAAGAAACGAATTTTCAAGGGCTCAGTTTTTGCTACGTTCAAAACTAAAGAGCAGGTATTTGATTTAATATTCATTTAAAAATAATTTGCTACTTAATTTAATGATGATTTGTAAATTCAGTATTTTAGTTATCAAAATAGCTTTATTGAAATAGTCTTCAAAAGCGCCTATTAGTCTTACAAATTTTTTTTTTATTGTTAAAAGTGAATCCCCCATCAATTAAGGTTGTAGTTTCTGCTGAGAAGAAACAGCGAGAAATTCCACAGTTACTATTTAAAAAAAAATAAACTGTTTTAATACAAAATTGGTAATATCTTGCAAAGTCGGCTTAACAGAGATGATGTGTATATTTACTTACTTTTTTTTATAATTAATTGTTTTAATATATATTTTTTGCCAAATATCTAACATAACACTATTTGTCACCGATGAAATCGACAATGTCTCTATGTGATTTAATTTTTCAGGCTGAGAAAGTAGTAGAAATGAAAGACTTAAAATATAATGAGACTGAACTGTTGATCCTATGGCAAGAGAACTACATAGAGAAGAAACAAGAAGAATATGCTGCTAAGAAGGATAAGAAAAAAGTCAAAGAGGTAAAATATTAAAAAATTATTAAATATTTTTAGGTAAAGCCTTTAGGGTCTGCTAGTATATAAAGTAACAATAACATAATAATATTCTTTATTGTACATCAAAATATCATAATGTGTATGTTCATAAATCTCATGTTCATTAACAGACTTCAATAAAGTTGGAGATTCTGAATTCTACTGCATTTTGTAGTAAAACTTTTTAGTAAAACGCTTAACTTGGGGAGTAGCTGGTTGATGCGTGATGCGTGACGGGATCATTAAAAATGTGTGATCGGGTGAGGGGAACATAAATTGCAAGGGAGATTTAAGTTAGATGGAGCCAAGGAAGTTTTTCTTCGGTCGTGTGGTCTAAGGCACTCATTTCTTTATGTGTTATTTTGTGGACGCGATTGGGAATTTGTAAAAACTTGTGGGAATTTTACCGGCCCCTTTCGTGTGCCGCCCGGGGTTACGCCAGTTACGCCACTTAGATTATTCATTGTAAATATATTTTGTTAATGAATATGTGTGGGTCGGCTAGTATATAACTATACTTGACTTAGGCCAATAGTTTATATATTATATTTATTTATTTTTATCATTAAAATGTTTTTTGTAGGTGAAAGAAGACAAGGAAGACTTTAAGCTGCCAACAGGAACAGTTCTCCAGTTCAGCCAGGGACACGACAAGATGACTAGGGAAGAGGTCAAGGAAGCTCTCACTCCTCTAGGTAAATATTTTATCAATAATTGTATATTTTTATATTTCGTTAGTAAATAAAATATCTATCTAAATATATATCTATGCTAATATTAAAGAGCTGAAGAGTTTGTTTGTTTGAACATGTTAATTACAGGAACTATTGGTTCAGATTGAAAATTATTTTTGTGTTTGATACTCCGCTTACCGAGGAAGACTATAGGCTATATGCAATTTTAATATATTTTTTTCTTAATTGACTCGAGTAAAACCGCGGTGCATAACTAGTTATTTAGAATTTGAATAGGAAACTCTTCTCAAATAGTTTATTAGTACACATAAAAACGAGTTTCATCTGCATTTACTCTTATTACATTGGTCGATATTTATGTGTAGTTGTAGTTAACGTTCTTATAGATTATTTATTCACTAATATATCCCTTTTTTAACCGACTTCCAAAAAAGGAGGAGGTTCTCAATTCGACTATTATTATTTTTTTTTTTTTATGTATGTTACATCAGAACTTTTGACTGGGTGGAGCGATTTCGACAAATTTTCTTTTAATCGAAAGGTGGTGTGTGCCAATTGGTCCCATTTAAATTTATTTGAGATCTAACAACTACTTTTCGAGCTATATCTAATAATGCGTTTTTACTTGACGCTTTTTTCGTCGACCTACATTGTATTATACCGCATAACTTTCTACTGGATGTACCGATTTGGATAATTCTTTTTTTGTTAGAAAGGAGATATCCTTTGTTTAGTACCATGATAAGGAAACCAGGATCTGATGATGGAATCCCAGATAAATCGAGGGAAACTCTTGAAAATCCGCAATAACTTTTTACTAGGTATACCGATTTGAATAATTCTTTTTTTGTTAGAAAGGGGATATCCCTAGTTTAGTACCATGATAAAGAAACCAGAATCTGATGATGGGATCCCAGATAAATCGAGGGAAACTCTCGAAAATCCGCAATAACTTTTTACTGGGTGTACCGATTTTGATAATTTTTAATTTAATCGAAAGCTGATGTTTATCATGTGGTCACATATAAATTTTATCGAGATCTAATAACTACTTTTTGAGTAATCTTTGATAACGCGTAGTTACTTGACTATTTTTTCGTCGATCTACGTTGTATTACTCGCCGATGTAATTGAAGTCGGTTTTTTTTTCGTTTGCGAGCAAACACAATTATTTATCCTCATCTGCATATTAAACTCGTTACATTAAAACCGTATATATGTGTAATAGTCTGTTTTTGTCATGAGAAATTTTAGTGTATAACATAGAACCAATCTTAATTTTAGGTCAAGATATCGCATACATCGATTTTAAGGTAGGCGACGCGGAAGGATGGGTGCGATTGGCAAAAGAAAACACTGCAAAGGAAGTATTTGAAAAAATGACTGACGGTAAACTAAAAATTGGAGATTCAGAGGTTGTATTTCGAGTTCTGGAGGAAGAGGAGGAGAAAACATACTTAGACAAAACTATCGAAGAGATGTCGAAACGTCGCAAAAATATGAAGAACTTTAAACAAAACAAAGGCAAACAATTTAAGGGAAGACAGGGTAGAAAGAGGAAGCAGGACAATGTTGAAGGCCCACCCTCTAAAGTCAAGGCTGCCGATAGTTAGTGTATATTAGTGTATTAACTGATTATTACTTAAAGTATAATTCAATTTTTTTGTGTAAAAGCTTTTGTATCAACATAGCAATAAAAAATGAATCAGCGATTCTATAATGTAAAAGTAATAAGTAAACTTATTATTAAAAAATAAGTTGTATGTTTAACTATATTTAGGACACTGTTAAATCAGATTACATCCTACGATTTAGCTTTTGTTGTTTATTAAAATGTGATTAAAAGTTATATTTTGATGAAATGAGTTCTTATTACAACCCTTAACTTTATCCTCTAATTTCTCTATATTGCCTATGGTCCTGGAGTTTTCTGGTCAGATAAAAACATTGGTAGTTGATATTTGAGTACATATTATTAGATTCAAAGACTGCAAGGCAACATTAGTCATTTTAATTACTTTTAAATTTTTTAAATAATTTGTTAAAATTATTCGTTATATTATTCAAAATTATTTGTTATAATTTTAGTACTATAAGATGTCTTCCAAATATTAATTTATATTCTATTAAAAATTATGGAAATTCTTAATTTAGTTTGAAAAGAGTTGAGGTAAAGGAATAGCTAAAAATTAAAGTTTTAAAAGTATTCTGAGAAAATAAATATAACTAGCCCGTTGGCATAGTATATAGTGACCTTGTCAGCCTGCTCATCAGCTCTAGGAGTATGGGGGGTTCGATTTCTGCCCTGAATATTGAGATGTAATGAATAGATTATGTTAACTAAACATACTTATTAACCATTCGATACGATACCTGCCAAAAAGTACTCATTGAGTAAAAGTATCGAATACAAAGTATTGGTATCGATTGGTAATGTACTCGATAGCACAAAGTATCGATATTTTTTTCGCGTTCCTACTCCGTAGTTAAACGTCAAATTGTACTTTTGTGACTTTACCTACTCTTTGATTTGTGACTAATACGAAACCCAACCTAAACGACCAATTCGAATAAATTTTCTAAAAACAAAGATAATTCAATCATTTATGTATTGTCATATACGAAATAAAAATGAAACCAGATCATGACGCTAGCAAAGATGAAGATGTCGTCAATGGTGATGTGATAGGCGACACTGTTTATAGTGAACGTTTTGTTTTGAAATTGTTATTAAAGTTCGCGAACTTAGATACACTAAAAGATGAAGTACAAGAAAAAACGTTTGAAGAAGACTTGTGTACGTTATGGGATATGACAGCCGAAAGAGATGTGGTGCTATTTCTCCAAAAGCATGATGCTTTAAGTTTGTTTAACTTCGCCTGGTCAGTTGTCGAGTCTCCTCGTATTGTTGAAATTCTTATAGGGATTATCGGTAACATGTGTTGCCAAAAAGAAGCGGCACAGGCACTCTTGAAAATGGACACATTTCTCACTTTATTACTAGAATACACGAAATCTGAAGACAGCTTAATTATCGTCCAATTATTACGTCTCGTTAATTCTAGCTTGTTTTTAGCTGATAATAGCTTAATATCAATATGGATCGAACTATTTATTAAAATTGGATATTCTAGTGCCTTATATTTTATATTGAAAAATTCGTCTAATAAGGATTTAATATTAACGAGCTTAGAAAACTTTAACACAATTTGCTCATATTGTAATACTGACCAGCTCCGAACCCGTTTCTTTGGTCATTTTGTTACTTCTGAAGCTATTGAAGCTTTGTCCATAGCATTCACAGAGATCACGGTCAACCAGAAAGAGTCTTGTAATAGAGATGAATTAGAAAGGATATTTATAATCAGTTTGCAAATCACACTGAATCTAGTCGGTTTTGATAAATCATATGAGGTGTATCAGGATAACAAAATTGACGCATTAAACATTATTTCAGTTGTTTTCACTTATTATGAGAATAAATTTGTCAAAGAAAAAGAAATTGATATGGATCTAGTAGATATTATCGATTCAACTGTTACAATTGTCAGAGTTCTTGATATTAGTAGTATCTGCGAACACAATCAGTATTTCACACAGAGCTACAACATGTGGGTAACTTTGAGTTCAATCGACAAAACTGATAGGAATGGTGGGTCCAGTTTTGAAAGTGACGATAAAGAGGAATTAGAAGATTTTTCGATAAAAATGAAAGCATCGTTGAGCACACTCATTTTTTACTACATTGATAAGTGTTCAGATGAAAACTTGTATAAAGCTATGGACGAAATTAACAAGGACTATGATGAAATGTTTGGCTTAGTTGAAGATAAGTTATTATCCAAGGCAGTGTCTGATAGAGTGAGCAACTATAGGACTAGATTAAAAGACACGGAAAACTGCTAGTGTTTTGTGATTTGATACTTCAAAATGAAAGGATGTAGCTATGTTTTATTAATATTTAATGTAAAATAAATATTTCTTTTGTAAATATGCACAATTACAATGATATTTCTATTTTATTTTAATTTTTTTTTTTTTTAAATACACTTCTTTACTAATTTATATTTTAAACAGTGTATTAATTTAACTCTTATAGTTTTATTGTTTTTTCTTTTCAATTGTAAAATTCCTAATATGAAACGAGTTATTTTTTTTTTAAATAAGTTCTCAAAAAAACATTTCCCATTGATTCTTTATCAAAATGTTACTAAAAAAATGATAACTTAAAGTGACTAATTGTAATTTTCTGTTTGTTATTGTAAAAGTAGCTTTAAACCATTTAATGATATCACAATAAAACATTATACTTCAAAGTAGTTTCTAGTGTGTCTATTTTTTTTTTACTATTTTTTGGATTATATGTAGTGTTAAAAAAATATTTTTATAATTCTTTTGATTAATTTTATGGCTTAGGGTATAGCTAAAATAGCATAGACAATTTTAACAACAACAAAATTCAGTTTTTTTTCAGCTTTAAAATACTTGCAATATATCCATCAGACTGAATGCTAATACATTTTTTTTGTTATTGACAAAAAAAATATATTGAAATAAAAATAACAAAATGATAAATGTTTTGTCGCGACGTGCGATTGACCAATCATTGTACGACAATATGATTATCTCGCCACTGTTTCTCACTTCTTACCATCCCTAAAATTCGTTTCTGCGCCAGTTGAAGGTCAACGCTCTAGATCTGTGCCGAGAACTATACTCATGTGACACAATTTAAAAAAAAGCGCTAATTTGTCATTATTTAATAGTTAAAATTTGGCTAATAATATAGCAATTTAGTTATACTAGTGGTCGCCCAGTGGTCGAAAATCGGCCATAATTAATTTAAATTATAAGTTTAAACATCATTAAGAGCCATTTCACAATTTTACGCTCTGCAAGTTTAGGTAAATTTGGTCGCATCGCGCGAGTCGTACGAGCCGCGCGATCTTTGTGCTAGTACGTATAGTGTGACAACCAAAAGACCATCGTGATCATTTTCTGATGTATAATAAAAATTATAACTATGGTATAAAATGTTTTTTACATAATTAATTTGTTAAAAATTTCAAGTATGTTATATAACAACAGTCAATAAATTTAAAATAAAATTAAAAAAATCAATTTTATGAAACAATTTTTTTAAATTGATTTAGTTTTTTCAGTTTACGAATGAATCTAATATTTACGATATGAATAAAAAAGTATTTAATGACATCGACACCGACAAACATATTAATTAACAAATAACAAGACAAACAGATTGAAATGCCTATTTGTATTGATAGTGTGAGAAAAGAAAATTAAATTATACATTTGTTTACAGAAATTATCATTATATTATTTTACAGTCATTTTCGTAATATGTTTATTTTATTTATATTTTATTATGAAAGTATCAAATGCGTTTTATCCGCTATAACAACAGGCGCTTGGCGCGTGTGAGCGAAAGAGACGGCTGCGCAGAATTTGGCGTGGACCTTACCTCTAAGAGCGCTAGCGCTCGACTGATTTACCGGGCTTGATGCGTGGCAATATATACTATCTTTTTATTATTTAATATAAAATGTATTAAAAATAATTACATCTTTTAATTATTTTTTTTTGTATTCCTTAATGATGTAAGTTTACTTTGATGAAGATAGTTCGTTAAAATTTCTTAGTTTTCTAAGAGAAATATCGCTTTTAAATTTGTACTTATTTGGAAAATATTCGTAACTTTAAATTTTTTTTATCGTTTAATAGAGATACAAATGGAATAAAAATCTATGATAGTGGACAACAAAATTATATTCCACATATTATGATATTTTTTTAAAATTGTTTCAACGTAGAGGTTATTGAAAAGTAGGACTTCAAAGTACACATTGCGACCGTTTACCCAGGGAGGAGGCTGATGAAAAGGTTAATAATTTTATACACATAATATAAATCAAAATTCTGATCTGACTATGGACTACAACAAAGGTTGCTATATTATATTTCAAGAATATAAAATACATTATTGCATCCAACACTGAGATTAACGACGTCAAAATATTACAATTTCGCGGATTGTTACCGATTTTTGTGAAATGGCTCTTAAGGTTCTGTTGTCAGATAATTACATATATATATTATATTTAAGAGATACCAGAATATTCATTTTGAGATTTTTTTGGCTATAAATTAACGATACAAAGGTGTACGAGACATATCGAGAGTTAGTTTTCCTCGTATTACATTTTACACACAAAGTATTTTAAAAGAAACATATAAAAATAAAACAACAACATTTATATGGGATTATATATTTTTTTTGTAGACATTATAAAGCAACATTTACATTACCATAAAAGAGTTCACACCGTCGCTCGGACGGTGAATATTTATTCGAATGTAACAGTACATTAACAAAACAAAGCATCCGGCATTCATTCACGACAACACAAGCATGCGAGCCGTCACTCTTGTCATATCGCATTCGATCCTCATAAAAAAAACATACACCACAAATACTGACAGGAGAACAGAGATTAATAACTGTATATTCTTTACATTAAATGTACTTAAACACTATCTAACCACGAGCCTACGAGCCCCTGGGGGCGAAACCGCACATATTCAAATATCAATTCATTAATATATAGATATTATATCGATAAAGAATAAAAAACAGAATAAAGACTAGACTTTACACTGATCAACCATAAATTGCTAACAGCAACAACGCTAGCGCGTTTCTCACGGTCAGTACTAAGCTGGCAACACAGATACTTTTTCGCGCTTTATAATCTGTGTCGTTTACAATTGGCGTGCGGAGTTGCGTTTAAAAATATTTGTGTTGCCGGCGTCACCCAAACAACTGAGCGAACAATTAATATTATTATTTCCTTAAAACTTAACATGTGACCTTTCTTGACCACCGTCCACGGAGGCAAATCAATAATATACATTACAAACGTTATATTTTTACCTAATTTAATAAATTATATAAATAATCTGAATTTAAAACAAGTCTTAGGCTTCAGAAAACATGTCGTAGTACCGTGGCAATTCCAAGTTTCACTACGTTCGAACGTCTCTACACATTACATCTCATTATAATACACAAAAAATAACATAAAAAATAAAAAAATCTTACTTATTTTAATGTATCTATGTAAATAAGGCTTAAAAGAAAAAAAAACATAGACAACTTAAATGTGCAGAGACAATAAAATAAATATTTACATAGACGTAGCAAAACAATAGGCGAAATAAACGCAAGCGGCCCCAAAGCTAGGGCCGTGTTACGCAGCGAGAGAACATTTATGTTTTAAACATGAACGTAATATTTATTTTAAATTTTTAAACTTCAATCCACATCACAATCACGTAGATCTTGCCAAGAACCTTTCTCAATACACACTCATCAAAATATGAAATCTACCAACTAGACATCGACTGTGTAAATAGTTACATACACATATTGAAGCGAACGTCCATAGACAATACCATTCCAGCCATATTTGATTTCAAATGGTCCATTTTTGGCACATTTCCTTCAAATTTACTTGTAAATAATACTATATCACGCATGGACTGGCAGTGTCTACTGGTGTGATGGGGTCGCCGTAATTCACATATCTGGCAACCTTTGTTCGACGTAATATAATAAGCATTTATTTAACAGATTATGATAAAATTGTAACTTCATGTTTATTTTTGAAGATATTTAAACATTATAAAACTTCATATTAATTTTTTTTTTATTCTAGAACTTTGAATAACCTTTGTAGGCAAATGTTTGTAACGCTAACATCTGGGTATACGAACGCTTTAAAAAACTGTACGCAACTATGGAGATATTACTCAAGTTCTAGTTTCCGTAATTGCTTACAGTTTCGATACACCTATTTAAGACGATATGTATCACTGATGCGATATGCTTCGACCGGTAAAATCTCTCCGATCATTTGAACTTTTAGTTTCATCTTTAAAGCACTTCCATTCCAACTACCCTCCAAAATTGTGTATATTAAGCGATACAGATAATAAATAGTAGCATAGACAATTTTGTTAGGCAGTATTTAATGTAAAAGGCTGGGGATCAAACATTTGTCTACAAAATAACTACGTTTAACATCTTTGGTACATTTTGTGAGCAAAGACAAGTGATAACGGTTTGAGTACATTAAAGACAAGCCTAAAGCGATAATATAAATCCACTAAACGATACAAAATACTGTCGTTGCCAATCGATTACGAACCTTGCTTTCATTGCATTAAGATCCAGTTTCCTCTATTTCACGGCCGAGTTATCCGAACCCAACGCTTCACTGGAATGTTCACCTCGATAGAAACAAACACCACGGCTATGCCCTACGAATATTGCTTTACATAAGCGTATTTACCGAGTTGATACATACGACATATTCATTTGTACTCGCAGACATACAACTATATATAGATTAATTATATCAAACACGAAACAACCTAAATTCCCCGATTCGTTGTCTTGATCGGACAGCTGTGTTAATTTTCAACTACGGGGTCACACGTAGAATAAATATAGGAATACGAATACACAGTCCGTTGAGACGGCGAGGGGCTACAACGAATCACACATTTGTTCACGATGACATGAAATATTATCGAAAACGACTCACAAATATCTAGCAGATACAAAATTTTATTACATTTCGAAACAACGTACGACGATTACTATGATTTTTACGTATTAAAAAAATATTTTTTTTTTAAATTGCTACCATTAATACACTAGCGACACTTCAGTCGAAACAGTGCGTGCTATTACATACTTTTAAATGTTAACGTAAAACCGAATATCGCATGCACTATTCCGTAAACAAAGCGAAGTATTGCCAAGCGTATACAGCCAGTATTGAATAAATAGCCCAATCAAATAATACTTTTTCAATAACTCGTTGCATTCGATGATAATTTATTCGAAACACGAGGGAGAAATCGATAAACGGGAGCAATCATATACAGCACACATCGAGATTACACCACTCCTTATCGTCCGGCGGGAGTATCGATATCGATGTATCGAAATACCGATATCGACCTAGGCCCCGGAGAAGCCGTACACCTCTAACACTCGTATCTCGAAGTCTCCGCTCGGGCAGAGAGGCGGGTTGTTAAATGTTGAACAGCGATCCGTTTTACCGAAACGAATGTTCTCGTCCATCCAAATCGCTTGACCTTCGCTGTAAAAAGAAATAAAAATAGTTAAATACGTGCTATATTCAATTATTTGGTTAGTGTTTATGCTACGCTTCAGGTTGTAATATACACACATTGTAATATACATACAATGGCAAATTGGAAAGTACACTAAATTCAATTTATCATAAATTTACTCATACAAAAAGAAATTATAATGTTACGTTGTACTTTTTCTCCGTGTAGGAGAAGGATAAGAGCTTAATCCACCATGCTGCTTCAATGCGAGTTGGCATCCGCCAACCCGCATTGAAGCAGCATGGTATACGCATATTCCCTACTATGAGTAACGATCGCTATTAGGTGGACATGACAACAAACAGGACCGACAGCTTAACATGCTATCTGAGGCACGGTACTAACAAGGACTAACAATCAGACTGGAAATTACTTTTTGTCTAAACACAAATATCCACTCCAAGCGGGAATCGAACCCGCAACCGTCGGTGGGTGCCGCCGACACGGCACACGAGCCATTACACCATAGCGGTCATCTAGTGTTTATGGTTATTATTTAATTAAATATGATTTTGTTTCACAGATTTAAATAAATATGGAAACTTCTTGAATGTAATACGCGCACCTGTATTTAATAAAAAAAATTCAACATTTGGGTCAAATTAAAAATATTTCCTTCATTCAAATTCACAATAAAGAAAAATGCTTTAATTACTATCGCACAACATTATAATTAGATCTATAATTAATATATTATCTGATGAAAAAAAAAAATATTATAAATAAAGGTCAAGTACCAAACTGTTTTATTACCACTCTACTTGTGTTATGTACTAACATAAATAGATTGTAAACTGATGGTGTTAGTTGGATTTAAGTATCAAAACCATTTTGTCTAGTCTTCAAAAAAGAAATTACCAAATAGTAAATATTTCTTTTACCTGCACTTGTTGTGACCTTGATACTTTCTTGAAACATTTTTATTTTTAACTTAAACCCACTTACCATTGATGACGGCTTTACCATTTATATAAAATCATTTTAATATCTTGATAAAAATTTAATTAGTTTTTGTTACATACCCATCAGATTCGATGAAGACGACTTAGAACATTTCTTTTAACAAAGGTCCAGCTTTTTTCTCGCAAGCGCCTTGCAGACTCTATCCCCTGTACCCGGGGAGCTCTGGTCACCTTACTCACCACAGGAACACAACACTGCTTGAAAACAGTATTATTTAGCTGTGATTTCTGTAAGTTCGAGGTACTACCCCAATCGGGCTGCTCCATATTTTGAGCAGGAAAAATCTTGCTGTGCCCTACCTCAGAAGAATGTTCTCAGAAGAAACCTGAAGACGGCTGTCATGAAACCTTTACATAAATAAGAACCTACCCTCCTCCAATAGTAATCATTGTATTATCAGCGGCCATGAAAAGAGAACTCGCGTGTGTAGTCTTGCCATCGCCCTCAGTGCCGTTCTCCTTCTCACAACCGACCCAGGGGTACTTCGCTCTGACGGGGTGGAGGCTGAAATGGGCGGGTTTAGAGTGATATTTTGAAGTGACTGACCCCCCTCCGATGGTGATCATCTTGGAGTCGGCGGCCATGAAGAGCTCGGAGGCGTGGGAGACTTTTTCCTCGCCCTTGCCATCGGCACCGATGGAGCAACCCACCCAGGGGTACTTGGCTCGTTCCGGGTAAAGGCTGCAAGGAACGCGACTTCTGACACCGTGTGAAGTGGGTTTGGGATGTATGTGACGTTCGTTTTCGACCAAAGGAGAATGCCCACCGCAGTATGGACTTTAGTTTCGCTTTAAAAAATTTTGTGCCATGATGATATTTACCACATTTTGTAGGTTCCTTAGTGTACATTTAATTAAAAAAACGCTGTTTCTCTAGCTCGACGGGTATAATGAAAAAAAGTCACAACAAAAGTGGTTTTCTTATCCTTCATTCATTTAGTATTTTTATTTACATTTGAAGTTTTAACTATCTGTAAATGTTTGAATATGATCTGAATGCAAGTAAGTTAATGCTTCAGTTTGCTTAAACTCAAGGTACGTCAGTAAAATGAATGAATTTAGAATTAATGGCTAAAAGAGTTTCAATCAGTAAAACGAAACAGTTTCACATTTGACTTATTTGACATCTTTCAAGTGAATGTCGCATTGTTGCCAGTTGTAGATCGATTAATCGATTATGATTGAAAAACACTACAACAGGATACTTTCAGATAGATTAATCAAATAAACTCATATTATTATCAAATAAAAATTGATTTTCTTTATTATTTAACATGTTATTATGAACTGCCAATTCGATATTTTAATAAAATAAATATAAGTGTATCGATTATACTTTGGTGAGTCGATACGCTCGTACGAAAATGGCAATACTGAGGATTCAAATGTCATAACAAAAAATACTTTGGAATTGCTAGTAAAACGGAAATGAATAAATTACTGCTTAATATGTGGATTCTTATCCGTCGAAGTTATGGCTAAGTATTTTACGATGGCTAGTGTAAATTAAAAACTTAGTTTTTAATATTAATTTGGTTTAGGCACAACGACGTGGAAGGAGGAAACCACGTATGGGCATTCCCCTTTGTACAATATCTTAAATGCAATTAAATATATGATATTAAAAAATGTTTGCAATTAAATAACTAATTTACATAAAGGTCAAATGCAGTATGCATAACTTTTAGTGGCCTTGATCTCTGTCTTCCACCGCCATTTGTACTTCACTGTCTGGAACTATCTTTATGCTTTGTTTGTAATATATTTGTGGTGTACAATAAAGTGTAAATAATAACAACAATTGTGTATACATTTGACCATCACATTTTTACGTATTGTACAAATTTAATTAAAATCAACCATACACAACATATAATCTCATATTCAAAAAAAGAGACTGAGATGCTTTTGTTTGTCAACGTCCATCTCCTGTCTCTTTCACACACACGCACATAAATGTGTATATTTTGTTATTTGTTAAACAGTATTATATATTTTCGTATACTGTGAGGTTATTGTCGGTGATAGTTCATTAGTACCCCGAAACAGTTACAGTACTTAATTAGTGATGAGATTTAATAAAGTTTTAACATTAATATAGTAATCGGTTGAGACCATAATATTTCTTAATTAATTATTGTTAAATAATTTTTTAATATCATATCAAAAATCGACCGTTCCAGCGGGGATCGAACCTGCATCTCCGACTGACCGGTGTCGGTGCTATGGAAAGATGTACCCGTTAGATCGCAACTTTTGATATGATTATAGAACTCGTAACTATTCAAAGTTTTATATTACAATGAAAATCTTTCACAGAAGACGACACCATGCTATTTTAATTTATTTAATTAAATTGGCTAAAGCACCGACACGGTCAGTCGGAGATGCAGGTTCGATCCCCGCTGGAACGGTCGATTTTTGATAAGATATTAAAAAATATATTTAATTCCTTTATGCGTGGGTAGCACAAAAATTTATGTGGCACAAAAATAGTATGAATTATTGTTTTTCGTGTATAGATTTACTCAATCTCTATTATCTCTTTAAGTGAAATTTTATAGTAAGAATATAATAATTAAATTTGTCAATTACAACAGAATTGATATTCATAAGAGCATATCTTGTTTTGTTATTTGTAAAAAAAAAAACTTTACTTTTTTTTACTTTTCAACCTATTTTTATTTACGGGCTTTTATTCAACAAAGGACATTCCATGCCCATAAACCACTAAACTTAAATTAAGCACAATTTACCAAATAGGGTTTTATAAATCTGCTAAAAATAAAAACTATTTGCATAATAAAATAAATATAGTAATACATTAAATTAATAATTATCAAGCATCTGTAATATAAAATTACAAAACTAATTATAAAGCGTAAAAGCTGTAAATATTTTGCATAAATATTGAAAAAAAAAAACAAATACTAGAATTTAATTTATTTTTAATAAAATATTAACTTTTAATAATTACTACTTCCTATTATGAAGGAAAAAACTTTAAAAAATCTTAACAGGAGAATGAAATAAAAAAAAAAAGAAATGTGTAAAACGTAAAGAAAAAGTTTAGAAACAGTCAAGATATCTTATAAAACAATACAAATCAATAAGGAAGTATTTCAAAAAATTAATTATAACATTAATTTTGAATAAAAATGTCGTGCTAATATATTTTTTAATTATTTGGAAATGTAAACGAATTTCTGTGCTTACAAGAAGACAGTATAATGTCGAGTAAGAAAGAGTATGTGATAAAGAAAAATAGGTGAGGTGTACGAAATTTTGTGTCAAACACGCCATACTGTGTCGACTGTGAGATGGTCAGAAGCAAACGAAACGAAAAGCCTTTACCCGAAGAACCCAAGTAAATAACCAATTGATATATTTATAAAGAAAAAAAAAGATACACGAAAGTTTTTTTTTTTTTATTCAACGTATAACAGAAATGCAGTTAACAGAATGTTACCTAATTTATGGTGATTAAGTGCAAGCGTATCTTCAATATGTACACTTGTAAAAGCCTATTCGAAAATTCAGTTAAAACTATTAGGTACTCAAAAATTTAAATATATCAATTGGTTAGAAAAACATATACAATAAAAAGCAACTAACAAATAACAATTGAAGATATAACGATAATTCTAAAGAAAATAAAAGAAAGTACATAAAGAATAAATAGTATAAAATAGATATGCCGTGTTATCTACCACCAGTGCAGCGAAAGCGATCTAGAATACTAAAAAGCATTATAATTTTAATAAATGATAAATAAAATTTACGCAATAAATATCTCAAACCATCATAACTATAAAAAGCTTCATTTTTTTTTTCAAAATACAATTATTTTTTTTTTTTTTTTTTTTTTTTTGTTATAATATTGCACTATTTGAACATTTTTAAATTGTCTATTATTATTTTTTTATTAATATTATATATTTTGGCCATCATAAATGTTACAGATATCTGTCACATGTGTCTCAATATAAAGGAAGGAATAAGTAATTATTATCTATCTCTTTGTAGAAAAAAGTTTATATAAAGTACCCAAAACCAAATAGGGGACCATATATTAATATCAGCACATTATGAAAAAGTAGAATTAACACTATTTGGTTTTAAGATTTTTTTTTTTAAAGTTTATAATTAAATTTTGAAAAACAATTTTTATCCAGGTTCTTCAACTCCTAACTGCGTTCCATCAAATGAAGCATTTTGTGGGTGTAATAGATCTTGTCGCACGCGAAAAATAAATTCTTAGCCCATTTTGAAATGACTTCATTTAAATAAATGACCTATTTTGACAGACTCGTTCCGCATGATACCTTTCGTGAGAGCGAGGTTATAATTGGACCTACTTACGCAAAACAGAACCAACCCACACACTGACAGTTTTGAGAAAAAGCCGTTTTTGTCAAAATTTTGTATACAGTAAAATTGTTTGTTACTTTGAATAAAATTTATTTATAATATTGTACCAAATCATTTATTCTATGTATACAAATATAATTTTGAGCAAAATCATTGGCATTTTTAATAATAATAAAAGGAAAACTCGTTGATTCCTTTTTGCAAAATTATCTCTGTGTGGGTTGGTTCTTTGTTAATTTTTATAAATTTATAGGAAAACAATGAAAAATCCCATATTTCTTTTAACATACCCTTTTATTATTATTTATTTATTTTATTATTGATCGGAAAAGATGATATAGAAGACGATCTTGAATGTTTTTCAGGTCAATTTCCCATATTTCTTTTAACATATCCTTTTTTATTTTTCAATAATATTCTATATCATCTTTTTCAATAAGTTTTACATAAAAATCATGGGTGCCTTGCGGAATTAACTGTAGCATACTTTTTAAATCCTTTAACTTAGCGTCAGGGACAGCTTTCATTGGTGGCCAAAGTGGCTCCATTATCGATTTCGTTATAAAATATTGTCTTCCGCGAACATTTTTTTTTTATATCCACAACCTTAAAATCTTTATTTAAATTAGTTTTCATGTAAATTTTGAACATTTCATCCTATTTAATCATAATTTCTTTGGTATGAAGCCATGAAACTTTTTCTCCGTGTATCTTTTTCTTTCTATTTATTATATTTTTTTCTAACTTCAATGATGACAAGAAATCTTCATTTTTCATCCTATGTACATGCATTGGTTTCGTTTTTTTTTACAAGTTTTCATAACCTGAATATAATCATCCGGTGTATAGAGCCTCTGTTGACGCTTAAGGGCACTATATCTTTCTAAAATCTGTATCATTTGGGAGGAAGCTACGCCTTGATTCAAGGAATTTTATATTTATCTGGTCTAAAGTTGGATGTTCATTCAACATGGCTTTCAGCATTAAGATCAGTTTTATATTGAGGTTCTGACCTCCACACGCATCACTCCATAAAATCAGATATTTTACCTTGCCATCAAGCCTTTCCATGATATGTTTGATGAGGCAAGACCCCACCTCTTGAGCATATCGGCCAGCTTCTCCTTCTACCCACACATTACAGTAAGCTTCGTCTTTGCTCCCAGTATGTATCCCTAAACTGTGTACCCAGAGTTGTCTTTTGTAAAAGACGATATTTGTAGGTATACGGGGTAGAGGTAACGTATTTTCGAGGTCAAAAGTCAGAGTCTCGACAGTGGGATCATCTTTAGCTAGCTTCATGTCAGTCCTCAATTAGTTAATTTTGTAAAAAACAATTTGTTAACTTTTGCAGCAGATAATATTTTCACGCCAGTGGTTTTCGCTTCATCGACGTATAATTCGTATATTTTTGATAAAGTCTTGTCTGCTCCCAAAAACTTAACCCCTTCTGTTTTTGTCGGCGATAATACATATGTCGACAACCTTTTCATAAGGTTAATAAAGAACTCCTCGCTTTCAGGAGATGCTCTATTGCAACCGCCATGCGAACTACGATAATCTTTAATGCAACTGTGCGATCGCACCTTACAAAGCGACGTATTTATTCGTTTTGCCGACGTCTGTAATGTTTTGTCAAACATATCTCTACAAACTGATACACCATCTAGAAAATATTAGCGAGAGTAAGACTTTTTCTTTTTCTGTGAAATTTTAGATTTATTGTCCGTTGCAACGTAATGACGTTTCACAGCTTGTTCTTTTATTAAAGCAGTTAAAAACATATTTTGCGCATTATATGATCCTAGGGAATAAAACTTTTTAAATGAGCTAATCTCTTTTCTACTGAAACATTTTAATAATAATTTTAAGGAGGATTTATTACACAACACAGATACAAAGGACATGACTTCTTAGACGTCGTAAATAAAATTATATCAACAAGGAACAAGTAATGTGAATCTTTGTAAACTATAGGATTACACCTATTTTAATATGCAAACAAGAACCAACCCGCATGGTTCTACTTATTTGATTAAAAAATAAAAAATTAAAGGACCATGTGGTATGGATCTTGTTAGTTTATTAAACAACTGCTGTTATGTTGGTTGATAACTTTGTCATAGAAATGTTTTATACTGTAAAAATTGTCAGATCATTTTGATCTTTACAGGGTCGATAGAAGGTTGATTTTTGAAAGCTTCTGTGTCATTATCTCGATTATGGCATTTGTGTGGATTGGTTCCCTTTTGCATAAGTAGGTCCAATTTACAAAGAAAAAAATTCCACGAGAAAATTATTCGTTTCCATGATTATGCAGCTTTTTAGTTGTATGCGGCAGTTAGTATTAATATTTCACTTATTCAAGTTTTTAGGGCTCAGAAAAATAGTATTGGACGGTTATGCAGAAGTACGTTGCCAGAGTAGCATATTAAGACAGCGTAAAATTTAAAAAAGGGCTGGAATTTTTTCTACGCCCGACGTGATCTATAAAACCTATGCCTTCCATTTGAAGGAACGCAGGAGTAAAAAAGCCTTTATAATCAATTCTTCATATAAAAAAAGTTAAGATTAAATCCCTATTATTTTTTGAGTGGTACAAAATCTTTACTATTTCGTAGATTTTTGAGATAGTAAAAGTAACTCACCTAAAGAGGAATGTCTCTCCGGTACCGAAGTAAGCTTGTCTATTACCCCTTTCGTCCTTTTGATTTCGTTCGAACCACCGAGTCGAACAATACGCTCCGAATACCTTTAAACATTAAAATATTTACGTATATTAATTTTGAAAACAAAAGAATGTTTAACACCAGTAATTATTGTCATCATCATCACATCACTTCAGCCTATCGCAGTCCACTGCTGGCCAAAAATGGCGTGAACTCGTGTGTATTGCCCATAGTCACCACGCTGGGCAGGCGGGTTGGTGACCGCAGTACTGGCTTTGTCGCACCGAAGACGCTGCTGCCCGTCTTCGGCCTGTGTATTTCAAAGCCAGCAGTAAAATGGTTATCCCGCCACCGGTCGGCCATTATATTATTATTGTCATACAAAATGCTTAAATCACAATTGACCATACAGTTTTTCTGGGTGTCCTTATTTACATTTCACCGTGTTTCGGAAAGCACGAAAAGCTATCGCTCCCGGTTGTTATCATATATACCTGATAGCTATTGTTATTCAAGGTAGAAATTATCCGCCAATGGTTAGTGATCCAGTGTGATGAACAAAGGCTATATGGAAAAGAGACCTTTGACCAGCAGACGGACATTAACAAAGTAATTTAGAAAAGTTCATGTCATATCGAAAAATTTATTTATAAACTAGTAACATAAAATATATACAAAAACACCTTAAAAACCAAATTTTCTGAATTGATAACATTAAAATTATTCACAGCAAAAACCAGAGAAATAAACTTTAAAAAAATCTACCAAACACTAACCTCATTATTGCAAGTCTTTATCATAAGCAACGTAGGTTCGTGATGTTCGACCCTCACGTAGAAGGTCGTCAACGAACATCCGTGTTCCTCTGTAGTGTAGAGCAACACCGGCTGATACATCGTTATCCTTACCGGTAGCCACGACCATAGCGTGAACAACTGAAATGTGTTACAATTTTCTAAGTTCATCATCCATTGTATCGTTGAAATCGTCAAAAATATCAGAATCATCTACATCTACTTGATAAATTAACGTAAAATCATCCAAAATATCTACATGACAACATCGATTCAAATGATTCGTAATATTCTCTCTAGTTAAACATGCTAATGTTATTTGATTAATATCAAAACGATTATTTTTACAGGATTAATGTATGATAGAATTCATTTGTTGTGGTCAAATGATCTCGTTCTTATATGAGTAATATAAAAATAAACAATTAGTGAAAGTTTAAAATGTTTTATCAAAACAATCTACTCTAAAAACGACAATTTTAAAATTATCTAAGACCATAACACTAGAGGTAATGAGTAAGTTTGACTAAATATACTAAGGAATGAAAGATTCGTTACACGTAACTAGAACATTCCAATCAAATAAACATTAATTTTGAAGAAATAACAACGTAATCTTGGATCATAAGACATACGTAATAAAAAAAAAAATTAAAGAATTACTTATAAACAACATTAATAGTAACGGCACGAAATTAGTCGTGTCATATTAGTGACGGCTACAGGTGCCAAGTGCTTGTGGACATCTAAACATTTATACAACACGGAGACAATATGTAATAAATTTTAAACAATTCGACAGACAAACGACATCACATGCAATTTAGATTAACAAATTATTATTATAGTAAACGCCGTAACAGACTAAAATTAAAGAGGAGACATTTTAACCATTTCTTCAGCTTATTTATAAAATAGGAATCACATATAAAGTATTATCGCTGAAAAAAATGGTGAAAGTGACTCCAATTACAATATTACTATTATTACTGACGAAATTAATGAATAATTTACATTTCTACAGTCTAATTCGAAGAAGCTAGCATAGAACTAAAAAATAATAACACAACATGATAGAATTATCGTGAACTGATTCGGTGATAGTGTGTCGTTTAGTCCTCTTCCTTGCAACCAGAAATGTGAGCGGTGACGTTAACGTTAGTGTGTTTATATCTCTCCTTAGTGAAATCGATTTTACGAATGAACGATTCTTTCAACTGAATAGAACTCGAACGATAATAAATGGATTATTCTGAAAGGTGACGGTGATATAATGAAAATATAATATTTAAAATACAAAAGTGATAATTATGAACAATGAGAATCTAAATTAAGAGAGATATAAACAGGTATTTAATATAATTTTTATCAAGCCACCAAAATATTCCCCACAAGATAGTAACTGATACATGAATCCCTATCGAACCTTCTGACGGAGGTCTGATGAATGCTGTCGTTGATCGCTGAACACCGCGTTAGGAAATGGGAACCACAGGGCCAGGTGAGAGGATCTTGGACTCTGTGAACACTCCGTATGATGATGAACGTGATCTGAACGGTGAATATGACGAAGTCGTTCGATATGCTTGTATAATTTCGAGTGTTGATGTTAATCTGAGTGCTTTTGATTGATGCTTGTGATGTATCGAATTGGTCTTATTTTCTTGGCCTAATGTTACAACGCTATTTTTAGTTGGAGGAATATGACGTTACTAGCGTAACAGAACTGAGAAATCATGCAAAATTTTAGCCAGAGTTGATCAGATTTTATTTTTGCGGACCGTCCGAATTTATTGGCTAGTAAAACTATAATTCAGGACAATTTTCGACATACGAATTGTATTACTCAAATGAAACAGTTAAAAACGCAAATAACAAAACAAAATCTGTATCAACTATCGCGCACACTTACAACAACAAATGCAAAATAATACCATATAAACAAAATAAAAAAATAAAATCGAAGCGACCTTATCTCGACGACTTTAGAAAGCGGAGTTTTGCTTCAATAATAAAAATAATAAATTAAACACCTAATAGAGGCAAGCGGTGCATCTAAACATCGATATTGGTCGCAAGCTCAAAATGGGCGACACTTAGGTTTGTTGGTGACAGCACTACGTTATCTTACTTCGCTCTGGTCTAGAATCTGCGACTTGATCGCTTGGATTGGATAAACGCCCATCGAAAGGGCGCGCGGGCCCGGCGAATGTGAGCCCTAACAGGAAAATCGACACAAAAGTTAGCACTCACACAAAACAATCGTTACATGCCGTCACAGCACTATTATCTATAACTTATTCACATGTGTTAATCATCTCAAGCTATTTCCAATTGCTCGTTCCATTTAACTTACATTTCTTCGATATCTCCATCTCAGACCATCTCACACGCATGCCATATTACTTTTATGTTTCACTTACAAATATATGTAAAAGTTATAACAGTTTAGATTATAATTTTGAGCAATTTACATAAAACAACACATCGAAACATTTATATAAAAACGCATATAGAAACAAATCCATTCAAAGCCGGCGAAATGAACTTCGAACTGTTTGTCTGAGTATAGTTTTATGTCTGATGAGAATCGTGTCGAGTAAAATGAATACATCGATAGAACACAACATGATAAGTATTCACAAAATAACTCACTACACGGATCGAAAATTAACAAAAAAAAAAAAACGTGGATTCGAAAACAAAAGGAGAGGAGACAGAGGCTATATTTTACAAGAAATTAAGACTCATGATTTTGTATCATCGAATTTGTATAATAATTCGATGTAACTGAAGTTAGTTGTGTTAGAATTTCAACCGAATGATTGAATGAGAAACAAAAGCGAAAGCCACGCCTAATTTTGTCGTGTACGATACCATCTGTTTGCACGTTTCCTCAGACATTCTCTGCAAATTAAGTAAAATAATTTCTAATACACAATATTATATTTATATAATTCATATCATAAATATATCTAGGCTTCTTTAACTGCGTGGAAGTGCAACTGGTGTCGTTAGAACGATCCCTTCATAAGTTAGAGCAATAAGTATATATATTAACACTGACAACTTAAGCGTACCATTTACCGGTGACTTAATGGTAATGAATCAGGGATACTATCCCAACGGTAACCATCACTCAATATTATTTAACAGCAGAGCATCTAGTGCTAGTTTATAAACCTTATTGAATAAATTATCTTCTGCACCTGTCAGATCTAAATCTACGTATACATTATCAAGATATACATCAATAGTACGAAACTTACCTCGCGTATTGTGAGGGTGTGAGACATCATCTGGATGTTGACCTGCGACTGGCTGGTGGGAAGGTTGTCGGAAGACCGGGATTTCACGAGACGTGACCCTGTTATCACTTGCTTCGACTTGAGCGTCATCTCTGTCTTGATGAACACTCGCGATATGTACTGTGAGCTGTGAATGGATAATAAAACAACATTATATACAAATAAGTAATTTCATGTAAGAAATGGTCACAAAAGAATATTGTATAAGCTGACCTTAGCGCTCTTATACTAAAAGCTGTTCTTAAGAGTTTGGTGGGAGATGCAGGCATATTTCTGCAAAATTTGTCGACAGCGTGATCGACTCCATTCTTGGTGGCTTCAGCGTACCATTCTGAATTCTGGTTGGTCGAGTGTTTGTGAAACAGAATCAGGATCGCGAGAGCTACCCTGTAGAAAACCTGAAGATTGAGGGATTAGTCAGGCAAGAAACAATTTACACAAATAAAAGCTACAGATAATATTAATAATAATAAAGATGTGTGGTAGTTTAATTTATGTAAGACGACTAAATTTGTGATAAGGCAACTTTCAAAAGAGGAACTGCGGAGTTTCTTGCTGAGTCTTCTCTGCGACATACATATATATATTCTGAATTGGCTATAATTTTATTCAATAAACAAATATAATTTTAATCTGTAAAATGACGATTTCAAAAGTGCCCTTAAAACCTATTTAAATCAAGTAATTTTTTAGTTTGATTTTGATTACATTGATGTAGCAAAGACCCTAACAGTAGGCGTTTTATACTATGAAGGTAACACACAAGCGTACGGTTCATCTGGCCTGGCCGTGATGGGAATCGGTTACGGACTTTAACCCCTAACAATCTATAGAGTTCTGACTACCTTACTAACCACAGGAACACAACACTAACTGAAAGAAATATTATTATATTATTTTTTAGCAATATATTATTTACTTGCTGTGATCTTCTGTAAGGTCGAGGTACTTTCCCAGTCGGGCTGCTCCCGATTATGACCAAGAAATGTTCTGCAGTGCCCTACCTCAATGAAGTAGTAGGCGTACCTTAATTCCTTCATGGAAAAAGCAATCGAGCACTCGTACTAGATGAGGGAAGGGTAGCGCAGCGAGTATCCACCACTGCCAGTCTGCGTAGATACGCTCAGGACCGATCGCGCCGGACAGTCGCGACAGGTGCTGCGCGGCCGACTTCTGCAAACAAGATGCGATGCTGTACGAAAACTTCGAAACAATTATTTACAACCAAATTTATTTAACACACACACACGGTCGTCTATTCCCATGGTAAGCAACATAATGCTTGTGTAATATACGTAGAAATAATACATATGTAAGTACAAATATTACACTCAAGACTCAGGCAGGTACCGAACCTGCAAACCGCGGAACAGAAAGCAGGGCTACGGCAAACTGCGCCAACGGGCTAGTCATGTACGTTTTTTAAATCATAAGTGTCTAAAATCTAGTCGAATTGAACTAAGAATCAATCTCTAGTGTTTGATGTCGTTTAAAGGTTACAGAGGGATAAGCTTTGGTACGTCTACGCAAGGGTTGGGACGATATATTTTTAAAAATTCTACTGATAAGATATTATTCTCAAATACTCAACTTCATAATTAACAAGCAGATAGTAATGGGTATTTATTATCCGTTACTCAAAATTCATTTGCAGAGGAATAACTATACAAATATATAACTATACATATATTTATACAAATAAATAAAATTGGAATGTGTGTGTGTGTGATATTAAAATAACCGCTTTTTACTAAATATCTACTACATATGGATGTATACTCAGCACATATACCAAAATAACATTTTTTTACAATTTTTGTCTGTCTGTTTGTTTCGGCTAATACCTGAACCGGCTGGCCTGATTTTGACGGGACTTTCACTGGTAGATAGCTGATGTAGCAAGGAGTAACTTAGGCTACTTTTGTTTTATAAATTTTTTTATTTTATAATTTAGCGCACTGAACAATACATTTTTTTGTTAAATTCCACGCGGATGAAGTCGCGGGCACAGATAGTATTTTGAATTAATTTGTATTTTTAGTTCAATCACCGTTAGTATACAGAACGTTGATAATATTCTTACATACTGCCTCGTACAATATGTTGCTACATTTACTTTGTGTATAATATGTTTTTAAGCGTATTATAATGAAACAATGTACATAAACGAGATATCGATAAAATCAAACAATGTCCACGTGACCCCATTCGAGAAACATACATATAAAACACATCGCCTACGATGCAAAGTTTACAATCAATAAATTTGTCAACAAATAGTCCACTTTCGATCGTAGTGTCGTTCACCCGAACGCATTAACAATTTATAGATTCGATTGTGTCGACCGGTTGGCGACCTCTGGTCCTTGGCTGCCAGATATTGCTATCGACAACTAATAATAGCGAATCATAACAATTTAATACATTTCACATCGCGTGGACAGGCGTCGAATAAAATGTGAACCTAGGTTAGGTTTTAATGTGCTAACACCAACGTTGCTCATATTGTATATCTCATAACGTATGGTACACACATAAATGACTACGTTTTTATTCTAAGATCTGATTGTTTTGACTAGCGATTGACACAATTTTATGGTAAGCGAATGTTGCACTGCATATAGCGAGTTTGATTCCACTTGATGACACGTTTTTTGTAAGAGCCTTTATAGGTGTTTGTCATAGTGTGGTATTTAGTGTTTGTGATTAGTTATCAAGACCAAACAGTATACAATTCTTCTAAGGGCCGAGTTACCCATATTTACTTATGATCCTTCGAGCAGTATTTCTACCGTGTAACGTGCATAAACTAACGAACCCAACATTTTTTTTTTATTTGTAAACATAACTCAACTAAGGAAACATTGCGTGCTTTATGTATCATTAAAATGTGCTTGATAACGTTAGTTTATAGCTTGTTGCGTCACGCGATTCGCTTTAGTATGGGTTTCGAAAAACTACCCTACTTGATAGTATTATTAGATTTTATGTCTAGTTCCCTAACTATAACAAATATGACTCAACTTATCTACTATAACTAAATTAATTGTGCATAATTATCCACGAACAAAAAATATATCTTTGATTTTTAAGATACTAATATTTAACTAGCTATACCAGTGCGAATAATTTTCACTAAATAAGTATAATAATTATCACTACACAAAATTACGAAAAAGTATTTATACGTGAGTTGATTTGAAATTGAACAAAAAAATTACCGACCTTCAATCATGTTGACGTTGTTTCAAAATTAAAGCCATCATATACAATATTAATAATTAGTTAATTTACAAAAACAAAAGCAATATAATTTTTTTAGTTGTGGATGCCGGTAGAGCGAACAGTTATCTATAAAATGATATATAATTTATGTGGAGTAAATGTGAGGTTTTTTTCTAAAAAGCGACGCAAACCTTAACCTTAGCGCATTAATATATATGATTTAAAAAAAGGTATACAACAAACGTATATTTTATTTTTTCTTAGAATTAAAAAGGATTGTAATTGAAAACCGAAAACCTTAAAGCCTTTGTTAAAAGCTTTCAAACATTACAACAATATTGTACAAATTTCCAAAAATTTATCACTTAAGCAAATGTTAATGTTACATAAGCAAATCAATGATTAATTTTAAGCAAATCCTGAACAGAATATTTTATTTTCTCTGTAAATACTCTACTGCTGTGTAAAGGCATCTTTCAGTCGATTATCTGGGTTACTAGAAATATCTGGACCTCTGGATGTCTAGTCTCTGGATACTCTGTTCCTATCAGAAATGAATAAAGTCTATACTTTTGGTAAAGCTTAACATTCTAACTGTTTGGTAATCTCCTTTTGGAAAATTTGTTGTTGTGGAAAATCAAAGAAAATAGAATTTCACATGATAACATGAAACGTTTGATCGAAACATTATTACTATGATAGAGAATCGAATTAATCAAATGTTTTCTGTAGGTTTAGTGGCGATGCCTATGTGGTTTATAATGATTAAAGTTTTTTAGAAGAGTAACCACTGAGATTCTTTTATTGATTTTTGCAAATCGGTGGTAACTTTACATTAACCACAATAAATTTATTAAAGGGATATATTATTATATTATAATTGGGATTATAATTGGGAAAATGATGATTTAAATGCTTTGAAGACTACTCGATGAACAAAATTTTGATTTCGTTTTTAAATATGGACATATGAAATCGTGTTTGAAGTGGGGACATGTGGGAGACAGGCGAGTGATACTCATCCGAGGGACTATATTATATTCAATTTCGCATGTGTTTATTGGCTAAAATTGGGGCTGTTTTATTATGATTAATAATATTTCGACAAGTACATCCGGTTAATTAATTTATGATAATCTAAACATAAAAAATTCGATGACTACGTCATAGACATTTAAGAATATTTATTGCAGATTTTTGTTAATTAAATGCGTTTTTCATAATTGTATTCCTAGGCAAAAATTAGACGTGAAGTTACGAGTCTAAATACACTCAATAGTAGTGTAATCGTATCAAAACTGTATTGTACACACGTATAAAAATATAGAGGGATTAGCTTGTATTAACCAGTAAGCAAATACGAAGAATACAGGTTAATCAAAAAAATATGATGAATGCAGATTATAAATAAGGTTTGATATTATTATTTTTTTATTTTATTAGAAAGTTGTTTGTTAAACAACAAAAAAAAAAATAAAGAAAGAAAAATAAAATTAGCATAAGTTACTCCTTATGACATCGAATATTTGCCATTGAAAGTCTCGTCATGATCGGTCCAGACGTTTCAGAGATTGGCTGGAACAAACAGACAGACAGACAAAAAATGTAAATAATCTTATTTTGGTATATGTACCGTGTATCTATACGCATTAGGTGAAAAGCGGTTATTTTGATATTACAAGAGTACACTCCAATTAAATTTTTTTAAACTTTTTTTTAATTAATTTTATTTATTTGTATAGATGGGCTTAAGTTGATAGCATCCTGAATTTCTTAGTTTATTGTTTTATTTTATTTTAGCGTTGTAAGTTTGTTTGTTACAGTGTTATTTGGTAACTTAAGGGAAACCTGTTATTGGCTACATAGCATATACATAGCTGTAAGGTACATTGTGAGGCTGTTGGTTTTCTAAATAAAGAATTTAAAAAGAAAAAATAAATTTGTTCAACAACTGTGGATCCAAGGACAGTTGGGGTGTTTAAATTATTATTGTATACATATAATACGTTTTCATGTAAGGTTATCTTCTAAATACCGCAATTTACATAAAATAAATTGTCATTATAATGGTTTGTTATACACAGTCATACAAAAGTATCTGAACGTAAATGGTGGACTTTGAAACATATTATATTTAGATACATATATATTATAGAGAGCAATAACTATACGAACTATATGAACAATACAGTGTCTACTACAACAATTAAAAGTAAAAACGGGTACAAATTTTTAAAACAAAATGAAGAACAGTCGTAATGTCGACACAAAATTATCGAAAATTTCCTCTACCTTCTGTTATATTGGGAATTTCGATAGTTAATGGCATTTATTTAAACAGTAAAAGTTAAACTTACGGCATGCTTCTTGGCTATCTGCATAACAGTCTTCCACGTGACTTCGTTGAGGAGCTTGGTTTGCGTGATGAACATCTTCTCCTTCGACGCGACCAAGCTTGCCATGCAGTGGTAGCATTCTTCCTCTGAAAATAATTAATTATTTTATAATACCTTAGAAAATATTGAGAATATCTACCCCGTAATAGGCAAAGTTCAGAAACCATTTTACTTGATAATTCTTTAAGAAATGTAAGTTTGTATCTGCTAGTCGAACTAATCTAACTTTTAAAAGAATCACTATGTATTTCTTTTACACAGTACAGGTACACCTTTTAAAATTTCACATATTATACATAACGGGAATAGATCTTAGATAATAAACTATATTTTTAAGGAATCACAACTTAGAAAGATTTAATTTCAGTATGTCTCTAATTGTATTTTTCTTCTTTATATAACTTATTTAAAATACTTAAAAACAACATACAATTTCTAAAGAGTTTTAATTATTATTCAAAAAAAACTACGCAAGGAACGCACCAGAATAATTTAATACGGTTACAAGAAAGCTGCAAAAAACATATAATAATTGTGTTTATACATTCAATGGTGCTTTCTATACTGTAAAACAACGAAATGTTATTTGCTCTACAGAAATTTAATGTTGTACACTATTTTCTATGTAAAGTAAATAAGAATTTTTTTACACCCATCTATTCTTTAAAAAATTTTTTTGCAAGGCAATAAAACAGACTATATTGTAATACCAACTTATAACTATTGAAATGATTGCTAGAAAATTAGAATAACATTTAACCAACTGTAGGAAACTCACAATTTATTTATTTATGTATATTAAATTTATATGTATCACACGTATAGCACTCACACATTATACATCTAATTATTCATAAAATATTATAATGTATATATTTATTAAGCAAGCATATCCGCACGATACCCGTAGTATACGGCGGATTTGACATAAGATTTTTCTCTCGGGCTTTTTATTTTGTCATTATAAAAGAACAATCTAGAAAGAATTTACCGAATGAGTTTTTAGCAACCGGGATTTTATAGGCGTCTCAAAAACGGTCTCTAATTGAATTTTCTAAAATATCTATATCTCCCTCTGAACCTCAAGTTCCACAGATAAAACTACGTTATGATCTAGTTTCACATAGCTTTTAAAACCTAAAACACTTTGAAACATACAAAACGATAGACTGCAAAGCAATTAAGAGTTTTTCATCGTTTTTTCGTTTCAACGACTTCGTTCAGAGTATCGATGTGTTCCGTCGATAATTGAGTTCATTCTCCCGGGACTGACGGAAATTGAATATTCCCATTTCAGTTAGCTCGGAAGGTGTTCCCAATATGTTCTATCTTTTCGTTACAGATATTTAAAGCTTTCATTGAAAACATTTCTCAAGTTTCTCAAGGTCTAACATAAGCACTATATCGTTTATTAGTAATATTTAGTACTTAATAAGTAGTAGTTGTTTCGATGTGAAATTTTATCAAAACATTTTATTTTAAATTGGTAATTATACTTCTAAAATAATAATAATTTACATTTGTAGGTAAACATTATATTCTCGGTCAAATCGTCTTCCAGCTTTTATCGCTTTTTTATATATTTACGCAGAAATTTTTGTTTACATTTTTAATAAATCATTGAAGGTTATCATCTGGATGAAGAGCAGGCGCCGTCAGTGATAACGGAAATGAACCTTGAATTAGTGAATTATTGTTTTTTAACGATAGCGCTATACGATAAATGTGAGCAATTATTCATCTCCACTTCTTTTTTTTTCACTTCATAGTATATTATAAGAAGGAAGATGTTGACGGAAGTGTAGGTGATATGTAACCCGTCGTCGCAGTGTGCAGTGACCCCTTTTCCCCCTCCGGGGGGTTGTGGGTGCGATTCCCGTCCCGAGTATGGTTGTAAAATATGCATTAATTTATATTTATATTGTTAGCATAGTCTCGATTATTTTAATACGTTTCGTGACGTCGTGCAACAGTGTTAATAAAAATATTTCCCTACCCGCTAATACGTTTTGTAACTTCATGCAACAACGTCAATAAAAGCAGTCCCTACCCGTTCAGAGGGCTCTTTTGCTTCTCGGCTTTCGGAACGATAGGTCGTTGTTTCATGACGAGTGCGTTGATCATTTTTATATTCAAAGTAACGCTTGTTTGCTTGGTTAATTTAAATTGTAATTCTCGGTCATTATCTTCGATTAAGTTAGTGGTTAAGGTTAATTTTTGTGATAATTGTTATATTTGTAAAAATGAGTAATAAATAGAAGTTAAATGTTCGGTCTTCTGTCTTTTTTTTAAATAAATAAGTTTGTTTCTCCTAAAAATATGTATTATCTGTATATGGCGCTTATCGACAAAAAAAACTGTATCTATATCAATCGGTTGTTAGCTATAACACAAGCATTAAGTTGCTTGCCTTAGGAACAGACGACCGTGTGTGTAAGTATACTACTGTATGATATAGATAAGATTTGTTTGTTAGTAAAAAAAATCCCGATTTTATTAATAATTTATACACACAACGGTTTCCAGGTGGAAATAACTTCTGGAACAGTTTTCATATTATGGTCACAAGGATTAATTGACATTTACAACAAGAAACTAGTTATCGTACTTATTAAACTTTTCTAATCAATCAAATAAAGAATAGGATCTGGTCCTGAAGGACCAGAATTGTCTTTTACTAATAATATGAACCTAAAACAGAGACGTTTAAATTGCCTGCTTAGCAACGGACGACTGTGTTTGTATGTTAAAGATTAAGATATCCATTTGCCTATAAAATTAAAAACATTTCATAGCCAGTTCTAATTTAAGAATACATAATATAAAAAGTTACGTACATTCCTAAATCCAATTACATGTAATGAATTGAAAGCACGTGTAACGTAAAACCTTTTAAAAGATTTCATTGTGGCTTTTAATTTTCTCTCGAGTATAATAAATAGTATTACGCCGGCCCGAGAGGCGGTCGAGCTGAGTGCCTCGCAGAGGGTGGCGAGTAATATGAAAATCGTGTTAGACAAAAAGCTCGTACAAATGGAAAAAATTATATTAAAATCTGCTTGAAAAGAGTTTGAGTAGATACTATAACTATTAATATTCTATATTAAATAAAAATGAAAATGATTCAATCAATTCTAGCCGATTTTTTTTACTTTTCTAATACTTTGCCGAAGGTTCTTTGGAGAAAAAAATTTAAAAAATTCGCAGAAAATGTAAAAATTTCAAAAACCGTAACGATCATGTCAACTTTACATGTCTGACAGTTCGCGCAATAAAAGGCATTTCTCAGGTCAGCTAGAAATAAATCTATATATATAAAAATTTCATTTTACGATGTATGTGAGCGATAAACTCCTGAACCAATTTTTATCAACTTTCGTAAGCATCTGTTCCAATATCGGATCATTTGGTCCAACTTAGGAGATGTGGTAGTTTTTATTTCAACTGGACCCAGTAGGTGGCGCTGCTATCGGTATGTAAGCAATCAAATTTGGTAGCTGTTTTCCGGGCAGAACAACGTCTGCCGGGTCCGCTAGTATGTTTATAATATTAATCTGATTTGTAATTAATTTTAATGGTTATAAACTAAAGCGGGCAAGGACTGAGTTATTATTTTCAAACGAATATTTTTTCTTAATAGCTAAAGTTTCAAACTTTAAACTTACAACGTTCGCGCTGTTACACATTGTCATTAATTTCCGCTAGGCAAAAATTATTTCTTTCATGAGAGGATAAAGGCTGAAGTTTTATTCAATAAAAATTTAACGTCTGTACGTTGGTTAGTAGGTCGATAAGTTTTCTTTCATTAGCGTGCTACGATAACAATCTTTATAGATTAAGAATGAGTACTGATATTTGAACAAAATCTAACACGTAAAAAAATATAATTACGTAAAGCATTTGACAAAACTCGTTTATTAATATAAAAGGGGTTTAGGGTATATAACTATATATATAGTTATATATCAACGAATTTAGGGTTTAATCCTAATATGTATATCTGTAATGAAACGATTACTAAAAAAATACGAATACTTTCTGTTGCTTATGATAGTCAAAGATGAATTAAGAAATCTATAATATAAAAATGAGTCGCTGAATGTGTTGCTAAGCGCAAAACTCGAGAACGGTTGGACCGATTTCGCTAATTCTTTTTTTAAAATATTCCTTGAAGTACGAGGATGGTTCTTACGGAGAGAAAAATTCTAAAAAAAAATTAATAAAATTAAAGAATCAACTGTTAGGCGATACGAAGTTCGCCGGGTCAGCTAGTAAAAAATAAATATTTAAATTAATACGAATATCCCTTCCAAACTAGAACCGAATACGCGACTATCGGTCATAATAAAACTTTCATCATCGTTACCTCATTAGAATGTTTCAATAAAATAAAAATATACGTAAAATATATATAGTACAATGTCATCAAACCGATACCTTATATGTGTACTGTACCATAAATCGATATCGAGCTTAAATCCGATCGATAACTTATCATTTTATCGTAAAGATACTTAAAATCCCATGTGCATCGTCGGTAATCTCTGTAAACAACACTGGGTAAAAACCTGGATGTCACATAGTCTACAATGGCTCTTCAGCTGGGTATTATAGTTCACAAGCCGTCGCCCTTTTTCACTGATCAATAAAAAGACTGTATCTTTGTGAGTGTGCACTCACCTAACCTCTATCAAGAATTTTCACTGAATAAAAATTTGGGCATCTCGTCGAGCCGAGACTACACACGAAAGTGCTGGCTGTAGGACTATTATATAAATGGTTCAGGGTCTGTTTTCAACGGTTGCTGATACGAATAAGAATAGGCTTTTAGAGCTGACTTACTTCATCTTAAAAATTAACTGCAACCTTCGACTTCACAGGATGTAAACCGAAACAATTGACAAATAAAGCGGGATTTAATGGCAAAAGAAAAAAAAATAGTAAGCTTTTACTTGTTCGATATGGTTATACATTGGACAACTTTATTTCAACAAACAATTAATATATTGTGGCTGTAATAAAAGCTTATTAAATACAGGTTAAAACAAGAACACAGTTTGACTTTAGTTATGAATAAATAAAACTTAGAATCGGAACGATTGCCGATCGTTAACCCAATACAATGAAAAATGTATGAAGATTCTGAAATTATCAGAAGAGGGTTAACAGTGCGTAGCATTTTGTCAATCTGTTATAATCATAATTTTTGTTGCTTATGTCACTTCCGTTTATTTATATGCTCTTACCTAAATATAAGGGAGTGTTAGCAGTACAATCGAATATCTTTTAATTAAAGTTACTTTTATTAAATCAAGATATTAATTTATACATTTATCTCACTTAATGTCATTAATCAATGTTAAAGGCATTGGTATAGATAATAATCAATCAATAACTCTGATGATAAATAAATAGTTAAATTTAACTATTAAATCGAATATTAGTCTCAATATTTAAGATAGTAAAAAAAATATATTGAGCTAAATAAAGGTCCTATTTACTTCAACGTAATAAACAAATGCTAAACACAATTCTGTTTCCTCATTTGTGGTGTTTAACCTTTCCTGCTTTCCGTGATATCTCATACATAATAATATTCATAATTTACTTTATTATTTTTATTTACTTGACAACACCTAAATAAAAAAAAAAAACTGTATTTATAAAAATATAAAAATTAAAATGAGATTTGTAATAAACATAATTTAAAACATTTATGGAGTAGTATTAGGATGTGTTAGGTGAAGTTACTTTTATCATCTCAAAAATCTACGAAATAGTAAAGATTTTGTTGTAGTACTCAATATATAATAGGGAATTTTAATTTCGATGTCTTAACTTTATTTAAATGAAGAATTGATTATACAGGCTGCTGAACGTGCCAATTAAGTAGCTTGTCTATTTTAACAAGTCAAATTTTAAAATGGATAAGATTTTTTTTCACGCAATGTGTGACTTACTGCACGGAGTCGAACACATTATATATGTGGGTACGCCACATATAAACATTAATAATAAACTGTACTAGCTTACTAAAATTTCATTGTTACTAGGAAAGAGTGTATTAAGATAAGTAATTGAATATGATCATAGCTTATCTGAAACGTTCTTAGTTTAAAACCTTAATATCATGACGTCAAATCTGGCATTGACGTTACGTGAAATTGTCTAACATTTGATGCCTTTCCAACTTTCTGATCAATTAAAGTAAAATGCCCGAATAACAGATAAACTCGAGCGGAAACATTGTATCAACAAATAACTTTTGATATTTACGGCACTCACAGAATGTTTACATGTGAACGTTGTGCTGATGATGCGATAATAACAATTTATCTACAAATAAAATTCTTATCAATTTAACAGTGATAGTTAGTTTTTAAATTTAATCTAAAAAAGTCGACTTAAAAATTAATTCAAAAGAGGTTCTCAATTCATCTGCATTATTTTTTTATTCAAAAGCTGTAGCTATGATCCAATTTAAATATACCTAAGTAGATTTTGAATTATTCCTTGTGTGTATTTTAATATTCTCGTCGATGTAAATCGAAGCCAGTTCTATTTTGTTTGAGAACATACGCAATTATCAATTTATAATTTTCAATACTACTGGAATATTGTTTTTCAAGAGACACACCTTAATTTTAGGGCGGACGATGAAAGATTACGGCAGAAGCTTTATGGATTACTGAGCATGAACATATCATGACGTGGTTTTAAACGTCAAACGAATAAATAAATTTCATCATATGAAAACATTTTTTTTAAATAAATATTACGATAAAGTAAATCTTTAGATAAAGTCAATCTCAATAAATAAGTCACATCACAAACTTAAAAAAAAAAATTAACCATATAACAGTTTTGATATTTCAAACGAAGTTTCGCAATATATTTATATTAACTTCAAATCAATTATACCTAACTGCTGTGCCTCACCAGCCCGCCTGCCTATCGTGGTGATAACGGGCAACACATGTGAGTGCACGCCATTTTTGGTGCGAACTTGTAGAGGCCTATGTCCAGCAGTGAACTGCGATAGGTTGAAGTGATGAGTGAGCTGTACCTCGCGATTTCACACAAGTTAATTTAAGAAAACAAATAGCCTATATCGTTTTTCGGTAAACGGCACAATTATTTTTTCAATTCTAACAGACAAATAAACTTTTCAACTTTATAATATTAGTGGTTACAGATAACAGAGATCTGCACATATTTTAATGAATAAATAATAACAAAATTAATTTAGTAATGCAATCGAAAATAATTTATTTGCATCGTAATACGCAATTGATAATAAAGCAATACCAATACATCGACAGGCACTCGCATCAACAATATCATATAATTGAACATAAATTCCGAAATATATAAACCGTGTAGTATTATTACGACATAAATTTATTGCTCGTTATCAGGTAAGGAGTCAAGTGTGGACGAGACAAAGGAATAAATGATTGATTGGTTGTTTACAGCGGGATCGACAATTCTATTTACTCAAGAATTATGCAACTAAAGAAAGTGTTTTATTTCATCTTGTGTACATAAATTTTTTATTTATTGATTTATATATGCCAAACGAAGTACAAGTAAAATTTGATTAATACATTACAACAATATATTTATACTATGTTATATATGTATGATACATTACGTTTAACCCTAGACACCTAACCTTCGAACATATCCCTTTTAACCTAACCATTCGTCGATTTGACGAACAGTTTTTGGCGGCGTATAATTTTATAAAAATATGTATTTTTTCGGTAGTTTTAAAAGTTAATAAAGTAAAACATACATTATTTTAGTAAAATAAAACAAAATATTTGTAGTTTGGTAAGAAAATATTTATTTTATACTAAAGTTACAAAACACTAGACTTTTTGAGATCAATGATGAAGACAATTACCTACAAATAAAATTTAAAAAATATAACAAAAATAGCCTTCTTTTCTTTGGCAAACATAAATTATAATAGTCTTGTTACTTGGTAAAACACAAAAAAACTAATTATTTTGAAGCGCACTGTACACAAAAATCAACTTTATGTTCACCACAAATTGCGGTATTGCATTTTGAGCAGTAACATTTTGTCATGCGCCTTTTTTTGTATGAACATAGGCCACAAATCTTTCTTTTTCTGTTCACAGCCTCGAGTGGCTGAAGATCATTGTTAGATGATGATGGCTGACGTTGACCTTCCTCGATGGACACTCCTAACACATTTTTTATCTTATCCTTCACGTGTCTTGGCATAGTACGAATTTCCAGACGGGTTTTGAGCCACGATTCTACCAGTTACATATGCAGCTTCTTCATAAAATCACGTCGAGTCATTACTTTTTGTCCTATTACACAAGTATTATGGCAGTAAATTATATAGCTGTTAATACATGATATGTTCAACATACCGTAGAAAACACAGAGTGGCCACCGACTAGTTTTTCTGCTGCAAGACATTACTGAACACATTTGGTCAAACGTATCCACGCCACCTTTTGTACTATTATAAAATTGAACCATGTGAGGTTTCTTTGTGTGGGGGTCAACTGTGCCGTCCTCGTCACATGAAGTAAGTAAACCATTTTTGATGGTTTTACCTTGTAAGAAAGAAGCGTTAGGGGACCATCGTAACAGAACATCGACGTATTGACGGCTCTTGATCGATAGTTCTTCATTTCTTCAGGGATTTCCTTTTTATTGGCTCGTAAAGTACCTACAAGCGTCATTTTATAAGGTTGCTGGAGTAACTGCTTCGCCAATGGTACTGATGTGAACCAGTTATCCATGGTTACATTCCGGTTTGTACCATGAATACTGCGAGTAAGTTCTTTTACAAAATACTCCCCCAATGGCACACCTCTAGTATTGGTTCCTTTCCCGAGATATGGTGTACTATCAATCATATACCTTGTGCCGCTATCACATAGCATTTCTAACTTGACCCCATATTTCGCAGGTTTATTCGGAATATACATTCTAAACTTACATCTGCCACGGAAAGCCAATAGCTGCTCATCAATGGTGACATTTGTTCCAGGCACATAATTTTGGCGGCATTGAACCATAAGCATCTCCCATAGGTGTAAAGGGATCGTCCTTTTGTCGTTGCAAGCGGAATGTCTTGTCATTGAAACGCAGACATCGTAGGAGGAAATCGCATCTTTCTTTACTCATGCATGACATATATCTTGAGCCAGAATACTCGGTGTTGAATAATTCATCAAGAGACAGATGATTGTCTTTGAGAGCTGCAGATAAGACTAGAATACCTATGAGAGCTCTAATCTCTTCTTTGGTTGTCTCATTCTGAGTTGATGTATTTTGTTCATAGTTTTGCCTTTTTATTGTAATTTCAGCGTTTGTCCATTTTACAATATCTTCTTGCATCTGATTAGTTATAAAATGTTCAAATAACAGCAGAGGATCCTCTATACCCCTTAGACCACGAGTAGGTCCTCTGGCAACACGCACTATATTTATTGCAGCTGCTCTACTCGAAGTACGACCTTTGCTCGTAGTCCAAACATGACGGGACTGACTTCGAATATTTTGTTGGGGTAAGGTCAAGATAGCTGAATTATTACCTGAACCTTCTTCAGATAGAGTTGAAGGAATTTCTGGCTCCGGTACATTGTCGTTCAGATCAAGCGAAGAAATATTTTCATGGTCGGAAACCTCATCTTGAGCGTCACTTTCTGCATCATCCACCTCTAAATTATCTTCTGTTTCGCTGTTCGATGACTCCTCTAACGCACTGGGATCTTCCTCATCCATTAACAGTTATGTTATATTATCCTCAGTCAGCCATCGCTTGGAAGCCATGGTAAAAGCTGTAAAAAAGAACAAACACTATAAACAAACGAAAGCAAACACTATAAAAATTTTATACACAAACCCTAACCATTCGTCAAAATGACGACTATTTTCGTAATATTTCGAAAAGAGAAGTACTTACCCGCCAGGCGCGGTCGTCACCCGGAAGAGCTCGACGAATACTGAATTGACAAGTGAAGATTCTGTGATCGGCGCGCGTGGCGAAAAGAAATAGCGATATTAGTGCGGCGTACTCGTCGATTCGACGAAGGTTAGGTGTCTAGGGTTAATAATTGACTTTCAACATAATATCTTTTATGTCTTCTGTAATAAGGATAGTTATTACTTTCAGTGACTATATACCAAATAATTGTGTTTGCTCGCAAACGAAAAAAAAAACGACTTCAATTACATCCATTCAGGATTTTCCTCGATTTCTCTGGGATTCCATCATCAGATCCTGGTTTTTTTTCCAACAAAAAAAGAATTATTAAAATCGATTCTTAAACGACGAAGTTATCCCCGAACATACATAAAAAAATATCTATATACGGTCGAATTGATAAACCTCCTCCTTTTTTGAAGACGATTAAAAATGTAATTCAATAATATGTATGTACGTACGGCGTAGGTCATGGAAGTTTCCCTAAGCCACGTATCGGTATAAACATTACATGTTCGGACAGCGCGTAGACGACACCCACAAACAAAACCAATCGCATAGCCGTTATGCATCGTTTGATGTACAATTACCATATTTAGAGGAGAAAGTAACGCAAAGCAGGCATGAAATATGTATGATACAATTTTGTAATACCTTGTTATTTTAGTTGTACTGTAATCCATAACATTTAAATGAAGGTAACATCGAAGTACTTCGTTTTTTTTTTATTGTTGTTATTCAAGTTAAATAACTAATTTAGGTTAAATAAAGATACGAAATCTGGAGGTCGGTGACACTGATAATGAAGACTGTGAGATCTTTGTATTTAACGAAACGGAATTTTCTAAAAATACTCTGGTACTTTGGCTAAATATCCGTATTACAGGGAACTATACCGCAACATAACACAACACAATTTGGCAAAGGCACGATAAACGTTATTTAATTGACGATACGAACGATAAATCATTGTAAGCCGGGAATGGATGTAGCGTATCAGCTGTTTGAGAAACAAATACGTAAGCTTTGTTAGTGCATGTGTCCCGCGACAGGTCAAAGGCTGATTTTATTGAATTTATATTTTGGTTGGACGAGAGGTAATTGGAATGGCGACCTTGTCGCGTAGCGTTCTAGTGATTTATCTTCGAGCTATTGATGAAATAAATATGCCGTGTGTCGTGTGTGTGTCGTTGGTGTCGGCCGAGTAGAATAGCACCGAACCCTTTTTTCCCGTGGGGGTCGTAAAAGGCGACCGAGGGATAAACCTGGCTCAAAATCATCAGGGTCCTGGAGAAGAAAAACTTCATTTAAAAACAGGAATGGGGTCTCCGTCAAACATTCGTGGCATAGCTCTAAAATGCAAAAGACGCAGCCGAACTGGCTCCACACGTATCGACTAGTCGTTCCTGTGGGCCTAATCAGTGGGGTCGAGAGGGTGGCGCAGAGCTTAGGTAACTCTGCGTTTTCCTGAAGAGTGTCCTAGCCGACACAGTGTCTGTCTTACACTGTCTAAATCGTCTGCAATAGACGGACTAAGGCCAATAATTGATGAAATATACGCCTCCGCCTTCGAAAGAGACTATTATCGGAATTGTAAACATTAAAGATATTACTTCAATTGATAAAGAACACCTTTATTACATTGTTTTTTTTGTGGATTATACTAGAAATGTATTACAATGTCTAGATAAAAAAAAAAATATTCTTTTAAGTAATTTATTATTTTGAAAGTCGAGCAATTGAAATAAAATAAATTAATCTTATTTTTTTTACCAATACTATTTTACCAATAATAGCTTGGATGTTACTAATATTATAAATAATAGCTTGGAACGGATTCAGACAAATAGTATTATATAAGCAGGTGGAGATCTAGAATAATACGTAGGCTAATTTTATCCCGACATTACCAAAGGATAGGATGTAATGCGGTAAAACAGCAATAATCAGCATAATTAATAGGTAAAAGCGCAAAAACATAATTGTATCGATATACACATTGCAAACTATAAATCTACATTCTTATCTTAATTTTTTTTTTAACGCGGTTAGACTTTAAAATTTGTGTCAGTACACACGTCAGTACACACGTCGCAATAAAAATTATTACAATTTTTATCGTATGACTGAACGTATTGATACCATTCAATTACAGTACTTTTCGAATGATATTGAACTTATTATCTTAAGGCTTGTCTATACTATACTTACATTTTAAATTAATAATCGATAAATTCTAAAACCGAACTAATTTTATAAAATCTTTAATAAATAGAAAATCAAATCATCCAAACGTTAATAAGGCTAATTAAGCAAATTGACTATCAACTCGTAGCAGTAGAATTAAACCAACGCGTTAACTCGAGTAAAAACGAATGAGACATCTAGTTACATACATGCATCTATTCCGATTGTAAATCACACTTTATTTAAAAACTTATTTATTACTGGATGCATAAAAAACTTAAATTTAACATTACAGTGAACCCAATGCGTAAGTAAAGTTGATCACACACTCACATTTTTTATTATAATCACTATTATCTACATCTACCTTTAAAAATATCCACTTTATCCACTGTATGTATCGAAACGGTTGCGCTCGTATGAAAAATAAAATAAAATGCCGAGAGGCGAAGCTGTCCCAATGGCACTATAGAGCGTGAATGTTTCAACTTTTCGAGGTAGGTTGAACACTATAATACGTACTAATGTACATATATGTATGAAATTTACATAGGCTCTGTCACAACGTGGGCGTTCCAGTTAAAAGCTTTTCTTTATATTGAAGCATGTCGTTTTTGTCGACAAACTTTCTCTATCACATTTTATGTTTATTTTCACGAAGGTTGATGTATCACTGATGTTCCAGTAAACGAAAACAGAAACTGCGTATTTACAAACACATCAACAAAAATGAATTTCAACGTACAGTAGAGTTCTTATATTGCCTTTTTTTATATCACTAGGTCGGCAAACCAGCGTACGGCTCACCTGATGGTAAGAGATTACCGTAGCTTATAGACGCCTGCAACACCAGAAGTATCGCAAACGCGATGCCGACCAAATCCCCAATCCCCCCCAGGAGCTCTGGTCACCTTACTCACCAACAGGAACACAATACTGCTTGAAAACAGTATTATTTAGCTGTGATCTTCTGTAGGGTCGAGGTACTACCCCAGTCGGGCTGCTCCGTATTTTGAGCATGAAATTCCTGCTGTGCCCTACCTCAGTTAGAGTTAGCCTATTTTACTTTTAACAAAAATGAAATATAAAACCTACTTGTAAGTATTAATTTTAACCGTAATAAAAAAAAATCCTACGAAAATACGGCAACTATAGTCATAGTGGTAAACATAGAAACGTCTGCGGTTAGACTTATTGAATTTTATGGCAATGCCATCAATTTAACGACGCAACTCATCATCGAAACAAGCCATTGACAGCTCTGGGAGAAAGCAACAATGTACATAGCTGGAGTAGTCGTTTATAACGCGCGTTTTATTGGAATTGACAGTCGTAAAGAATATGGGCTACATAAAACGTGAATTCATGGTCAGAGTATCAAACTAACATTGAACGAATAGTAAAGTAAAATAAACGTGGTTTATCGAAGTAGTTGAATTTAGAAAAAAAAATAATGGTTTCAATCTTGACGGGATTTTTTTAACTGCGTACAAAAATATACATATTTTATAGCTACGTAAAGTTAGTTCGCGTTAGTTCTAAAAAGAAAAAAGAAAAAATCCGAGAAAATTTGCCTGGAAATAGTTGAAAAAAATTATTAGCTTAAAAAAAATTTCTACCTAAAATCGGTACTGTATTTATCTTATTTCTTGATATAGGTAATATTTACGTAAACACAGATCTCTATTACTTTGTCTTTCTTTTATGTACAAGAAGGTTCTAATAATGTAGCAGTAAATGCGTAATAGCTCTAATTATCTGTAACATTAATAAACAGGTAGGTCTAATCGTCACCACTTTTTTTTTAAATAAATTAATTGATTACTTAATACTATTATTAAGAAAGGGTTACGATTATCGATAACGGGTTAAGAAATCGTAAAAAAAGTATTTAGTACAAATAAAGAATTTATTGTTATTTTTCATTAGTACGTACTACTGACAGACGCTGTCCTCTTTTGTGTTTGTTTAAATTAATTACTCGTTACATTTTCTTCAAATTTTTATTATTTGTGCAATTTTCAATTAATTTTTTTCTTTAAGCCGAATCGGTCTAGGCGTTAGCGTAGCAATAGAATATTGAGCGATTTATTTTTATTTATATATAATATATAAATAGACACAGCGGTTGATTTGCTGCATATGTAATTTATATTAATATTCGCAATTTTTCTATTAAAAATATTTGGTAATGATATTTAATTCCGCCATTTTCAGGGATCGTAGTAACATAAAGCATTTCCATTAACATTTAGTACAAATACATATCATCTCAACTTAGGAACAGTCGACCGTGTCTCTTTGTTAAATATATTAATTTACTCTTATATTTATATATAAAATCGAATTAAAATATACGTAACAGCAATGAAAATATACGATAAATTTAATACCGAACTTTTAGTTGATGTAAAAAAAAATACCCAGGTTTAGTTCGTGAAAAATGTATCTAAAAGTTCTTTAGAGCAACAACAGTCTAAAAATTACCTGAATGTAAACACAGCTGTTCCGTTACGGTTCTACAAAAATTCTAAATTAATTCGACTCACTCGTTTAAAAATACATCTAAGTTTATAATTATAATTTTTACTTTTTTTTTAATAAGCAATAAAGAATATTATTTTAAGAATGTGCCACGTGCAAATTCGTCACGTTCAATTTATAATTATGTGGAATATCCGTAATTCACGCATCATGTATGGGAATCTCATACGCCATATTAGATCAATATTTTCGTGCCAGGACAAAAACGATTTCCGGGGGATTTGGAGATTGATAATGAAAATTAAATATTATTGTATGTAATGAATCTATTAATAAATAAATTTAACGTCAATTTTTATTGCATATTTGCAATCGTTTAATTAGGCGTTACTAATAATGTCACGTTTTATTGGTATTTAGGTGTGTATAATATAATTGTCTTGAATCTATTGTTTTTGTTATCTATGGCAAATTTAGTAGCACAGCCATTTACGGCCAGTTTCTATATTTTATCTACCTCTGGCATTGCTAGAGATAGAATTTTTACGTGAGTTTCATACAAACTGTGTAAAAAAGCAATCGCATGACCTGACTTCAGTAGTGAGTCGTATAATTCTTGAGCAATGTAGTTTTAATTTTAATTACATTCTGTCACAACTGTACCCTATTTTTAATCGAGTTAGAAAATGAAAAGTCCTTAATTTGACTTTAATTACTACGTGTGATACACGTCATAACTTTTTACTTAGGTGTACCATTTTTGATGATTCTCCTCGTCCAATTTTAATTTGATTGCATAAGAAAAAAAAAATTATTGCATTCCTATTTATTATTGGTTAATAGATTAAATGTGACAAAAACATAAAACGCTATTAATCTTTAATACTCTAATGAGCGCACTGATACTGCGTCATTGCGTGATGTAATCTCTCATGATAATATCCCATTATATTTCCTACATCTAATTATACTGTTGTTATTATTAGTATTATGTAACTGTACAAGTTTATAAATAAATACAATATATATAGAATGTTGCGTTTTCTTTACTAATTAAAGAAACTCGAAGTTTTTTTTATGTTTAGTCGAATGAACTGGAGTTTATATTATAGAAAAATTTGTATAAGTATCTATAAATATCAGTCTTTCAAATATCTTATACTATTAAACGAGCAATTCTTGTATATATATATCTATATAATCTGAATCTAGGAAACGGCTCCAACGATTTTCATGAAATTTAGTATGCAGGGAATTTCGGGGGGGATAAATAAATCTAGCTAGGATTCATTTTTAGAAAATATCGTTTTATCCCTGTTTTTAGGCAATGAAAAAATGGCTACAATATCGTTAGAATAAGAAGGTAAATTTCGCATCTGTCAATAAAGTTGTAGTAGCTCAGGGGAAATCGGCCGATTGCGCTCGGTCGAAAAGATCATGGTTCGAATCCTCAAGTTTTCCAGATCTATGATCGTTTTTTTTTTCTTTTTTTTTCTAAAAAAATAAAATCGAAATATATTATTCATATTTTATCAATATGTAATTCGTATTTAAATATGATTTTCAAAAAACACGATTTACTAAAAATACCGAGCTAAGCTCGGTCACCCAGGTCCTTAAAAATAAAAGGCGTGCGGATAAAAAAGTCGCAAGGTATGTCTAGATCACGTTCTTATAAAAAATGATAATAAGGTTTTTTGTTGTCCTAATACTGTCTTCACAATACCTACATAAAGGAATAAATAAAAATAAAAACACAGTTATAATGTTTACGTAAGCATATTTAAATATTTTTACATTGTTACTGCAATATTATTATTTTATATAATTCCCATACGTACATTTATTCGCAATGACTACGATAAGCAATAGAAAAATAAATTCAGACGCAACTAATTATGAAATCAAATTTAAAGTTAAAATAGATACAAGTTATTGAGATGCAGCAGCATCTTCGGTGCGACAACGCCAGCACTGCGGTCACCAACCCGCATGCCCAGCGTGGTGACTATGGGCAAAACACATGAGTTCACGCCATTTTCGGCTCGAACTTGTGGAGGCCTATGTCCAGCAGTGGACTGCCATAGGCTGATGTGATGATTGACGATGTTATAAATCTAATGAGAATGGAAAGTGGAACAGCGCTGGTCTTATACAAAATCATTATAATGTACAAATCTTTAGAGAAAACAGCTAGGAATGACTACGTGATCAGGCACACGCAGCTTGTTTTGTTTGTAAAAATCAAGCTTTACAAACAAACTCACGATATACCCGTACGTTAGTTACATCACTAATAAATTTCACAGAAGATGACACCAAATCGTATTCTAAGATTTTATCACACTGTGGAAATTATATTCAGGTTTGAGTTATTTTTCGTGGGAGGCGTAACGATTAATACCTTTACTTTTGGTATTAACACAATTAACAATTTGCAGAAGTTTTTTTTGATTCATTCCGTCGCTTTGATAAAAGTGAAATTTTTAAGCCCTTTTTTAAAGTTTTATTCAAGAATTTTCTTTCATTTTCTTCGTCCCAACGACTGACGAAACTACCTATTTGATATTTTAGGTCTCCTCATGTTTGTTTGTCCCTTTTCTACAATTTAAAGTCAGTTTTTATATAATCTCTAAGCAATAAATAAATTGTATTTGATGCAATCTTTCTTTAAAAATAACATAAAAGAAATAGTTACGGTTAAACATAGACGTAGACAAGATTCTATTTTTATATTTTCCACATGGTATATCAGGGATGAATGCATGATACAATAAATTTTAAAAAGTAAGTACCTCTTGCATTTTCATGTTTTAGTAGTTGCCAAGTATAAATCGTTTAAATTACGTGGTAAAAGGAATCAGCTGAGTCAGCATGTAGAGTTACAATCACACGCGTAGCAGTAGCATGTGTGATGTTCCTATGGAGTAGAGTAGTCTTTATGAACTAAGCCTCCTTAACTAAAGAAAAAGAAAAAAAAATAAACTACACGAAAAACACGAGACGGAAGAGAATAATCGCATGAACAACAAAGTATTTGCTTTTGCTTTGTAGACGTCGATTTCACGTACACAGATAACGATGCCAGCCTAAACTAAAGATCATAAAAATGATAAATAAACAATGATAGTGACGTCCGGAGATAGTAGTAATACACGAAATATGATAGGGCAAGACTAATGACCAAAAAATGTGAGCGATTCGATCACTGATAAAGTGTACCGACTTGATAATAACGTTTTATGAAAACTGAGGAATAAATATATACTTAATATGTCTATAAAGATGTTTTAACTTACACATGCGGACGCCGGTTTCTAAAAGAGAGACTATGAGACTACTAGAGAACCTATGATTTACCTTTAAGATAAAAAACCATCTCTACTTTTAATACAACACAATACGCTTCGTGTCAGCTATGTTTCTACTACATAAGAAAATAAGACATTATTAAAATCGGCCGTTAAATGCTACAGTACTAAGGTCAATTTTAATATCCGGTAAAGTCCAAGGCAAGCATATTGCTTGTGTATTATTTGGAGAGCATGACTTTGCTGATGATGTAACAATATTTTTTAATATTTTTTATAGAATTTTCTCTGCGATTTTCAAATAATTCTAACATTCAAATTAATATATATTAGCTAATGTGAGCCACGTAATCCTATAAAACGATTATTTGAGAACTTAGTTACCTAATAATTAATAACAATATAATCTAATTTTTATATTTATAAGTATATTTAATCCCTATCTTTTTTGTTACAAAAGAAAAAAATATATTTTTTTAATCTTACTAGTATAATTTTTATTTATTACATAAATTATTCATAAATTTCTTCTTCTTCAAAAAAAAAAAAAAACATTTGGAATGGCAGTATAAACAAATAAATACTTATTGCCATTTAAAAGAAAGCACGATGATATAGATGTTATAATACATGTAATGATAAAATTGTCAATTTTTGTACCCTCCCATGTCAAATGCACTTGTAACAGATGAACTACAATAAAATCTGATTGGACTCTGTCAATTATCACACACATGACTCATATCGTATAGGATATTTCCTCAGTATTTCCCTTTCCTATCGTTGTTTATAGCCGATGCAATTTTGATATCATCAATATTGTGACAATACAGGCGCGGCTAAGTGTACACAGCGGGGTGTCACTGTCTATAACTGGACGTGACAACATCTAATTCACTTAGGTCATTAATCATAAACTTGGCCTGATTAAAAACACTGTTATAGGTGTGCCAAGGTCAATCATTATATTCGTTTCAGTTTAAATAAACATTAGAAATACGGTATTGATTTAATTCTTAGAAGTTTGTTTCATCGTTGAGGATTTCTAGGATTCAATTCTTATTGAAATTGGTATACAAAGTCAATGCTATGGTTTGGTATCAAAAATTAGAGTTGTAAATAGTTTATTTAAATTAAAAAATAATACCTAACCTCTGTTTGGTAAAACCTTTTATTTTACCTTTATGTCAACCTTAAAACTATGTCATATATATTCATTTGACGACGCGTTGGCGCAGCGGTCCAAGCACTGGCCAAAGCGCTGACGGTCGCGGGTTCGATCCCCACTTCCACACACACACGTTTTGTATTGGTCATATAAATGTTTGTCGAGGTCTCTGAGTAATAGCTCTTTTGCACTTATAACTTAATACTTCTTACTCATTTAGTACAGGGCTTTTGATATTTGTTTATATTATTTGTTAACTTCAATTGTGGTCAGCGGCTCCGTCATAACTCGATATGATATCTCGTAGCACACGCGGCACATGCGTTTATCGCCGTTAATTGTATGATTTACGGCGTCGCTTGCGTGTTTGAGATCGTGTTTCACATTTTCATGTACTCATGTAAATAAAAATTCACCTGTTGACATACTTTATTAACGTTCGCGACTTCGTGACCTTCGATACCTAACATATATTAAAATAGTTATGAAAATCAAAAATGATTTTATTCAAATTGATTTCAAAACCACGTTTGTTTCACGCATGTCCCATTTGAATTTGATCGAGATCTCATTAGTGCTTTTCGAGTAATCTTTGATAATGCGTATTTACTTGACTATTTTTTCGTCTACCTATGTTGTATTACTTTGTCGATATAATTGAAGCCGGTTTTATTCATTTGCGAGCAAGCACGTTACAATTACCATTAATTAATTACGAGTATACGTATTAAATTTTAATTCAAGCGAAGCTACCGCCGCGCCGATTCGGAAGTTAGAATCTGTAGAGAAGAATCTTTATATATTTCAGACTGTATTATTTGAGTGAAAAATTAAAATTAATAAATGTTACATACGTAATGGACGAATACACTAAAAGGCTATAACTTTTTAGAATCACCATATTAAATATGTATTGATTTTTTGTTTATTTTTAATTTTATATTCACCTGTCCTAATAAAAACTTGTGAATCAACTAAAGGCTAAAAAGAGAGAAGGACTTTTTATTAATGAAAATATAGTTTAAATATATACCTATATTAACTCTATATTTTTCTAACTACTAATCCATAAAAAATATATAACCAAGTCGTACCGAGACCGGTATCACTCGATGGCACCCTTCTCGAAGTTGTGTTGACTTTGAGAAGGAAGCCAACAGGAGAGCAGCGTTTCGCAGGCTTCGTTAAGTCTTAATTTCGAAGATTTCGCAAATTCGATCTCGAACAGTTCGATCTCGGGCGGTGAGGCTAGTGCGTAAATGGATTTCCCAGCGTAAAAAAGAAGAAAAAAAAAGGATTGAGGAAAACCGAGATGTCTGGCGCGAACTTGGAGCGACCTATGTCCAGCAGTGGACTGCAACAGCTAGGCAGAGCTGACTAAAAAGTATACCTTAACAACCATTTTTTTTTAATTCATAGGTATGTGTTTTAATTTTCATATTTTGTGCCATTCATAGATTATAGAAATAATAATAACAAATATAACGAAAGCTATAATGATACATTTTGTTTATATAAAAGTCGATCCGCTGAAACTACAGCAATAAATAAAGACATAAAACTCGTAACTAGACGAGGTAGTAAAGGAAATAATTATTTATATCCCCTTTCAGTTTTTATCGCTGATAGAACGGCATACTGCGAATCATACATAGTTTTATTGGAAAATTTATAAAGACATTCGGAACTATGTATATCATATATTTATATTTTTTCATTTATTATTCAGGATTATATTTATCTTTATAATATATAATCTCATTAATTTATATGTAAATAATTAAATAAATAATAACACTGTGTTGCTGTACGCGATACTAATTTACGCTTAAATAACAAAATGATAATCTTTGTAATAAATTGTGAGAAAACATTTAAAAAAAGTGTGAATATTTTAGAAATTCACAATCCAAAGTTTCATCATGACGCCATTGTCGATGTGGCAACGACCCCGTGTGTATAATGGACATTCGTAAAAATAACAAAGAAGAAAAACTAAAAACATAGCAACAAAACCTGTCAAACTGCGACCGGTTACGCAAACGAAATATTAAGATATTGAAGATTAAGAGAGTAGACGTTCCTTACGGTTTCACCCGTTTTATTTCGATATTTATCAGAACTGTCAAGATAGTTTATAACCGGTTCGATTCTACGAATAGTCACTTCGGCCCTTTTTGTATTATAATAACGGCATTTAAACCAAAAACGAATTAAATTAATTTGTTAATTCCTACATTTAGAGCGTCCAAACAAACAAATAAACTCAACACATTTATTGTATTAAAAGGCGTATTCAAAATTAACAATTACCCAGCAAAAATAAATAATCATTTTGACATTTTTAATAAAGAATATATGAAAAGAAGACACGGTTTGACTTAAAAGGGAACAGTTTTGTAAATAACTACGTGAAATAAATAGACGTGACTGTCCTTGCGTTGTTGCAAGTTTGAGGCCAACAACCCACATTCATAATAAATGAGAAATATCTTATTCGAATCAATGAATCACATACAATTTATTTTAAGACAATCTGACACATTAGTGTTTTAGATACGTTATAATTTTAGAATGCAGAACGTTTGCATTCAAGCACAAAACGAATCAGCTCGTCCGAAAATTAAAATAGCGTTTGATAGCTATTTAAATCTCTAACGGATAAAGTTTTTATCCTGCACATAAGTTATGAATATAATTTAACAGCAGGAGTGAGAATAGGTCATTAGGACCTGTTACGCCTCATTTAAGAAACTACAACCTTTTAAATACAGAATTGCTAATTGAAATTTGTCATAAACCCTAATGTCATAAACGCCTTTTGTAAAATTCTTTAATGTATTGTGCCAATAAAGTATTAATAAATAAATACATATAGTGGAGGTCAACATGGTAAAAAACAATAATTTTGACTAGCCCGTTGGCGTAGTTTGTATGTGCTATGTGTTCTGCGGGTTGCGGGTTCGATACCCGCCTGATCTGGGTGTAATATTTGTATCTATATATGTATTATTTCTATGTATATTAATCATAAAAACAAATACCTATTTAGTAATAACAGTCAGGTGTTACCTTTAACACAAGCGTAGCATTATATAGCGTCACCCGTCAAATAGCGATATCCAAAACCAAAGAAACATCCCCTAAAATTTGAGTATACTGACTCTACAGGTGTAGTTGACGTGTTCAAAAATGTTTATAACATAATTCAAAATTAAGCCTCTAATATAAAAACAGTAGCCAGAAACGAAATTGTTAATAAAACTATAATTACCCGATCCATATAATAATATATGGTAGAGGATCTCGAGCAGGCGCATTGTAAACAGTAACGGAGCCGGCCGGCGCTCGCGGTACGAGAGCCGTTAAATCAAACCCGAAGCTTTGATGTATCGAGCGACTCTGGCGTCGTTCGTTTAAACATCAAGTGGAATTCTCTTTTGATTCGACACTCAAGGTCACGATTATTTTCTATAGCCACTCACGTGACTATTGGCAAATGGATGGCCGGTATTTTGAATTGCATAATTTGAGATACGAGCACGATTAAATTGTTCATTTTTTAAATTTATTTGTATAAACAAGACCGATTTGTGACAATATTGAAGACAAACGTTTGTACAATAACAAACAAACCACTAAATATATTTTTATGTAACATAGTCGACAGCATCACCGCAATGATATTATTTGCAATGTAACGTCAATCGAGAGCTTACTTGATAAAAAGCTTACTCTTTAAACTATCACTGATCAATAACATTAAAATCATTTTAATTCGTGCATGTACGAATGTATTCCTAAAAGTTAGTTACTGTAACAGAATAGTGTTTCTACTACCTATTATGAACCTACTATTAGAACTACCTATTAAGGAGTCTATCATCATACATAGAGAGATTGTACAAGATACAATCTCACACAATTTCTGAATCTTTTTAAAATTGAATTCGAGACACTTGATTATTTTCATGAAAAAAAAAGTAGACTAATTTTATTATAGAATCTGTATAAAGAGAAAAAATACCGTGACCTCACTTTTAAATTAATATTTTAATAAAATTATTTATAACAGCAATTAAACTATTATATTATATCTAAGGCTGCGTCACTTTGTCTAACATTTAATAAAATAGAAATAATAAAGCGTTAATATATTTCCAACAAGGCGTATCAAGTTTAATATATCTCGATCTGAGCTCGAGGCATATAATCAAAGTGAGAGGTTAAGAGGGCGTGGAGGACGTCATGACCTATATACTGGTAATGACGCCCGGAGGGACCGAATGCGATGCAAACGAAGCAAAAAAATTCAAGTCCACTTAGCGCTATAAAAGTCGGCTGAACTGGAATTTATAAACTTAAAAAAAAAAAACACAGAAATTTGAAGAGAGTTTGACCTGTTTGTATAAATGTTCACTGAAAAGGTTTTCAAATTTCGGTTGAGTCGGTAATATCATCTTCAGCAATTTAGAATTAAGGCTACAGACATCTCATTAGTCGAAATAATATAGGCAGTTGTCGAGGATTGAAATAATTTAGGTCAGGCTCGTCGAGAGCCTCTTAAGCTTACACGGCCGACGTTTGCTACATTTTTATTAAGATGATTTATATTTAAGGGAGTTTTGTATCACACCTAATGAAAATTATTTTCGGACTCTTTTAAAACGTTTATTTCTCTAGACAGGATTTCAAAACAGAAATTTAATTAACAACTTAATTCAATTTTATCTTAAGTGGCAATCTTTTTTTCCTCTGTAAGAACCTTTTTATCTTAAAGTAAAAAGTATGTCTTTGAGATAATGAAGATAAAAAAAAGATAATAGCTATATGACTTGACAGTAGAATATTTTTACATACTTTGAAAGCATTTAATTTTGAAAACTGCATTTGTTATGCATAGCACTAACAATGATTAGAGTATCTAAAGCAACATTTAGGTACTATTATTACGATATCGCTGACCATCTGTACGGGGCGGTATCTTTGTCAGCAACTATGAGAATTTGAGATTCTGATTAAGACAAGTATTGTAGGAAATATAAGAGATTGTTAGAACATACATTTCAACACAGATTTATCTGTTGAAGTTACTACGAATGAAAAAAAAGCCTTTAAACAAACGGTTTTGAGGACAAGCATTTAAAAGATTTTTCCATAAATTGGCGATATAGAGTATTAATAAGTTTTTTTTTGCTCTGAATACTTAAATCAAGAGTGTTTAAAAACACGCAGCGAAGTATCATCCTCATAAAAGCTCAAAAAAATTTATTAACAATGAAACTTGAAGATAATCAACGCACCTGAGACAGAAAAATCTGACAGCCTAAACGAAAAAAGTTTTTCTATAGAGATTAAGAGATATTTACTTGAAATTTAAATTCTTCATTAAAAAAAACTTTAACAAAGCTTAATTAAGATAACCAACTTTAAATAGAAAAAGCTATCTTAGTAATTTGAAATAGAACAGTTTGTCTAGAAAAAAAAAAACATTTAGAATATAATAGTAGTGGAAATCGAGTAGAGAATTGAACGCGGATATTGAGATATTCGTGAAAGAGCCAACGTCGAACGTCCTTGAGATGGGATTAGTTTTGAAACTACAATGAAAAAGAACTGAGCGTCGACAAAAACTATAAAGAGCGTGCTTCAAGTTCTTTCAATTCGCATTTAACACGAAAGACACGAATTCTAAAGGCAGTAAACACGTTTTTTTTTTAAGTAAGACTGTGATCGGGCGAGGCGAACGGAGCAAAAGAAAGACGTGCGGGCACACATTTCGTTTCGTTCACGTTACGTTTCGTATATTTAAGACACAGTCCAGGCCTATTGTGTAGAAGTTTTACTTCAGTCGTGTGGTCTAAAGCACACTAGATTTTTAACCGACTTCGAAAAAAGGAGGAGGTTCTCAATTCGACTGTCTTTTTTTTTTTTTTTTTTTTTTAATGTATGTTACATCAGAACTTTTGAGTGGGTGGAGCGATTTCGAGAAATTTTCTTTTAATCGAAAGGTGGTGTGTGCCAATTGGTCCCATTTAAATTTATTTGAGATCTAACAACTACTTTTCGAGCTATATCTAATAATGCGTTTTTACTTGACGCTTCTTTCGTCGACCTACGTTGTATTATACGACATAACTTTCTACTGGATGTACCGAATTTGATAATTCTTTTTTTGTTGGAAAGGAGATATTCCAAGTTTAGTACCATGATAAGGAAACCAGGATCTGATGATGGGATCCTAGAGAAATTGATAGAAATTCTTGAAAATCCGCAATAACTTTTTACTGGGTGTACCGATTTTGATAATTCTTCTTTTTTAGAAAGAAGATATCCCTAATTTAGTACCATGATAAGGAAACCAGGATTTGATGATGGGATCCCAGAGAAATCGAGGGAACTTCTTGAAAATCCGCAATAACTTTTTACTGGGTGTACCGACTTTAATAATTTTTAATTTAGTCGAAAACTGATGTTTGTCATGTGGTCACATATAAATTTTATTGAGATCTGATAACTACTTTTTGAGTAATCTTTGATAACGCGCAGTTACTTGACTATTTTTTCGTCCATCTACGTTGTACTACTCGTCGATGTAATTGAAGTCGGTTTTTTTCGTTTGCGAGCAAACACAATTATTTTCAAGCAATTTCATTTTGACAAGCATAAACTTCGGTCAAGTGCTGTGTTGTGTGAGTGCTTTCATGTTTTCAGAATGAGTTATTGGGAGTAGTATTAATCTCATTCTTTTTATATATATCGTAAATATTATAGACTTGAATTATATTACGATAGAGGCGTCGTCTACGTCAAGTAATACGCGTTTATTAAGGCTAGAAATGAGAAATTATATGGGAGGAGCGTGTTTGGTAGGTTAGCTTTTATCCTTGTTGAGATCACGTAAAAATTGTGTCAAGATTAACATTGGTAAAGGACGTAAGTTGTTAGAACGACCAAAATCGTATGTGTTAAGGAGAACGAATAGGTAATGAAGAAATAAAATGTAGTGTAATTTCAACCTTATCCTTCATATTATAAATTTTTAGACCTGTTCATTATTATTTTCTTTTACTTTCATAAAACTTGTTTTAAATGTTATGAAAATTTTCACGCGACAATGTACTAAAGGAAATAAATAAAAATGTAGAGGTGGTGGTCTGAGACACGCGATAGCCTAGCTGCCTGAACACAAAGTACCATATTATTTTACAGCTTTGTAAATTAAAAAATATTTTCAAATGACTTTTTTATCACTTTTTACTACAAGTCCATTGAACGAAAATTTTGAATTTTGCTAAACAAAAAAGCAACATCAAACAATACCATCACTCACAGGCTGTAACTTAACGTAAACATCACAGAATAAAGAAACAAATACAGTGACAATCGAGGTAAACAAAATGTATAAATAAAAAATGAGGTGTCACAATTTGAAAAGAAACGCAAGGATATAAATGAAGCGGCAATACGTGACGCGAGTGTAATATTCAGTCTGTTCGGCATTTTATTTGAGTATAAAAGTACAGGAAGAGCTCTGGCTACATCCGAGCGGGCATGTAATGAAGTATTTTATTAAGCTTTTTGTTTCGGCCCTTTGACCTTACTGTACTTGAATTGAATTGCGATTATACGTTTCGGACTAGGGAACAAATGTACGTAACAGAAAAAAAATTGAATTAGGGGTTGGTATTGACCTGATTGTTGAAAAGTTTATCAAACATGTATATACTCAAAAGTTACTGAATTGGCTTTAAAATAAAACGTTAAAAGAGTCATTAGGCCCTAAGACCCGTTTCATTTTAACTAATAAATTCATACCAGTTTTGGATATAAGTTACGTATAGAAATATCTGTTCTGTGTCGGTCCCGGTTGTTATCACGTACACCTGATAGCGATCGTTACTTATAGTAAGCAATATATCCGCCAACCCGCATTGGAGCAGCGTGGTGGATTAAGCTCTTATCCTTCTCCTACATGGGAAAAGTGGCCTATGCCCAGTAGCAGTAGCGTATAGAAATATCTGACCGATAAATTAGTTTGTTACTCAAAATGAATAAAAGTTCAGTTTGCAATTCTAAAAAACAAAATAAAAGTTCCGTTTCCATATGAATATGATAAATTAATGAACGATTTATGATTTCTGAACGTACTAAAAGTTGACAAGCATATTAAATATGTTATAAAGTAACAACTATCAAATATCATATAATGTACCAAAATCAAATAAATAATAGGTAAAAAAAAAACTGAAAAAATTTTCAAAATTCGGTTACAAACATACAGGTGAAGCTAATAAAAAGCATGTAAATACGATAAAATCAAACCAAGGCGATAAACGACATTTTATATAAAGAAGAAAAAAAATAGAAACGATGTCAACAACAAGCCGGCGTTTCTCTTGTAATCGAATTCACTGCTACTGGCGATAAGCCAAAAGCGATAGGTTAACACACAGGAGGCCCCACTTACACCGACCGACGGGAAAAACAACTGTAGAAATAAAATTCTAAATTAGAAACGAGGGGATGAACTCTTGACACCGACCGATAAAATGTAACGATAATGAAAATATTCAATGTCACGGACGCCAATATTGATGTCGAATGTAGGCAATTCGAACTGCGGAGTTTCTTGAAGATTCTTATCTCTGCAGAATATACATTACCAGTGGTAGATTCACTCCGACTAATATTAATTAATTAAAAACGAAGACAATATTGATATTTAAAATGACGATCCTTAAGTGCTTTTGGTGTTAAATAATTTTTGATTTTGATTTTAGATTCCGAACAGGGATAGCTGTAATATTGTCCGAAGCCGACTTTATTATTCGCAACAATTATTTTCTTAGAACGTTCGAAAATTGAAAAGCAGTTTAATAAAAAGAATTTTGTCTTTCTAAAAAAAAAAAAAAACTAAAATTTAAATAGACGTAAGTACTTATAGAAGATATCTTCGTAAACGTTATATTTCGTATTACAAGTTTTCACTCCGTGAAATATGATGTCGTGTATTATTTTGCCTTAAAAAAAAACTAGAAATATTTTTTGCTCGGAACGGAGTGTTGCCATATCGCTATAATTAAGTCAGTTAAAGAAACTAAAGAGGAAATAGTCACTTCTACAACCATCCAGCCATCCGGCGCGGCTTGAATTGACGCTGTCTATTACCGGTTCTCAGAGATAAACTGTTTACATCTAAGTAACAAGTGTCGTCATAATATCATTCCAATAAAGTCCTAGATTTTGATATGTATAAAAACGATACAACTTCCTATGCATTATTCGTTTGACGCATTCCAACTTAAAATAGGCCAGATAATTGAGAGATAGGAAACTGACAACGCCGTAGACGCTGTAAATCTGTGGTATGCTGTAGACTATTAATCGTCTTTGCGTCAACAAGTGATACACCATTACCGACTCTGTAGCCGAGTATGAGAGCTTAATTCACGTTTTGATATGATAGGTCAAAACACAATGCCATCGCAGGCAATACTAGACCCTATGTAATTGGACCAGAGTCTAAAATAGACAGTACGTTCGGTGTAGCAGAATCAGCCGGGACAGACTCGAGCAATTTGCCTATTGCCGAGTTCAATTATCGCCCCCCGCACTCATTACTGAATTAAGGCGAGAGCGACTGTAAATTTGGCGTCGCCTCTGTAATTCTACTGAATTGGGAGGATGTTTTTATAACCAGTTATTACCTGATTTAAATTTAATACATTCATAACATACGACTATCAAAATCAATCAAACAAAATATTTACTGTCATTAATGCTTGATCCATAAATCTTGAAGTAAAAACAAACTGGCATGTTAAAAAAAACATTCACGACATTTTTGACCTTATTAGGAGATAACATTATCATTTACGACTAATATAAAAAGAAAAAAATTAGACGATAAGCTGTCTCTGGCACTTTTTTCTAAATATACCTATTGTTAAGTGTTGTCTTTGTAAATATTGTCCAACGATAAGATTTCTACAGTCAAACAGCATAAATACACAACATACTAAATCTTTTAAAAAATAATATGAAGTTTAACAAACCTTAGCAATTAAAATTACAACCTTCATTGTTCTGATATTTGCTATGTTTCAGACTGTTTTCCTTTAGTTACTTATTAAAATAAAAGTTGCAAACCGACCATACAATGATCGAATAATAACTGGTTTTTGAACAATTTCTGCTCTAATTACAAGTTGCACATTCGTGCTTGTGTATTGTCTGTGTTGTCCTCCGACACAGGAGTAAACCCTAGGGGCAGACCGTTGAGTGTAAGGCGTTTGTTTATAAATTATTATTTTTTTTAAATATATAACTAGGTCGGCAAACAAGCGTACGGATCACCTGATGGTAAGCGATTACTGTAGCTTATATACGTCTGCAAAACCAGAAGCATCGCGAGCGCGTTGCCGACCCTATCCCCAATTCCCCACAGGAGTACTGGTCACCTTACTCACCAACAGGAACACAATACTGCTTGAAAGCAGTATTATTTAGCTGTGATCTTCTTTAACGTCAAGATTGGGCCACTGCCCCAGTTGGGCTACTCCATATTTTGAGCAGCAAATTTCCTGCCGTGCTCTACCTCAGTTATTCATAAAGAAAACGAGTTTTTTTTTAAATTAAATTTATAACTTACCAGGCATGAAATGTAGTAAGGCGGCGGTGATGGGGTAGAGACTGGGGCTGTACGTGATATCGGGACAGGCGTAGCCGAGCACGGAGACGACCCTGTCGGCGACCGCCCGGCCCTTGCGAGTCAGATGGTAGCCGAGACAGTGAGTCGCCTCCACGAACGGCGGGAGCATGATTGGCTTGTCCGGTAGCTCAACTGTACCGAAAACCTGCAACAATATTTTATAATTTGTAAATATTCTATAAATTATACAAATATTTATAGTAGGAAACAAAATTATTTTAATAATTCAAAAGTGCTTCTAAGTCATAGAGAAAAGTAACTGTAAACTTAATTTTCTTATACATTTTAATGTATTTTTTATTGTTTAATAAATTGAAATCCATATCTAATAACATATCTAATAACATATCAACGTTTTTTGTTTTTAAATCGTGAGTATCCAAACGTCGAATGTTGCGTAATATAGTCATGTTTCCTTTCATCCAGAGTTGTGAAAGACTGAATAATCATTGAGTGGTCATGCACAATTTAAGTAAGATCAAGTAGTTTTTAACATTTACAAACATGGAGGAATTTCATTACCACGTCCGTGCCAAATAACTTCTTTAATGATACTTAATGTTGGAATAATTTGTCAAAAATATTTGCGAGAAATCGAGGAAATGTACTAAAAGCTCATTTGGATCTTTAAACGAAACGATTCGTGACAATTTAAATATTTATACCTTTATTTCTGTAACTTAATTTTTTTATAAACAGTATTTTTTTATTATTATTTAAATAAGTTTAATCTTGCCAAAACTGCGTACTAATGGGCGAGGCATTGCGAAAAATTCAGACATTCTTACATTATAATAATAACAAGCCAAAATATTGTGCTTGTTAAGCTAATATTTGTTCTCATCAACCGTCTCCATAAACACGCTCAAGTCAAACAGTAAAATTTTTATGAAATTAGTACCTGATGTGCGATTTGGAAAAAACAACTTTTTTTTCGTGTTTCGTCACTCTCGCGAATATATTTAGTACATATATAAAAATCTTTTATCCAATCTGTAGCTGACATATTTGCTGGACGGCTCGTGATTATCCACTTTACGTACAAGGCCGGCCCCGGTGGTACGCTATACATTTTCGTACCCGTGTGGACATGACGTTAAAAGATAATACAAATAATGCCAAATTATTGTGTCAAGTCTATTTGTTTCAATAGAATATGCCTGCTACATCTTGGGTAAATAATTATAATCCTTTCAAAGCTACTGTCAGAAACACATACCGACTGTATGTAGATTTTTGTCTGTCGGTTTTTTGGTAAAATATAAATTAACAAAGTCTCCAACGTAAATTAGGTTGTTTTAGGTCTGGTGTTATTGTAGGTGGAGACCTCTCGTTGTCGAGCATCGTGCGCTCCATGCTTGTCAGCGCGAGAGGGTCTGGTCGGCCGTGGCCTCCTTCTGCGAAGAGGTCGTGGCGTTGAAGGTAGCTGCGGAGCGTGAGCGCGAAGCGGACGCCCACGCTGATGCGTTACGCAAGAGGCAACCGGTGGGAAGGAGACGCCGTCACGCACTCCTTCACCCTCCGCAACAGAGCTGATGCCCTTTTCCCTTCTTCCACGTGGACGATAGAGCGCTCTCGGTGCCCGTGAGCGCTCTATAAATGAAGGCGGCCTGCACAGGTCGGCCTACCGTTGGGGCGTCACGGTTGCATGCGTTAGCGATCCCGTGGCGCCCCACAATGACGATGAGGCCACTGCTGGGTTTAGTGGGTGGTCCATGCGCTTTTTGACCGCACCGGGAGTCCCACACTCCCGTCGCCTCCGGGCGATGGGGCTAGTGAGTAAATGCATTTCCCAGTGAAAAAAAAAAGATCTGGTGTTCTAGAGACTAAAGTTCATAGAACTTCGATGGCTTTAGTTCGAGTCAAAAGCTTTCTCGTGTTAGTTCACTCTCATCTAATTTCTTATGCAATGTCTTTTACAATGTCAATTTTTTTTTTTTTATTACGCCATATTTCACAATAAAGTGAACCTGCACTCAATGGTGTTCTATATTCTCGACGATTACGAGTAATTTCGCTCAAAAGAGTTGTTCAAACAGATGCTTGAGTCAATATTTTCGTCAGCAACGAAAATATTGAGTCGTATAATGAAAATCTGTTTCGTCGAAGATATTTTATTAACGAGAGCAAAGAATTTTTTACAATCTAGCATTGTTTTACACCTTCGGTTACGAATATAAAAATTTTGTGTATAAAGTACACTGAGAGAAACTGGTTAGATACGGAACACTGGAAACAAATGTAAATGTCTAGACAATCAATTTGCAGACGGGATGTAGTTACTTGTAAATCAATTAGTATGACTGGGTAAGTTATAGACATACAATTTTCATTGTATATATAGATTCAAGTCGAAAGTCCCTCAAGACAGCAACGAATAACAATGTGGTAATGCAGCTTATTGTGTTGAACATTAAATCAGTAAAATAATGTTGAAAATATAGGATTCCTACAACAACACAATCTTTAACAACATTTAAAAAAGTAAACTAAAATAGTTCTTAAATATCCTACACCTAGGCAAATACTTTTTATTTCCTGCAAAGGTAAAAGATTGAAGCCCAATTCGTCACGAAATTTTCATGCGAATTGGTAAATTCTCCTACCAGAACTGAAAATCAGTATCGGATGCTTATGAGTACAACGGGCACCAACGACAACACCAGACAGACACAAAAAAAAATATATTATACAGTACAACACTCAACTGTCACAAGCAAAATGCAAAATCGGCTAAATCGATTTTTCCAGTGCCCGTTGCGTAATGGGTTCGACGAACGTTAATCTCATTACAGATAAAGAAATCATTCCTTAAAACGGCTACGTGTTGCGTAAATTATAAGGAGCAATGGCCGAAAATGTGGATGCGTCGAGTGATAAGCAACATAAATACGACAAATAATCGTTTGTCACCGAGACTAAACTAGGTTGGACCGACACGGGTAATTATAGCCGACGACATATTTTGAAATTTCAAAGACGGTAATGAAATTTAGAATATTGTAGTGTCTATTACTGCCTTTGTACATGGTATTGTACTGAAAATAACTTATTACTCTTCGTAAAGTCTACGTTATTTTCATGCAATTTTCAATGGCGGTTTCTTAATTTGTTTTTGTTGAACTTTAAGAAATTAAAGTTTCCTTATTTCACACAATTTATATGAATTTGAATTTATTTAATATAAAACTAGCATAATTAATATGAGTACTATAGCCAAATGAAAAAAATAATGAGAAATGATGATAAATTTGCAGATGCCCACTTTATCGAAGAATCAATTTATCTGACTACTCCCAGGTTTCCAAATAATCTTGAAATTTACCTCAGAATATAAAGGCAGGAAAGCTCTAACGTTCAGCTATCTACTTTTAAAACGTTTATTTTAAACATTAGTTGCACGATCTTTTCTGTGCGAAACAAGTTATTTTGAAAGGAAATGTAGTATATTTTTGAATGAAACGGATTAATTAACCATATTTATCAGCTGTGTATCAGTAAAATACTTATAAATCATAATTAATACACGCATTAGTATATTATGCTACATTGTTTTGCCTAAGTTAATTAAATCGATAAAGATGCGTTACTGTTGATAAAAATACTAATTAACTAAAAATGTATATTAGACTTTGGATGTCAGACCGAGTATGCGTTTTGCCAGTAGAAGTGACATTAATATTAATCCTTTTTAACCCCCGACGCAAAAAGAGGGGTGTTATAAGTTTGACGTGTCAGTCTGTCTGTCTGTGGCTCGACGGGCCCCCAATGCGATGTATTTTTTTTAGAATTATTAATACTCGTACTCGTTAGATACTTTAAGATTGATTTTCTTTAATTATTTTTTACTTTTTAAAGGCTCAGGTTATTGTGTCGAGGGATTTTTTAAATTTTTCAACGATTTATTTACACTCTCAAGTTTATTATTAATGTTACTGATTTACATCTCGTATCTTTATCAAAATGCAAAAAGCTTTAAGGTTTTTTTTTAATGTTTTACTTGATTTAATGCTTGGGAAAAGTAAACATATACATACATATAAAAATACATTAACAACAACTGAGGTAGGGCACAGCAGGAATTTATTGCTCAAAATATGGAGCAGCCCGACTGGGGAAGTACCTCGACCTTACAGAAGATCACAGCTAAATAATACTGTTTTTAAGCAGTATTGTGTTCCTGTTGGTGAGTAAGGTGACCAGAGCTCCTGGGGGGATTGGGGATTGGGTCGGCAACGCGCTTGCGATGCTTCTGGTGTTGCAGGCGTCTATAAGCTACGGTAATCGCTTACCATCAGGTGAGCCGTACGCTTGTTTGCCGACCTAGTGACATAAAAAAAAAAAAAAACAAATGAATGGTACAAAATCCAGCAAAGATATCATCAATTCTATTAAATTAAAGCACACGAAAGCAATGATAACTTACGATTAATTAAAATCAAAATAAATAAAAATTACAAATTAAAACCATTCCATATTAAATCGTTTCAATTAAATTCGATAAATTACGGTAAAGAAATTTGAAAGGTCTCTGAAAATCTTCATCGACAAACGAGGGAGACGAAAAAACAATTATGACGTAATATATAATAGGTATACTTTACTGCGAATTCGTAGAACCCTTTCAACATTCCCTTTGTTTTATTATTTAAACTCCCTGACTTTCTTTGCTTCTTAGTAAGTGACTTTGGTGAATAATTGAGCACAAACGCCAAAGTTTTTAAGCATTCAAAAACTTAACTTTAAAATGATGTTTATTACTAGGTATGTTCATTTTATATTAAATAATTTATCTACCTATAAGTTTGCTATGTTACGAGGATGCCACTCCCCCTGCGGTACGCACATCGTCCTTAACATTCAAGGTCGACTAAACACGCTGTACTCTTAGGGATGTCACTTAAATAAATTACTTAATTTATATATAACTAACTAGGCCCCGCGAAGTCACCCGCTTTGATTTGAGGGAAAAAATAGACTTCCTTCTTAAAGCATACCTAACTTTCCTTTTTAAATAGTTTTAAATTTTTAGTTGTGGATGCCGGTAGAGCAAACACTTATCTATAAAATGTTATGTAATTTAGGTAAAATAATTGTGAGGTTTTTTCTAAAAATGGCGGCAAACACCTTAACCTTAGCGTATTAATAATATATAGGATAGTAAATACGATATCATTATTTGATTTGTATAAAAAATATATATTAGAATCATTAGCATATATAAAATTTCTAGTGCCTGATTTTAAATTTGCTAAACAAATAATTCCTAAGGAAGTTAAAAGTAAATTGGGAATACTTATTTTGATGAAAAAATATTACATCTATAGTACAAATACAGGTTATTCACATTACAAAGCCCTACCCCATTGTGGATGAGTTGTTTTTAAACGTGAAACCAAAAACCCGTTTCGGAAAATAATTGACACTTTCAACCTTGAGTTATAAATAAGTCATCGGGACGGTGAGATATGAGCTAAATCTTAATAAGAAAAGCATATAAACAAAATGCTTGTAGAGAAAACAAATGACAATAATTACGTCGCTGACTATTATTGTATTACTAGTGTAGCCGACAGACATCTTGCATTGTCGAACCCGTGAAATTTAAATAACTGTTAAGATAAAAAGTTCCTATTTTATCTGCGCACATTTTTAAGTTTTTTTTTTTTTTACTTAAAGAGTTTTAGTCCATAAGGACTACGTCAATCCAAGAAAATTAATGAAGTCGTCGTCGCATACTAATGTTTACAATCTTGTAGCTTAGCCGGGAGTTTAGGCCCGTGGTAGTAAGCTAATATGAAATCGTGTAAAACAGTTACGCTGAGCAGTAACGCGAAATGCCTTGAGCGATTGTTGACGGTTTACCGTACAAGAAAGAGATAAATACAGTTTTAAATGTTATGGTTTTGTCAGTGGAGTTAAACTGCATGAGCTGATACGCAAATTTTTTTTTCATTTCGCATCTTCTTCACACCATTAGAAAATTTCAAAATAAACCGATTTAGTCCAGCCGTTTTCGAGGTTAGTATTAACAATACGTTTTCTTCTATAAACTATTTTAAACACGAAAATCCAACAACAACCGAACAATCCGAAAGGTATCGCATCAATCAACGAAATCTTGGCAATTGGTCGGGCAGTGTAACGATAAAGGAACAGACGTACCAACACAACAACACACACAATGTATTAGTTCTGACGTTATAAAATGCACATACATAATACACATATAACAAAGTAAACGTTTTTATATACAGGTCAATGTCAAGAAAACTAGTTAACAAAACTTTTCTAGAAAGGGTGAAAGGATTTAGTTACTGTTACAAAAACACTTCACATTTAACGGCCTCTGAAGGAATTTCTTGTGTTGAGGGTCCGGAAACACTCACAATACAGAAACACAAATGCACAAACCACGGTAAACATCTGTATAGCCAATACAAATGATTGCCGAGTGCGGGGTCGAAACCACAACGGGCAGCGCGACATCCAAGTGACATGTCGTACGTCCGGCGCGCCTTGTCAAGCTATTAATAAAATTTAAAATCGTTCGAGTTAGTTCAAATAGTTTTATTAATGTCATAATGGTTTCGATTCTGCATATTTATTTGTTTTAATACAATTTTATAATGCGTTCTTGTCTGGTCTCGTTGTGGGTCTCACTATCGTGACTTGGAAGAACAATTGAAGAAAATAACAATTGAAGGTACTAAAAACTATTTATGAGCTATTAGGTTTTTCTGATAACGATCAGACGTTATAGTGAGTTATATTACAATCTTTCCATTGTATAAATAACATATAAGAAGTGACTTTCTTTCATAGTTTTACATAACGTTTCAATTCAATTCAGTAAGAAGATTTTATAGTGTCGAACCAAAAAGAAAATTGTATAAATGTAAATAAAGATGTACGTAATACATAGTTTCATTTAATACAAATATAACTAACAATAACTCGATCTGCGGCGATTTATCCACCATTAATCACCATGGAGGCAACGTGGATAAATGGGAGACATTTATCAAAGGATTCCTTGATTCGATTTGAGGGTATCAGTTAAGAGATATCTTGAGTCTATCATCTGAGAAGGACAATCTAATTTGTAAAATCGAAAAATGGAACTGTATCAGCTATTACATAGGGTTTAAATTCGATTTATTATTACTTCTTTTTATTTTTTATTCACTTTTTTTAAATAAACTTAAACGAATGACAGCCGAACAACAGATCTAAATTTACACCCTTATCTGTATCAACTTATCTAATTAATCCTACATTTGCTGCAATTAAAGATAAAAAGTATCATTGAAAGAATCATTTTTCTCTCTTATCAAAAGAAATAAAACTACCATTGCCAAAAGACGGTATCAAATAGAAAAGTCTTATAAAACGATTTCAGTAAATTTACAGTTGCAAATACATTCAACCTTGATGTGGATAAGAACGGACGATATTGAGTGGCTCTCAACGCAGGTTCGCTGATAATAGCTTTGATCTGGATAAACATGCATTACACTCTGCCATTCTGTTCCATCATAACAATGCATCACGAATAGATGGATACATAGTTCGAAACCTTCAAATGCAAAGTGAAGTTAATAATATCATTTGAATCATTACAAATCACACACAGATACATACAAAAATAATAGAACAATACAGTCGACACATATAAATGTAAATTTTATTCTTATACTCTATTACGCTTATATATGTTTGTTTAAACGCGCTAATCTCAGAAATTCGTTCGGTTGGAATTGAATTTTTTTTCTGTGTTGGATAGCCCACTTACCGAGGAAGGCTATTATTTAACTCTATTTAACGCAGGTGAAACCGCGTGGAACAGCTAGTATTTAGATATAGCAGGTACGCATAGCTATTTACATTTCGAGGTTCTAGATATGTCGGCGACATTACTGACATCACGGGAAACTTGAAGTCCGCAATGACTTCGCACTCCCGTGTAAGTAATAGCCATTAATAGTGACCGAGAAAGCTAAAAAACTGATAATAGATACCATAATAATTGGTACTGATAAAATTAATTGATCTTGGAATAGTAAAAATAAGTCTATGATTTTTTTTTATTAACTATACATTTTGTCAAATGAATTGTTTTTAATCTAGGGACGATTTGTAGTCGTGGACAATGAGCACGTGGGCGAAGCGTTAAGGCTCTAATTAGTACGGACACAACCTCGACGCGACCTCTTGGCACGGGCAATCAGCGACTAATTGAATAAAGAGGAACGAACGTTCCGAATTGCAATTCTGACGTGCTCTTTATTTAAAATTACGATACGTTGTGATTAAAAAACATAATTTCGAAATCCGATCAAAACTCGTTTTTCGATATTTCGAAAAACAGGTAATACGTTACCGACAATTGTAATCTTTTATTAATTAGGCGACTATTAATGAGGTCAACGATATAAGAGACCGACATAATATAAATAACGTCTAAAAATACCATGTTTTTTGCTATGTAACAAGTAAATACATTGCCAACGTTATTCTCTCGCGGATAAGATCGATGATACTATTTTCGGCAGAGCGAATACACAAGGCGGATTCCATCTGAAATAACTTTGCGTTTTACCATCGCAATGTGTACAGTGAAACGCGGTCGCGGCTCGATTGTGAAAAACACTTGTGTTATCGGCGATATAAATTATATTGCAACATATTATTGAACAGCTCGAGACAAACAAGTGCAGAAAGTATTCAAGCAGATTGGCCAATTTAATGTCTGCTGAATTTCTACGAACTATGCGGCCGAATCTATATAAACATATGAGGCGTAGGTTTTGCAAGCGTTAAAACGTGAATGACAGTTGAATAAGCAGTTGAACAAGTTACAGAAGCGAAAACAAGGTCTTACTATGATTTACATAAATATAAAGAGCATGAAATGATAGTCAGGTCTGAATTGCGCCTGTATCTTGAGACTCTAGTATATAAAGCATAAGTGTTTAAAATAATTTCTATTGACACGTAATTAAAAGTATTAAGACAACGCCCATGTGAGGATACAAATAGTTGTCTATCGTCAAGTCAAAAAGGTGACAGACATACAAAATTTGTCTGTTTGTGTGTGTGTTTGATTGTCAAACTTGCTACACTTTGGTATGCGCTTCGCACAACAAATTAGTCATTTTCACCATTCAATTCCTTGAAATATATCGAATATATTGAATGAATTACATTTTTTACTGAAATTTTGCTCAAATAATTGCAAGAAGTGATCGATTTGTCGTTTCATTGTTTGATGTTCCGTTTAAATTCATTTCTGCGACAAATCGCGAATTTTAGCTATTTACCTTATCAGAAATTTAATCCTAGTGTTAAAAACATTTAAATAATATATAAGAAGAACATAGCAGCAAAGATGACAATAGAATATTCCACTGTTCCATTTCGATAGTCTGCAACTAAAGTCGTCGTAGCTCATGAGAAAGGACTATTTCCGTGTCAATCTAACTACAGAGTAAACAGTTCTGACCCGATAACCTCAGCCGGTCGCGCTTGTTTACCGCACTAGTTTGATTGATAATGTGATCAAATACGATGTTATGAGCATAGAGGTTATCTTATATTACTTAGTGCACAACTGCATAATTCCCAAGTTCTAGCATATTTAAGCACATTCTAAACACTTTATAGAATTCAGTTTTATTAAATTCAATTATTTCTCAGGATCATTTTGTAAAAATACAAATAAATAGATAACTTACGGTTTTATTGTATGGATTTTTAAGAATTAAGGTGATATGAAGATAAGTTTTATACATCGGTACCTCCAGGTGTTTATGTATATTTTGGAAAATAATTGGAGAATATTATGATAAAAAAAGTACAGTTTACAATAAATCAAACACTAAATTTACTAGGCATGGCTAATTTTATGCCAGCATTAATTAACATAAAATTAATTAAAAATTTGTTTTTATAGTTAACACCTTTTAAGAAAAGTCAAACAGCTGATCATATCAAAACGGATTAAGTCTTTCTATCTTCCTACCTTATCCGATTCAATAATCCAAACCGCTTTGATAATTAATTAACATTTACAAAAGTAGAAGACATTTGTCCAAAACAATAAAAAATCTAGAAAGTTTATCATTCTTTACATATAAATAAACCCAGCCCCAAAATATCTTATTTCGACTTTTAATATTGATCTTAAAGAATAGTTACGTTGAACATAATGGTTACAAGAGCAGACGTCTACCAGAATCACTTTAGCGAAGATAAGCAGCGAGAATAGAGAACCCATTAAATTCGTATGGACTATGGGCCGATGGATCCATATTGCGCAAGACGTACACTCAAACACGGATGCGAATACTAGACAAGGGATCGTTGCACAATGCGCATACATTTAAATAAATTGTCTCTAGAGAGGCGTATGATCATGATCATTGGTAACTTCCTCGATGTTTATGATGCTGTGAAAGAAATTTTCGTTAACGTTCATTTTAGTGACTATTATAAATGTATCTTTTAAAGAATTATTAACAGACAATGCGTCGATTAATTACAGTTCAATTATGCGATGAATTGTTTATTATCCAGCCTTGAAACCATAATAACACAAAATATATTTTTTAATACAAAGAACAATATTATAAAAATGGTTAATTTGCGTCAATTCAAGTTTTTTAAATTCCATTATACATTGGTATTTTATCAGTTTATCTGATAGAACGCTATGTTACGAAGGTAGAGCCAATAGGCAGAAAGGACAACAATTTTGGCCTCACAGTTGGCACTGTGTTAGAAATACCATAACGCGCGACATAACACATATTTAATGCCAACTTTTATTGACAATCTTTTTTTAAATATATATTAGCGACTGCCACGCGACGTTGGGATGTTAATTATATTTAATGAAGTCAAATCAAAATAGCTCAAGACGATTTACTCTTAAACAAGAACATTTAATATTTTTTTTTATATATTATAAAAAAGTAATTACTTCTATGCTAGTTTATATCTACGTATGTCTGATAATGACTCGTATTTTTAATATTAAACATGTAAATAATTTCTTTAACGTTATTTATTATTGATTTTTCCTTCTTAATATGCAATTTTTATTATGCAAATTAAATGCACACTTCTAACCGCTGCTACTGTATTGTGTCCAGTACTCAAAGGTTATCTGAAAGAAATCGCTATTTAGCGATAAGATCGCCTTTGTACATCTTATATTTCTTTGTTTATGTCTGTATTTTGGTGTATATTAAGAATATATAAAAGAATAAATAAATAAATACTTTAATTCAATAGTAAAGTATAACTTTTACATAGGTATATTTTTAAAAGGGCAACAAAAATATTTAATTAACTGACAGCGTTTAAATTTAACATCGAATAACGAGCTGATAAAAATTTAAGGAAAGCCTGGTAGATAGCACTTTAAACTTAACGGTCATAAGCTTGTCGAAAAGTACACTAAAGAGATTTCGTGCACTGATTTTTTATTATATATATATATATATATATATATATATATATATATATATATATATATATATATATATATATATATATATATATATATATATATATATATATATATATATATATATATATATATATATATATTCTCAAGTGAATAAAAGATTTGAAATAACTAATAATATGCGAAAAATTGGAGTTCCAAAGAGGTCAATTGTAGGTCCATTTCTATTTTAAAGATATATGATTAATGATGATGATTGTATTGTACATACGGTGATAACACAACATAAACTTTTAATATTGACATTAAAAAATTATGACGACGTAAACAATCAATGATTTATTACCTGTACAAGGCTGTTTTACAACAAATAACTCAGCGTGGACGTGTTGATTCGTCTTATTTTAAAACTTCAAATGATGACATAATAATGAATAACGAAAATCATATCGACGGAAAAGTTTTTGAACTTATTCAAAGCATCAAAATAAAACACATAATAAAATATTATATCAATGATAAAGACGCGTGGGTTTTAAAGTGCTAACCTTCATGGCACATAATTCACAGGACATGAGATTAATTTACATTTATATACTAGCTGACTCAGCAAACGTTGTTTTGTCATATATGTTATTAACCCTCTTAATCCCTCCCCCTTGTAATTTAGGAGTATGAAAGTAGATATTGGCCGATTCTCAGACCTACCAGATATGCACATAAAATTTCATAAAAATCGGTCCAGCAGTTTCATGAGAATTTTATATACAAGATATATATATTTTTATTATTACAACTCAAAATTATCATTAAAAAAAAGCCATTTTGAACAAACAAATTTTCAAATTTGATTTTCGATTGTTTTTTTTTAATTTATCTAATATTTATTTACAGTATAAACAGTGAATGATAACAAATATAAAGAGGCTAAACACGAATTATTACAAGTAGGTACTCAATGTCAGAATGTGTCACATCGTGTCAAGTAGTGCAAAAGTCAATGTAAACACTGATAGTAAAATTATGAAAAAAAAAGGATACATAACATTCGAGTATTATCACAGTCATACTTTACTTATACAACGTAGTTTGATAAAAACGAGTAAACAAGTAATATAAACGTAATGAAATTTGCAGATATTGCATGTGAAAGGCATGTCTTTGAAATTACTAGGTTAGATTTTTTTAATCGGTATTTCAAGGTTTATGACATTTTGTGACATTTTTTTTACATAACATTACTCTGATATTAATGCGAGAGGTCATTTTAAAATTTAAAGCATATTAGATTTTGGAACGCAGATAAAAATTAAAAATGACAGTGGATAATATAGATAGCATTTAATAAAAAAATTAGGATAATTGTTTGCTCGCAAACGAAAAAAGCCGACTTCAATTACATCAATAAGTCATTGAATACGACGTAAGTTCCTAGTAGTCAGTCAATTAAAAACGCATTATAAGGGGTAACTCAAAACGTACTCGTCCGACCTCGATCAAATTTAAATGGGAGAATTACAAGCACTAGCTATCGATTACAAAAGATCATCAAAATCGGTACACCCGGTAAAAAATGATGAGGTAACACACAAAAAAAAAATCAGTCGAATTGAAAGCTTCCTCCTTTTTTTAATTCGGTTAAAAAAATAAAAAACGCGGCTACAAAACATACAAATTAAAAACAATGTCTGTTTGTATATACAATGTCGTTTAAGTGTATAAACACGTAAATTCTGTAAATGTAACTCGACTTCCACTTTATATAAAATTTATGTGGCCAGTTTGCTAGTTTGCTTTCTTTTATTTCATACCTACATTTTTTCAAGAAAAGATAATTGGCGATCATAAAATTAAAATTTATACAGTTACCAAAGGGCCTTGCATTTTGAAATCAGTTAGAAAAACATCTATACACACAGCTACACACGCTACGTTAAAAGAATTAAAAAAAAACAAGCCATTACTGCAACAAGGCCTGAATTCAATTGACATAGAATTTGTCGCAGACCGTAAAGATACAGAAAAAGATTATAATCGAATTCTATTATAAGGCATTATAAAATATTGTATGAACTTTAAAGTAACTGATACTGCAGTTATAGGTGGCAATGAGTAAAATCGTGACGAACGAAAATTAACAGTCCTAAAATAGATACTTTTTCTAGAAACTAATTATAAAAGTAATTTAACTATAACTGTAAAAATACATTTGCATGTAGCGATTAAACCGTACAAAGCCATTTTACAAATTTTACTAATTGGTCAAAAATGGTATTGTGCGAACTTGATTAGATCGTGCTATAGTTGGTTCACGAGCTACCATTTAAACAGATTACCGGTCGAACAGTACGCCTACCAGCTACAAACAATACGATATCGTTACATTTATCTCAACCGATTTCCTGATAGCAATAGCTATACAATAGAAAGACGGAAATCCAAACAAGCCACTGAGTCTCATAACAAATGTTATTAATTATTTTTTAATTATATTTGCTATACTCAATGTCAAAAGTTTTGCAGTTGCGGATAAACTTAAAAAACTCATACCAAATTAAAATTTGTTTTTTTTTTATGTCACTAGGTCGGCAAACAAGCGTACGGCTCACCTGATGGTAAGCGATTACCGTAGCTTATAGACGCCTGCAACACCAGAAGCATCGCAAGGGCGTTACCGACCCAATCCCCAATCCCCCAGGAGCTCTGGTCACCTTACTCACCAACAGGAACACGATACTGCTTGAAAACAGTATTATTTAGCTGTGATCTTCTGTAAGGTCGAGGTACTACCCCAGTCGGGCTACTCCATATTTTGAGCAGGAAATTCCTGCTGTGCCCTACCTCAGTTAAATTTCTTTATCCCAGATTCTTACGACTTTGGTTATGATAAAACTTCAAGAGGTCTAAAATTCAGTACATATATGATATTTAAAGAAATTTTCTTGGAGAAAATTCTATGCCAAAAAAAATAACTACTGCATGGATATGAATAAAACATGGTACGCCTTAAATTTTACACTCACAAGAGTAGTCACAAAAGTAAGATAATTTTCATCTCAAAATCCAGTACGGTTCCCTTAGGAGAAGCGATGAAATTGCAAACGTGTAATTGTTATTGACGTTACTGGTACTCCTGGTACACAATTTATCGATATTGCTATTAGATTTATTTGAATTAAATTATTAAAGTCAAATTAAATAATTCGTAAAAATATTTCTTCACTTCTTAATTGACCTACTACAGAAATAATTGTGTTTGCTCGCAAACGAAAAAAAAACCGACTTCAATTACATCGACGAGTAATACAACGTAGATCGACGAAAAAATAGTCAAGTAACTACGCGATATCAAAGATTACTCAAAAAGTAGTTATCAGATCTCGATAAAATGTATATGTGACCACATGATAAACATCAGCTTTCGATTAAATTAAAAATTATCAAAATCGGTATACCCAGTAAAAAGTTATTGCGGATTTTCGAAAGTTTCTCTCGATTTCTCTGGGATTCCATCATCAGATCCTGGTTTCCTTATCATGGTACCAAACTAGGGATATCCTCTTTCCAACAAAAAAAGAATTATCAAAATCGGTACATCTAGTAGAAAGTTATGTGGTATAATACAACGTAGGTCGACGAAAAAAGCGTCAAGTAAAAACGCATTATTAGATATAACTCGAAAAGTAGTTGTTAGATCTCAAATAAATTTAAATGGGACCAATTGGCACACACCACCTTTCGATTAAAACAAAATTTGTCGAAATCGGTCCACCCGGTCAAAGGTTCTGATGTAACATACATAAAAAAAAAAAAAAAAAATACAGTCGAATTGAGAACCTCCTCCTTTTTTGGAAGTCGGTTAAAAAAATATTGCACATAGACCTATTTCAGTATAATGTTGCAAACTTTATTTATCACAAAAAGACCCTTTTGTTCCGCAAATGAACCTAGTATATAGTATTTATCGTTACACTATCCGGAACAATATGTTTATTACATTGTATGAGTTATCGTAAACGTACATAGACTGTTTACTTCATAGTTCCTTGTGAAGCAAATGCAGGTTCTGATATATCTATTATAACATTAATCTCAGCTTTATATGATATGCAGATATTACAATAATACGAACGTTCTCGTCTACGATAAAAATAAACCAACGTTTCGTACTCGTTCTGTTTTACGGGCAGCTTAATTAAAGTATTAAACTTTGTTAAGGGACGTCAAGGTCGACGAAACAGTTACATGGGAAACCTAGCGAGTGCAGGAAATATACGTCGTCTGCTCCTTCGGCTTCCTGTAATCGATTTAGCGGTTAGTCACAGCCGGTTCGAATCGTTTCAAAGCCAAGGTCCTGTTCGTGATCAGCTGACTGGATAACAAACAACCATTTTAATAATATATACAGGTTATCATTTATTTACCCTAAAGTCGTGACATGATTCTGATACTTATTAAATAAACAACAAAATTTGAAGACACTCATTTGAAATATTGGTGGAAAAACACTGAATACAAATTACGTGTATTGCAATTCGGAATGTTAAATAAAAGTAAAGCCCACAACGCACGTGACCACAATGTAGGTGAGAAAAGCGAAGTGTACGTCTATTTTTGGATTTGGCTCGTGGCCACTGCGCGCGCGCAATGCTATGTTAGTCAATAATCTGGCTGTCAAGAATTTTATATAACATAAAAGTTTGGCTATAAACAATAATCCCATTATAATAAGATCGAACATTGCAGGAACAACGTTAATATCATAAAATCATATCAAATCATACAATAACACACAGCTATAGTTTGAAGTGGTAATATCAAAAAAGTTATTTAAGGAGTTATTGTTGTTCTTGTAGGTCATGACTGGTTGCACAATCGATAAATCACTACGTCAGACGAGGCTGGTACGATACGTGTTGATTGATGATAAAAGGCTAATTGTAGAATCATCTGCCAATATTATTTAACGCCAACTTATTAATGCATTTAAATCATCAACAAAAGTCAATCAATATTACAAAATTCCATTCGCAGAACCTGAAGAGAAAGAACCTGATAAAACCGCTACTTATCAACTGATTGACATCAAAACTGTATCGTATTGAATAGTTATTACTTAATACAGATTTAAAGCGAACAATTGACATAAATTATCAATCATGTAGAACATTTACAACAAAGACTTATAAATTGTCTTGTAAAGGAAAAGATCGTTATAATAGGAAAATTATGTGGTGTCATGGGACACCAGGTAGGAACGAAGTTGCTTGAGAGTTTCCTAAGAAAAAAATGGTTGAATTTTATATATTTTCTAGTTCTTGATTTTTTTTTTTTAATTTTGTTGATTGGTTTTTAATTAAGTACATAAAGTATTTAGGAAATTTAGTGTTTTAGAAAATAACATAATACCGTAAAATAAAATAAATCAAACAAAATAATAATAATTCAAACTATTAAGTGGAATAAAAAAAACATGTCTTTATTTATTTTTTTCGACAGTATAAAATTACATAAATAATTTAAAAAAAAAGTTTACTAGTAATATTTTAGTTTTACAAACGTCATATTATACAGTCGTGTGACTGTGTGATTTACGTCACTTCCGTTATATATTTTTCTTACGGTTTTAGTATCACATTTTTTTCAGTTCGGTCACCCAGCCAAATGTCAAGCCTACCGTAAGGAACTTCGTTCCAAAAATAAATTATACCATCGAACATTGTAAAAAAAAGGTAAGCACGGCTCATTTTAGTCATTAAAATGTCACTAAAACTAAACAGTACGCATCGGCGGTCCGTATAATTGGATTTGATATAATGTCATTACAGAATGGAAGGCCGCAAGTCTCCCTTGTGAAGTCTGTTTATAAAATCGAAAGAGGGCTAATATCACGGATTAAATCACGTTAACTGTTATAAAATAGCATATTAGAATGCTGTTAAAATACAAATTTTATTAATAGAATGCAAACAAAAAACACGAAAATACTACAAAAATGCAAAAGTACCCTCGGCAAGCGGACGGTGAAAGCTATTCACTAAGTTCATCAGACTAGACATTAACCGATTTGACCGTACAAGTACCTATCTATTCATTCGTAAGTAAGAATACTGGTAAACGACAAAAAAATATTAATCAATTTTTATTAAATTAGTACAAAATCAATTCAATATCATTCACCGTTTTACTGACTGCAAAAAGCCTTGATTAGACTACTATCATTAAACAACAGTTCGAAACATGGCTAGGTCAAGGTGCGTAAGTCGTTGGCACCGCACCAGTCGACTACGACTGACAAGTGATGCGAATCAGATACACATTTCAAAACTGTGATCACCAATGACATTGACTTCCATAACACTTTACATTGTCCTATTGTAACTAATTGTAACGAGGCTAGTTTAAGTTACCCTTAAATACTAACAAAGAAATTATTCCCTAAGTCGTAAGATTGACTACAACTAACACAATCGTACTAATTGAAATGTCACGAGTCACGCGCGACACCAATTAGTGTAATACCGATTAGCAAACTTCAGAAGTGTGTAAAATTAAATGACAACACTATTATATTTTGGTGGCAACCTTGAATCGGATTAAATCGGAAGTTCACGAAATCATTTTACAATCACACAACACGAACGAGAAGCCAATTACATTATGATATCATCGATTCCTGCTAATGGAAGTGATATTTCTAGAACAACATTCCTTCAGGGAAAACCGGAATCTTGGCGAGCATCCCCTTACCTTGCAGCCACGTGGTCGGAATCCTGCCATTTGAATCACTCAGTATTTGTTTACGAAGAATCTTGTCATACGAATTACGCCCAGTTATATCCGGTGAGGAAAATATGAAAATTTTCCTGTCCAAATTTATTACATCTTGAAATTGTGAAGCATCGAAAGTTAATCCGATTACAATTTTAAGAAATCATTTGTACAAAGACAAAAATAGTATCTGAGGATGTCACTGGTCACATGTGACATCAGTAAGAAAACATTCATATTTTCAGTATCTGATGAGAGATTAATAAATTATTTAATCAATTTCTATCGCACTTTCCCTTAATTCTAAGCATCAACTATAGTAACGTGTGCAGCTTCGATCAACTCCATTCAACGTGAACGTACAGATTTTAAGAATGGCATAATTACCATTGAAAATGTTCAAATTGTAATTTGAAAGAAAACATTATTTTCATTTCAACATCAAAGCCAACCTCAATATAATTGCTTAGTTTTAATACCATTTAAAAATTCTTAAATTAAATTCATTAACGCTGAGCATTAAAAAATGCTACATATAATATAGACATAGTAGTAACGTATGGCACACATTGTGAAGGTGAACCGGTTAGATCTGGATACATTGCCAACTTTTACTTGATATTGCCCATAGTGCTATTATCTATATCAGGGTATCCGTATATTTGTAAAATGATTAATTTTCTTTGAATAGTACTCGGGAAAATACAAACTTCATTACTAATTCCAATTCCATTTAGTCAGGCTAAAACAGCTACATCGACGCAACACTTAAGTAAAACCAGTTTAAAAAGTGAGCATTTCAGGTAAACACATCAAAAATCGGAAGGAAATGATTTTATAGATGTAGATAGTATACAAATACCACCTGTCGCTATAGTGTACGTTTTTGCGCAGAAGGCCGAAGGTGAACCGGATTGGTTGACGCTGTGCCAACCGCGTGCTCCGAAATAATAATAAGAACAAACTTGCATTCAACCGCTGGGCACAAGCTTGCCCAATGTTTATTTGATTTTTATCAAAAAAACCAACAACATGGACACAGCGTATTTATTGGTATAAAAATGTAATTTTACGATCTCGTATCATTTTTAATTTCGTAATTTAGCTAAGAGCAATATGATCGTTATTTGAAAACACGAAAAAATAATCAAAAATCTTCTTATATACATATATAAAATTCTCGTGTCACAATGTTAGTTAAGATACTACTCCGAAACGAATGAAAATATGAAATTTTGTGTGCATATCGGGTAGGACTGAAAATGGGCCAACATCTATTTTTCATACCCCTTAGTTATAAGAGGGGGGGGGGAGGGGATTAAGGGGATTATAAACATACAAGTTTGCGGGGTCAGCTAGTCTAAAATAAATGTTTTTTTTTTTTTTTAAATACGCATACATTTTATGTATACATTTAATGTGTGCAATAGGCGTTGTCTCAAAACCAACGGACAAAGTCCGCTACTATTAACTTTGTTACTTATAGTAGATTTCTTCGAAGCCAACCGAAATAATTTTATTAATTAAAAAAAAAAAAAACATTTTGCACATTACACTAAATTTTATACAAATATTTTGTGACAAACAAATTACTAACGAGAACAATGAAAAAAAAAAAACAATATGTTATGTAAATTAAGCATTAACAGTCAACATTAAAATATGATTTAGTATTAACAAATAAGAAAATACCGTTATAATTAACTGTAATACTTGTGTAACAACAATTTGTCGAACTACAGATAAACCAAGTTATTCTGTTCGACACAAATGATGTTAAATTACAGTAGACTTGTTTGTAGCAAAGGGTATAGAAAATGTCGCAACATTGAAAAAAAAAGACAATAAGTCAATACAAGTGGTAATTTTCATTACCTGCTGTATAATCGTCGAACCATTGTTATCCGGAGCTAATTGAGATGCGAGAGACGCCCCGATAGATGCGCGCGCACGTTGATGTCGAACGCAAGGACTCACTTGCCCAAACGTATCCTAACAGCGATTCTTACTGTGACTCATTCTATACTGACACGATTTTAATTAATACTGAATAATAAACACACGAAACGTCATGGCAAGCAATAATTAATTATATTGTTGTTTAACGGTTAAGAGTTTTTTTTTTCATCTTTGAATATTTTAAGATTTATATCTTATTTATTATTTTTTTAAATCAATTAAAAGTTCTTTAAATAATACAATGGTTTTTATATTCACAGTCAAATAATTTTAAGTTGGGATATTGGTACCTATTTTATATGTCTCCATATACTTACGATGTCTATTTAAGGCGTAATTTCTTTTTAAATTTACAGTCACGTAGTCACGTCCATCAAGCATTTTACGTACAGAATTTTAACAAAAACCCTGGACCACTGGCACAAACAAGTTACAAAATTTCCACTGAAATGCTAATTGGAGGCATAAGATCAAGTAATTTGGCAAAACATGTTTGCAGTATCGTGTTTTTGCAGTGCCTTATCACCGGAGCAGCCTAAAGTGAGAGCGACCTTCGTTAAATTACGCAACGTCACATTGTTATCAGGGGGCGCGAAGACGTAAAATTTAGGCAAAAACGAACAAATTGAATTAAAGTGACCTTCGAGACTCATACTAGTTACAGATACTTAATTTAGATAAGTTGTGATAAGCACTTTTGAACTATTAAAAATATTTAAACTACGGAAATTTATCACCGTTTCGGAATATAATATTCTGTTATCAGATTTAAATAAACAACTACGCAAGATAAAAGTTCGGCAAGAAGATAATAAAAAAATCCGTCGAATGTATTTAACCTTATTATGGACTAAAGTGAATAATTGTCAACATAGTTGAATATCACTAACCTGCGTAACCATGTCCCAGTAGAATCCGTCAAGCATGGATTTGCCATGTTGATGCTGTCGGCAGAGGGCCGGCCAGAGGGAGGCGCGGATCGGGCTGTTGATCGGCCAGGAGTTCTCTCTTATGAGGAGCTTGAGTTCACGCTTCCTCGCCTGCTGGATGAGGGGTTGGAGTTCCTCGAAGGTCTTGAGCGGTGCCTTCTTGCCTGCGAATAACGGGGAGGGTAAGCACTGCGTCCAGATAGCTGCCTGTTCGGCAGGCGCTAGAGATTCGGCGCTCTGTGCGCGAAACGCGGCCGGTTCTATGTACATCGCGGAGGCGCGGGACACATGCTTTCGGTGCGCGCGCGCCTGCGGCACTGCCAGTCGCAAGCTCCGTCAGCCTCCGGAAAGTACGATAGAGCGCCCTGACGGCGTTACACCTCGGCTGTTTATCTGACCATGTGAGCGTCGCCGCGGTCGATGAGACCGCCGTGGAAAATTATCAAGTTTAAAGTAAACACGCTAATATTGGGATCACGTTAATGCTCTCATTCGACAAAGTTCACAGAATATTGTGTTTAATAATTACAATTATTTTTTTTTATAAATGTAAACAACATATAAAATAAACATATTACAAATCTAATTAAAAACATTTCGATTCAAATAATATTTCAGTATCACTTATTAATTTAAGGTTTAATAAAATACATGTAACAAAAATTTGGAGTATTTTCAAAAATAGACATCGGAATATAGAAAGATGAACAACAAGATTTGGAGAAAAGCCAAAGTACAGGCGAGTCATACAGATTTATTCAAGAATCAATTATAACAATACTTGTGTAGTTTCAGAGTGTAATTTATTTTGTAAATAATAGTCCATCAATTACTGCCTACGTAGGAACTGGCATATTTTAATAATTATTCGATACGCTTTCGCTCGGATTTTTAAGAGGTTATACACATAGCTTTCATGGGATATGATAAAGAGTATTCACTGTGTAGACTTTCTACTTACATAACACACAGTAAATGTTAAAAAAAGATATTTGAATAATAAGGAATTGCCTTGTCAATACACTACCTTGTCCTAGATATTATTACAAACTATCTATCGCGGTTTTACTGCCGTTTATATCTGATACCTTTTTAACTGAAAGACATTTATGGTTGGTTTGTGACTCATAAACTATGATATATCTGTATAATATAGCTTTTTACATAAACAATAAAAATATTTCACGAACGTTATATAAAACGAATATACGTACATATACATCATGTGCCATTATTTAATTACACACAATAACTAAGAGTACATCACCATAAAGATAAATTTAAATTTGCAAGACTTCAAAGATTTCAAATTAATTCGATATTTTCTTTCAGGTTAGTTAAAAGGGAAAAGTTAAAAATTGAGATTTCTATTCAAAACTTGCGCACTGTTGGGATACGTACTGAAATCAAAAGTTTTCCTCTAATAGGGTATTCCACTATGTTTGAAATAGTACTTCAAAATGTTGATTTTCCAATAAAAGCCACAAAAAAAAATATTTCGGTAAAATAAACACGCTTTCATGCCATAAAATTAAATTATATTTTAAACTTTTTTTATTTCTGCGAAAACGCTATCAGCCATTTTGGTGACGTAATATGTTTAATAACAAAAGTCGTGAATGACGTATGTAAAACCGAACTCGTTCAAATACGTCAAAAGTTCAATACCTTATTACATAATTATACTCTTTGTCGTTCAGCGTTAACAGCTACAAATATTTGGTGTTTTTGTGTAAAATAATGAATTACAATAGCTATCGTTGGTGTGTAGTGTCTAGCTGTACAAATACTAGCATAAAAAAAGTCTTAATTTTACAGTAACATAAGGAATAAAACATAACCTAACACTTTCTAACATTATTTTTCAAATTAGGTATACCTGGCACTTACATAAAAAAACAGTATCATATAACAAGTAATACTTACAAAGATGTTTTCACATTCCGAAATTCGATAGAACAGAAGTCTGGGTTACATGCAAAAAACTTTGCAACCATCATTGAATCAATTTTTGGCAGATTCCTATTATCTGCTTTTACAAAATCTTTTTGCATTTTAATAAATAAATAGGTACAAATGAAATGCACTAACGAAAGAGCACAACTATTACTCCTTGCAGTTATGTGACCTAGCTGTTTACAGCACTGACAGAATTTTGTTATTGTCCGTATGACGTCATACCATGGCGAGTCGTGTTTTAGGTCACGTGATATACAGATTAAAATAAAGAGTTTTAATTTCAATATATTAAAACAATAATGTGCTTTTATGATTCCAAATCAGAATATTGAAGTGTATTTTTACATAAATTTTAATTTTTATCAAATTTTATAATTTATTTTTCACTACCGAAAGTACCCTATTGTAGAAGAAAGTTTTTTCGGAGACATGCGACGGGTAAAGTATTCAAAAATCTTGCATATATTTTGCATATGAGAAATGAGTTAATATTATACTTTGTATAGATGTAAAAAAATATGTAATTATAATAATTAATGCTCGTAATTGTCACTAGAAAGTTATTGCGCAAACGTGTCATACGTCCTTGGCTTACAGGTGAGCAAGCGCAAATATGACACATGAAATTTTTGTTAGTAGTATTAACCGTGTTCACTTTTCTATTTGTCAGAACATATATTATTTATATTTATCTCTCTATAAGCAGTAACGTCATGTTTTCTTTTCACGTTCCTGTACAAATCACAAGCCCACTGTATCATGTAGGGTGGTGGATTATATCTACTTCACAAGCTAGGAGGCCTTTTAACCTTCCCTTTGTACTTAGGTACTTACTATTATATAAATACTAAAATTTATGTAATTTTTTATTTTTAAATACATTTTAATTGCACTGGTAAAAAAGGAAGAATGTTTCACTTTTTTTAACACGCTTTGATCTATGTTGACTCAGTTACTAAAAAAATAACATATAAAAATGAATCGTCATACGTTATCATACTATTAATTACGATTACTGCTCCTTTATTTCCTAATGAACAATCAAGGTTGACGAACTTACATATAATATTGTAACAATTTCTAATATGGATTTTTAAATACATTATTAATACTAACGTAGCATATGAATTTTAGTGTGATTAATAAACAAGGGTAAAGATTTCATATATTTTTAATCGATGACGGAAAGTTGCAATAAAAGGACAATAAGAATATTTATAAATTGTAATTATTACATTGAAGATTACTGTTGTTAACATAAAAATAACATCCTGTAAACATTCTTGCAATGAAGATATTTCCAATTAAGGAAAATTAACATTAAAATTTTTTTATTAATAATAAGCCCGGTCGTTTAAACTCTCGAACGCGGTTACAGTGTTAAGTGGCACCGCAACTGATAACGGGAGGTTATCACGCTTCAGTCTCGGTACGATTACTTTAAATTTAAACTTAGCTTTGTTTATTTATCATTGGAACCACGATTTATTACGCATCCAGCGTTTTAATTATCACCGCTTTAATGAAAATAATATAATTTTAAACTGCATTTGTTTGCAAAAAAAAAAAGGATTTCTAGATAACACTTTGTTTTTATAAAAACAAATGTATAGGGTTATTTATTAAAGCACATATTAATACGGATTACAATGAAAAATATTTACAAAATTATAAACAAGATTTGATATTCTCGTAAAGAATACGTTTGTACTAATTAAACAGCATGTTATTTACATCGTTTCGGTTTAAGGAAATATCTATATCAGATAATTGTAATCTATATTATTTGCAAAATAAAGTGAAACAGTTTTTATTATTCTATAAACAGGTTGCTATTGAGAACTGCAGGTACTCTTTTTCGTAACCTTTTCGACTTAATACTTGTTCATTGAAGTTGCGTAAAAGATGTCCTTCCTATGAGTAATAACCACAAATAGCGATAATTATTTAGAAAACAAAAAATATAAAGCATTAATTAGTCGCCTACGCTTCAGCCTGTAATATCCCACTGCTGGTCCATAGTCCTCTTTCCCCGTGTCTTTAGGAGAAGGATCAGGTTGGCGGATATATTTCCTACTATGAGTAACGATCGCTATGTGGTGCACATGATAACAACCGGAACCGACGGCTTAACGTGCTCTCCGAGGCACGGCGGGGAGAGCCACAAGGACTGCACAAGCACCCAGATCACGGCAAACTTAAATAATGTTTGTCATGTGCGGGGATCGAACATCGAAATTAACAAATTCAGAAGTCTTAAGAGAGGCAAGTAATAGGACACAAAGTATAAAAATTCTATTCCGCAGTTTATCACAAAATTAACAAGCCTCAAATGTCAGAAGGTCGTATTGAACCACATAAAGATCGTGTTAATTACGTTGTTAATGCTCATATTTACACGATATCAAGACGTTAAATATAAACGAAAACAAAATATTTAACTTATTGCTTACTAGCTGTGCACCGCGGTTTCACACGCGTCGAATTGAAGAAAAAACGTAGGTACGAAAATATTATATAGCCTAAGCCTTCTTCGTTATATAGACTATCCCATACAAAAATAATTCAATTCAAACCTGTTCCTGAGACAAACAAACTTTTAAGCTTTATAGTATTAGTATAGATTTACTTATTGTCCTTTGCCCAGAGGCTGCTTGAAAATGACCGCTATTATTATGACATAAACTACAAAACCTTGCTAGACTTAAGACTATAATCGTTAAAAATAAAATTATAGTTGACATTTCGCAAATTGTTTAATACTAAAAAAATATTGCCATCACAGCTGGTCACCATAGCCATTATATTAATCGTTAATTTCGCCTAGTCACCGTTATCAATTTATCCATACATATCATTATTTAATTCTGTAAAGCCCATTATATAACATGGTATAATCATGAATAAAACCTACGAAAAGTCAAAAAAATTGAAAAAAATTCGAACAATAGAAGTAGTAGTGGCCATACTTTTTGTGACGGTACACTGCTGTACAGGTGTAAATAACTTTGGTAGATGAATTTTGTTGCTTTTTTTTTATTATTACTCTTCGCTTTATTTTTTATTTTAATTTTTTTTATTTGATAAAATTTTACTTTTCTTATTTTAAATCAATTATTTAAATTTTTAGTTACATTTTTACTTAATTTTGACTTTTTTTTTACTTTTTCAATGTATTTGTGCTCTCATTGTGTTAGTTGTATGTCTGTAAGCAGTGTATGTGTCTCAAATAAATGTCTTTCTTTCTTTCTTTCTAATTTTATACTGTATATATATAGGATACGTGAAAACAAAGTCGCTTGCCTCTCTGTATGCTTAGATCTTTAAAACTACGCAACGGAATTTGTTGCGGTTTTCTTTAATAAAAACAGTGATTCCAGAGGCAGGTTTATATCTATAAAAGTAAAAATACATGCATAATATAGTAAGAGGAGCACTGATAGTTTCAGAGGTTTCTAATGTGATGTCGTAAAGGTATATCTTAATGAATAAGATCGTACGCTACTTGAGATAAGTTTTTGTAAGTCACCCTTCTATAAAATATCTATGTATTCATCGTGTGACTCACTCGTCGCTCGTCGCTGAGATAAAAAAATGTTACCTTTTTTTGCTCAATTATTGAAACTATACATAAAAAATAAAATGAGTCCCAACCTGTTGTTTTTGTGTTGTGATAGTTATAAAATTTATTCTGAAATAATTTTTAAATGTGTCACACACTGTAGATAAGTTAAACCTCTATTCACATTGTTAGGAAATCTTTTAATTTTTTTAAAATGACGTATCACAGCTCTTTTGCCGGAAATCAGAATATAAAACAAACATTTAATTTTTTTAAAGGTAACTAAAAACCTGCGATTGCGTCCGATATGCCTACCTATAACAAACTTTTAATGTGCCTAATAGCCATATTTTTTTTTACTTAAGGTAAGAAGGCCCTTTTGCCCATCGTTCTCTAATAAGTACGAGTATGTAAGACACTGTTCATATGAGAGAGAGATGATGAGATTCTGTATTTTGTTAATATACCAACTTTTATATAGCACATAATTATTTCAAAATTTTTATGTAGGCTTTTTAGTTTCATTTCTTCTATTCTCTTTTTATATTATTTATAAATATTATATACCTATGCTATATATATATATCACGTTTTTAGGTTATACCTACATACTTTTGTCAAAGTGTATGCACATAATTTACTGATAGGATTTATCAATAGAATACTAAATGCATCCTTAGTCGCAGGTAAGTGTACACATGTACTAATGAACTACATATTTGGATTTTTAAGTTACGAATAAAAACCTAAGACAGATGATGTGAAGTTGGGTGGTGAAAACGATAAATATATATCTTAATTATCTTTTGTATACCGTTATATGTCTTGTATATCTTCTGGATAATTTTATTAATAATCAAAACACACTAATTAGAACACATTAACATTCAATATTTTTTTATTAAATTATCAATAATTGTGATATTACGAAATCGATCCCTATTTGAAAGCTCGATAAATTACCACGAACTTCGATTTCCGGCTAAAACACTTGATATACGTTTTCCACAAAACCACAATGACGATGCAGTTCGTTGTTTCGTGCCTATGAATTCTTTAGTAATTGAGGAGGAATATAATTATGTAGAATTGCACCATGTGTAGCTGTTTCATCTAGCGACGGTGCAAGGTACAGTTACATACTCAGTTATGACATAAATATTAGCATCAATAATCATAATATTTAGCTAGGTACAAGTTTATTGGGGGTTTTGCCCATAGTCACCACGTTGGGCAGGCGGGTTGGTGTGACCACAGGGCAAGATATATAATACATATACGATCTATGTAAGATTGCCGATGTAGGCTTAATGTAGATTGCGGAAAACCGGGATGTCTGGCGCGAACTTAGTGTCCAGCAGTGGACTGCAATAATCTGACTTGACTGACTGACTTGTTTAATATTCTTTTAACCCCCATAAAAAAGAGATTGATTTTTTTTTTAGTTGACATTTTGAAATTTCCAGTATTATTTCATACTTTCATTGTATATATATTTATACATCCCATTAAAATTTTCATTCATCCACTCAACTTCAATATGATGACACTTGTTCATACTCCAGTTTTATTTCCACAAAGTTTAGTAAAACTCAATTAAAAAGAAATTCTTTGTTGACTTAAGTAGCTATTGACTTTAATTTTTCTTATATTACTTGTTTAACTTTCAGAACAACTTCCCTAAGAAGATTAAGCTTCAACCGTCTGAAATATTCTCCATGGTTGGATAAATTTTGTTGTATAATATTACGAAATAAATATAACTTCGAAACATTTTATTTTGCATCAACAACCAAAGGACATCTACCTATTTCTACCGTAAAATTGAACATATATGCGTTCACTATATTTCTTTACTTCAAGTCATTAACTGTATGACTCATTAACAACGAGTGGAGCATAAATAAATAATTGCTCATAATTGTGAAACGTTTTTATTACCTACTTTAACAAAACTAAAATATAAGTGGTTTGTTAAAAAAAAAAGTGATAAAAATTTATCATGTGTACATAATAAAAATGTTGAAACGTAGGTGAGGTCAAGGTTGAACCTAGAAAATTCCTATTCACCCTTTTTAGGGTAGCTTAAATTTAACTACTGTCAAATATTTGAAGTTTTAAACACTGTCTGTATAAAAAATGTGAATGAAAAACGTCTCGTATCAACCACAACCACGTAATGACGACCAGTATGACCACTGAGAAATAATTACAAATTAGAGAAAAGTCTGTGAAAGTACCTGTCAAGTGCCACCCTAATAATATAAGTTATTATTTACGTACTAGCTGCCCGGACCGATTTCGTTCTGTCAAAAATTAGTATTTTTTTTAATTTGTATTAAAACCTTCCGTGGGTCTTAAGGAGTATACAAAAAAATAAATTAGCCGAATTGGTCGAGCCATCCTCGAGTTATGCAATTGGAAAACATCAAATTTTGAACTCAAAACAAACAAATAAATACATTCAGGTCACGAACAAAATACATAACTTCATCAAACAATAATTTGTTATGTAATATAAATAATATTGCTCTGAGAACAACGTAAAAGCTGGCCAACATCACTTTGACATCGAATAAGGTCGATCGTAAATGTTTTGAACGTGGAGCAATTAAATATATTACAGATCGCTGCGCTTAAACTCTAAATATTATCTCTATTGAGAGCTGACACTAGTGTCTGTGTAAATGGAACAATTACGCAGATGTGTAACGATTTACCTTAAATAATATATATATATATATATATATATATATATATATATATATATATATATATTTAGGACGCTGAATTCGAGAAAATTTTTAGAAAAATCGTAATTCGTTACATAATTTTATTAGAGTGTATTCACAATTTTTTTAAACCGTCACATACGTGAAAGATATTAAGCATATCATCTAGGTTATTTTTCAACGAATATTTGGCATATAAAAGTGCGTGAGTCGAGTACTCGAGGTTTAAGAATGATAGGAAGTTATATAATGAATTAGACAATTCATTTTCATAAGTAAACACGTAAGTAATTTCTCAGATATTTGTTGGAATTGTAAAAAGTAAAATATTTAAAAAATATATGTATAAAGTTATTCTTTCCCTATGCCGTATATTGTTGTTATAAAGCCTATAATCAGTCTACAATGAACACCTCGATTAAAAACTTGTAAGTCTTCGATTGACAGCTCTTGAGAACTTCAGTTTAATTAACATTATTTTATAATTGTGTCTGTGTATTTAAATATTTTTTCAAATTGTCTAAAACTACTGAATTTTCAATTCGACGCTTCGATCAGTCATTTTACTATCGACTAAAGTTTATATTTTAAAAAAAAAAAAACATTTAATTGCTCCTACTTATGGATTTTGTTTGTCGAAGTAGTAACTGTTGGTCTCTAATATAATTATTGTGGGACTTAAAAAGCCGACCGATGGCGGGATAACCATCCACCTGCTGGCTTTGAAATACACAGGCCAAAGACGGGCAGCAGCGTCTTCGGTGCGACGAAGCCAGTCCGCCTTGCCAGCGTGGTGCCTATGAGCAAAACACATGAGTTCACGCCATTTTGGGCGCGATTTTGTGAAGGCCTATATCCAGTAGTGGACTGAGATAGGCTGAACTGATGATATAATAGTTATATACTTGTTTTGAGATGGACGTGTGTAAAGAAAATTTTCATAATATTAGTTTCGATAACACATCGCTAAAATTTATAATATGTATCATGTATATATTTAGACGAGTGCCACGAGTCACGGAGAAAGATAATCTATGTAAATTTCTGTTATCCGAAAATAATTTATAATACACAATTCTTTACAACATTGACGTCAAGAATTAAGTAATTATGTATTCAAGCCCGAATGACAGTAGAGCAAATTATAACGGAACAGTGGCTTGCATGACTGTTAATAGCCCGTAATGGCATACATATTAATTCTTATCAAAAGGATAAACAAATGCATCAATAAAGTGATCTAGACTAGTGTCTTTAATTGTGAATTCTTTTGGATAGAAATTGTAAGTGTTTATTGTGTTCTAGTACTTCGCTTCAGCCTGTAATATCCCACTGTTGGGCATAGGCCTCTTTCCCCATGTAGGAGAAGGATCAGAGCTTAATCCACCACGCTGCTCCAATGCGGGTTGGCGGATATATTCCCTACTATGAGTAACGATCGCTATCAGGTGTACATGACAACAACCGGGACCGACGGCTTAACGTGCTCTCCGAGGCACGGTGGGGAGACCCACAAGGACTGCACAAACACCCAGACCATGGCAAACATCTGTATAGCCAATACAAATGTATTTCATGTGCGGGGATCGAACCCGCAACCGCCAGCATAACCGGCACAATCCATAGATGTGACCGTTGCGCCAACGCAGCGTCAATGTCGTGTTCTAGTACATATTAAAAAAATTGTTACCCACGGGTAAAATCACATGTGTAGATTTGTAAACAATACTTATATATGTACGAGTATTTTTTATCTGAAACATTTTCGTGATTAAATAACAGAACAACAAAAATTTACTAAGCCAATTAACGACCTACCTTTGTTACCCCAATGTGTAAGCGTTTATTTATTTACTATTCAAACATGAATCGCTAACTAGTTTAATTATCATTTTATTTGCATACGAATTGTTGCGTTCACATACATATTAATATTAATACTACTCCATATACATGTAATAAATTTTACTTATTTACATTTTTTTATTTATACCTACATATTATATGTTTATTAATTAATAATTTGTAACCTGTGATATCTCTGGTATGAACTAAACAATCAAGATGGACCTTGCGAGTTTGTCATAGTTTTTTTAATCTCAATAATATTACTCGAATACAAACAACTGATTAAACAAAAAAAAAAAAACATTTTTAGAAATTTTATTGTTTGAAAAAAAAAAATTACCTATATTGAGGGCTCTTACATGGTGGAAGTACTCAACAGGGTGCAAGGTATCCCTCGTTATATCAACCTGACGCGCACGGATCAAATGCCAAAATCCCCTCTTGGGCTGCCCTACTATTGATGACTCAGTAAAATGGGTTTCAATTTCAGGAACTTGTTGTAATAATGGAGGAAAATCGATGATTCCAAATATACCTTCAGGAAAACGAACTGAAATAATAATGTCGATAAACTAAAGAACATTTGATATCGAGAAACGTATCGGTCGATGTGTGTTTGTTCGTGTGTGAAAGTTTGTAAAAAATAAAGAAATTCGACCAAAACATGAAATCTTTTTAGACCACAATTAATAATATGTCAACAAGTGATAACAATCTTTATCTATACTAATATTATAAAACTGATGATTTTGTTTGTTTGTTTGAACGCGCTAATCTCAGGAACTACTGGTCCAATTTGAAAAATTTCTTTCAGTGTTAGATAGCCTATTTATCGAGGACGGCTATAGGCTATATATCATCACGCTAAGATCAATAGCAGCGGAGCAACAATGAAGAATGTTTCAAAATCTGCTATTTTTTTTTCCTTTTGAGAGCCTCGGCTGCGTGTGTTGCGTAAAAAGCGGGTTATAGTTAGCTTTAGCCAAAAGTAACTGTTCCACGCGGACGAAGTTGCGGGCAAAAGCTAGAAATTGATAAGTTTAAAACATGTAGAGCCTCTGCTACTTTTACTAAGTATCAGATGGTTACTTTAGGATTCCGTAGGCGAAAAATTATTTTAGGCTGAAAGGTCTATAAGTTAGTTACACGTTCCAGTACAATTAAATTTAAATTTTGCACGCTCCTCTTTAAGGCTGATCGTATTTAAAAAAAAAAAGTTAACTTTATAGTACGCACCCTCTGCTACTAACGGCGCGCGTATGGATAAAACGTAATTTATGTGACATGTGGAACATTTCAATATTTAATCAAACAACAAATGTTGCTATAAAACAATTTAGATATAAGGATATATAAAAGCATATTGATTGATAAAGACGAAATCTAAACAAAAATTTATTTAAGTTTAAAAAGTCTATTTAGTATTTTAAAGCTATAAGATAAATATAAGAATTATGTACGACAAAGGCATTTCCCCTTTTTTTACAATACATAAATTTTAGCCTTAATTATAATATTAAACGAAAAATTAAGAAGTTCCACCCTAAATCTTTATAAAATGGCTTTACACTCAACGACCTCGGATTTAGGATTTGTTCTTATGTCAGAGGTCCGTTCCCGGACAATACACAAGCACAAACGCCCAGAACACGGCAAACATCTATTAATTATGGCCAATACAAATGTTTGTCATGTGCGGGGATCGAAACCACGACCGCAAGAGCAACTATAATTTTAAATAGTGATAGTTTTAACAAATTAATTAAACCTTGAATAAAATCATGTTTCGCAAGAGGATCCCTAAGCTTCTAGAATCTTGTTAGCATGAGTGTGTAAACACGATACTCATTCAATGTTTACAGTGATAAGATTACAGATATGCTGAAGTAAGGGAATTCAAATATTTGCATATTTACGTATTCGCGTATCGATAATACGTGAAAATATTTCAGTGCTATAATTAGCATAAATTTTATTATGTACATCAATTGGAAATAAAACTACATTATGATGTACGTAATTACTTTAAATCAATGCTTTAAATGAATTATTTAATTTACACGAGACTTTCCGCTACAATTAGAACTTACGGGACAGATGGGACCGAGTTCTAATTACGTAAGTGAGATTCACTAACGGCCACTTACAATACTTTATCTCTGAATTTACTTACTAGAAATAGAAATTTGACGTAATCTCTATTCAAATTGTGTCCAAAACCTATCTATGGTAAACAAAACCAGAGGTAGATAAATTATTCGAAACGATGGTAAGTCGAGATGAGGCATTGTATAATTATGTATAAACCTGGCATACCGCATGCAATACGGGATACCGTAGTATGATAATACTGGACCTAATTATATATTTAACGACTATAGGTTTATTCTTAATTATTGTTTCATAGTATAATAAGTTTGCTAACAACAAATTTGGTATTATTTTACTGACTTTTGACAATTTATTAATATGTTTTTAACACACATACACACGCACGCACACATATAAACAAACAAACGTCATATTATTTTTAATTATATCAAAATGCATTAGTACATTACATTTGGCACACAGAAACCTACATATTCACTCATTATTATATCTCTAAGAGCACTTGAATGTTTCATTTGTATAATAATTTCATTAAAACTGTACTTTATACTAAGTGATGGGATTGTATAGAGTACCCAATCTTCAAGTTTCATAAGTAAACTTATATAATGAACTCAGCTGTACAAAGATTAAAATAATAATAGCCCATATTTTAAAGGTTATCATTGACATTTGCATAATTGTCGCCAAAAAGGGATTTGACTGTGTATATGTTACTGTAATTCGAATCGTTTGATTAATAATGTAAATTATATATATTATATAAATACTCTTGAAAATGTTACGTAATTATTAGATTTGAGACCACAAAATCAAAATATACTTTATAATATTCAATGGTACCCGTAGTGGTAAAACGGAACTTAATCTAGCTGGTATAGCTCGCAGCGAAGTCTGAGTTTTGATACCACCAGCGGAAGCATGACTGTCAGTTATACGATAATCGAAGCTTAGAAATAATATTACTACTTAATATTTTTCATGTGTTATAAAACTACTAATATGTATTAAATATAATCAAATAGCAGATAAGAGCTATAGTTTTTCTAGATGTTCCCATGTCTTCGTGATTTAAACATACAATTTTATCGTCAAATGAAGGATACTTTTTACTACAGGTATGTTGATAAAGATGTCATTTATCTAAGAATGCGATAAAGAACGATCTATAAACGATTCATTTGAGATTTGTTACAACATCTTTTGTAATAATAACATTTTTTATCTTAAATTCAATGCTAGAAGAATAATAAGAATTCTTAAGCGTCCTATTGATAAAGAAAAACAGTGTATGGATCTCTTTCAAACAGTGTATGAAAATAAATGCTTATTTTATTATACCGTTCAAAATTTGTTTTATTGTTTGGACAATGGATCTCGCAGATTCGGCAACTATCACACACACAACAAGAAATTCTTTATTACTTCAAATCCTTTCTTTCGTCAAAACTGATATTAATTATTTTTTAATAAAAATATTGATGGTTGCGAAAAACGTGAGTAAAATTTTAATTTCTATGTAGTTTATGACACTACATATAACCCACACTTTTATATTTATTATTATTGTTAATTATAGTCAAGTCTCATGTCAGTCATGTCACAGCAGCATATATTGACAATATTCATTAATAAAAAATATAAAACACACAGTGCCTGCACATGACGCGTAAAATCCGGTTTTTATCGTCAATAAAATAATTTATCGGCCACAATGCACGTTAACTGCTCTTTGTTCGCTAATCCTCATAATTTTATGATTGTAATATACATCTCGTTTGATCTAACGTCACGAACTTTGTCATCGATGTCAAATATTGATAACTAGCTGTGACCAGGGATATTCCGGTATGGGTTATTTACCTTTATAAAACGGTACTTATCGAATCAAAATATCGGTAAGAGAATCATTCGGTAACCGAATCATATCGGTAATACAGTATCGAAATAAACCGGTAGTAGGCATAACGTTCGCGTCGTAAGTTTAAGCGGGCAATTCCCGTTCTTGTAGCTGCGCTGCGCTAGCTCGGATTGCGGTCCGAACATACACCATATCTCTATCTCATTCGCTCCCGTGTGTTGCGTGATTTTACTTAAAACTTATTTATTTGTGATAGACGACAGGACCCGGGCGTGGCGCGAGCAAGTTTTTACATGTTTACTATTAAGTCAAGAGTTGTTTAGCCTGCAATCAAGATTTACTTTAAAATAAAAGAATAACTTAAATAGGTGTAACTAATTGATTAGGAATAAGCTTAAAGTTTTAATTATAAAGTAAAAAAATACTCATTTCATAGTAACGTTTTTATTGTTGACAACAAATCAAAGTATTATATTTTTAACCGACTTCCAAAAAAGGAGGAGGTTCTCAATTCGGCTGTATTTTTTTTTTTTTTATGTATGTTACATCAGAACTTTTGACCGGGTAGACCGATTTCGACAAATTTTGTTTTAATCGAAAGGTGGTGTGTGCCAATTGGTCCCATTTAAATTTATTTGAGATCTAACAACTACTTTTCGAGTTATATCTAATAATGCGTTTTTACTTGACGCTTTTTTCGTCGACCTACGTTGTATTATACCGCATAACTTTCTACTGGATGTACCGATTTTGATAATTTTTAATTTAATCGAAAGCTGGTGTTTATCATGTGGTCACATATAAATTTTATCGAGATCTGTTAACTACTTTTTGAGTAATCTTTGATAACGCGTAGTTGCGTGACTATTTTTTCGTCGATCTACGTTGTATTACATGTCGATGTAATTGAAGTCGGTTTTTTTTTCGTTTGCGAGCAAACACAATTTTGTTAATATATTATATTTTAATATCTACGATTTTATTTTTGTGTTACCCCCCTCCCCCCACATTAGGAATTCTAAACATTTTGAATATCATATCAAAAATTGACCGCTCCAGCGGGGTTCGAACCCGCGTCTCCAACTGATTTTAACTCTAGCCAATTAAGCTATGGAACGATGTCGCCGTTAGATCGAAATTTTTGATATGATGATTTTTATATTCGGTTTAAGCGAACCGTGGCGCTGTCTATAGTGAGCTCTTTACAGAAACCCGTAACTATTCAAAGTTTTATATTACAATGAAAATCTTTGACAGGAGACGACACCATACTATTTTTAATATCTACGATTTTATTTTTGTGTTAGGAATTCTAAACATTTTGAATATCATATCAAAAATAGACCGCTCCAGCGGGGTTCGAACCCGCGTCTCCGACTGACCGTGTCGGCGCTCTAGCCAATTAAGCTATGGAACGATTACGGGTTTACTTTTTTCATCTCTTTTTCGCGTTAATGTTTACATTGCATATAACGAATAATTCAAAACAAAAAACTTAATTACTTTCATAGTTAAAGAAGCCAGTCTTATGAAAAACCAAGCATTATCAATAAAAGCAAAGGAACATTACATATTCTTCATTTCAAACGATGGCTCACAGATTTTGTCTCCCTCTGTTACTTCTCCGAATCATTTAAAACCGAAATACATAACGTTATATTTCGGTATTACAGTTTAATCGGTAACCGTTTTATTACGGTTTTGGAACCGAAATAAAACGGTAACCTTTTCAATCGGTAACCGATTCATACGGTAACCGTTTCAAACGGTTACCTTTATGAATCGGTTTGGCGAACCCTGGCTGTGACACGTAGTTTCACATGCACAATTTCCGATCTTGTGGCAATTTCAGATTCAATTGTGGCCTGTGTTATTTTTAATCTTAACTTATCTACCGTACCGTACAATCAACGCAATCTTTTTTGCGTAAAAGAATAACACATTATCTATCTATCCATCTATCCTTTCGCATTTATATAAATAAATATAAATACAGTCGATTCTCGTTAATTCGAAACTCGAGGGACTCGAAAAATATTACGAATTATTATTGAACTATTATTCATTGAACTATTATTACTGGGATGGGATACATATTAGATAATAATGTAATAGTGAATTATATATAATGTTCCATATGTATTTTGTGGATGTACCTATAAAATAAAATAAAAAAATAGATAAATAAATAATTATGTAGTGAAATTTAAGTAAATAACAGAAATAGATAACTTATACATAGATAAACAAATAATAACTTTATAAAAAATAATATATATATATATATATATATATATATATATATATATATATATATATATATATATATATATAAGAAAAAAAAATCCTTACTAACAGTAACATAGGTTAAGTGTACATTGTAAGTAGAACATAAGTGTACATATATGGTAACTAGGAAATAAGTGTACATATATGATAACTAGGCAAATAAGTGTAAATATAGACATAGATAAGAAAAATAATAATGTTAGAAATTAGAAAGCAATTATGTGTATACTTCTGCATAAACAGTACTTAGTAAGGGAAAAAAAAAAAAAAAAAACCGTCGGCGTCGGACCACGTCCTAGTTTTACTAGGCAGTCACAGGACTGTCGATCTGTAGTATAATAAGTAGAAAAATCGCCTGTAGTATTATAATGCATGCATGATAAACAAAGGCACGGGGCATTTTGAGCCCGTGGATCAAAATTTATAAATTAAAAAAAAAAAAAAAAAAAAAAAAAAAAAAACTATTATTACTACGCTTGTAGTAGTAAGTAACTCAATGCGAATTATCGAGTGTTTGAAATATCAAATGGTTCGAAATTTTTGAGAGAAAAAAAAATATAACTTCGAATTATTAAGTGTTGATCAATTATTACATACAAATTTATTAACTGCTATTCTTTCGCGATGACAAAAGTCACCTTTCTTCTCACCTCCCTTTACTTTTAACCGACTTCCAAAAAAGGAGGAGGTTCTCAATTCGATTGTATTTTTTTTAATGTATGTTACATCAGAACTTTTGACCGGGTAGACCGATTTCGACAATTTTGTTTTAATCGAAAGGTGGTGTGTGCCAATTGGTCCCATTTAAATTTATTTGAGATCTAACAACTACTTTTCGAGTTATATCTAATAATGCGTTTTTACTTGACGCTTTTTTCGTCGACCTACGTTGTATTATACCGCATAACTTTCTACTGCATGTACCGATTTTGATAATTCTTTTTTTGTTGGAAAGGGGATATCCCTAGTTTGGTACCGTGATAAGGAAACCAGGATCTGATGATGGGATCCCAGAGAAATCGAGGGAAACTCTCGAAAATCCGTAATAACTTTTTACTGGGTGTACCGATTTTGATAATTTTTAATTTAATCGAAAGTTGATGTTTATCATATGGTCGCATATAAATTTGATCGAGATCTGATAACTACTTTTTGAGTAATCTTTGATAACGCGTAGTTGCTTGACTATTTTTTCGTCGATCTACGTTGTATTACTTGTCGATGTAATTGAAGTCGGTTTTTTTTCGTTTGCGAGCACAATTATGCATAAATAAGCATTTTTTTTAATAACTCAATACCTATTATAGTTTAAGTTACATGCGAATTTGATTGAGATGATTACACTAATATGAGTATAGCTAAATATTTTAATGCACTTATAATTTAGAAAAGTGCGTATAAAATAATTGGTTAAGTTATATTTTACAAAAATTGTCTATGAATCAGTTTACTTACTATTTATATTATTAAATTTAAGTACATAATTACAAAATCTGCATTTCAAAATTGTCGTGAGCAGGAATCTAACCGACGGCCAAAGACAAAGAACTTGTGATACCTGATACAGGTATAAGTAGGCTATTGTTATTTTCTGGTACTTGAAAACTTGAGTGTGCATTCCTTAAAACCATCTTCTTCGACTATTTATAAACTTTGGATATTAAGTTCGGAAGTTTTTAGTACAGTCTATGAATCATCACGGCGATATCACTCATTCAGAAGTCATCTTCGTTTATATTTCGCGTACGTTTATTACTTCACATTGTAAGTGCTTCATACTATTGAAATTATACCAAATCAAATTTATTGTGAGATATTCTACACATAGGTATAGCATTATATCAGGATATATTTGATTTTTTTAATATTTTAACAAGTTACTTTTTTACGTCTTTCTATTTAGAGCTGTAATAATTTCGTCTATCTTAGGAATAAAAAAAGTCATCAAAGTACTTCAAATATAAAATAATCCATTCATTACTTTAATTAGTAAATCGAATTGAATACCGATCTAGTTTATTCACAATAATCAAAAGCAAACTATAGTAAACATATTAAAGAGAAATTTATCGAATAAAACTTTTTATTACACCATAATTATAGGCGGAATGCGATTATAAGCATATTCAGTTCAACCTTTCGCCAGGTGGTATGTTCTCAGAGCGCTCGCACGTGATTGGACGGAGCATCGCACCAAGCGCGCGCGCAACTATTTTGCAAGAACGACCAATTTTATTATTATTGAGAAAGGGTAAACTGCGTAGTATTTGCATTTCTTGCAGACAAATGAATTTTAAATTATAACGTCTTATTTTAAACCTACATAGTTGTATATTTACATCATTTAATAGTGATTAATTAGGAAACTTTTATTATTATACTCTTGTTTAGCATTTTTTTAAATTTATTATTATATTTTTTAAAGTAGGTATAGCTTAACAATTAATTTGTTTCGCTATAGTGGCTACAATTTTTTTTAATAACAATAGGTTCTTAATATTTATATTAATGTATTAACGAACGGTATTTAATTTGATCATACCCTTCACTTACATGAGTGAAGAAGGTATGATGAATAACTGCACCCTGTGGTTTCACTCGCGTTCATTTGAGGAATAAATAGATATTAAAACTTATATGGTCTTCCTCGGGAAATGGACTATCCAACGAAAAAGAATTTTTATATTCGAATTAGTAGTTTCTGAAATTAGCGCGTTTAAACAAACAAACCTTTAAGCTTTATAATACTATAGTATAGATATATAGGTAATATAGGTATATCACGTCATATGGTAAGTTATAGACAAGTTTTTATCACAACGTAACTATCACACAGCAACGTTATCGCGCGATCTAGGTTACGAGATTGTTAACAGCACAAATACATCTCATCTTGAATAATGTGACTTATCAGAAAATCTCAGCGAACGCCTTATATTATGTCAAGACCGATAGGAAGCTATAAAAAATCTGGTTATATTCTGTTTTCTTAGGAAAATTTATTGATCACGTACTTTTAAGAAATTCAGACCGTTTGTTTCGTGTAACCTTTTTATTGTTTTTATTATGACGCAAATGGTTTTCGTAAAATCAATCCATTATAAAGAAGCGAAGCGATCAATTTTTTTCGAGTTTTTTTTTTATTTTTTATTTCATCACTGTGATTGAAAATGTTAAAAATTACTGTTTTTAATATAGATTACTGCTGTGTGGTTACGACTGTAAAGAATATAGCACCCCCTCTCTTCCCGTAAGTGTCGTAAGAGGCGACTAAGTGATAACATAGTTCCACTACCACCTTGGAACTTATAAAGCCGACCGATGACCGATGGTGGTATATCCATCCAACTGCTGGCTTTGAAATGCACAGCCCGAAGACAGGCAGCGTCTCCGGTGCGACAAAGCCAGCCCTGCGGTCACCAAACCGCCTGCGCAGCGTAGTGACTATGGGCAACTCACATGAGTTCAAGCCATTTTTGGCGCGCCTGTGTCCAGCGGTGGACTGCGATAGGCATAAGTGAGTGACTAAGTATGGACTATATTGTCATGTTTATTTTTATTTGTAAAAATCGAAATGACTTCTTTTTTTTTTTTTTTTTAATCTTTATTTTTTTATAGAGGGTTTGTTCACAGGTTGAACATGCCACCCTCATTTTTACACACTAAATCTTACACACGACGCTTAAGATATAGCTGTACAATTTTATATATTTTTTTTGCTTCTTCGCTAAGAGGAAAAGCTAGGATAGTATTATAAACCCCTATGTTACTACGTATTACATTGTATTTTGTATGAAAAACCTCTCTCTCGGCTTCAATCCGGACACATTCAGTCAAAATGTGATGGACATCTTCTGTTCTTTCGCACTCCGTGCAATTTGGTGAAGTTATCTTTCCCATAAGAAAAGCAAATGCATTAAGGGGAATGTGTCCCGATCGAAGTCTGAAGGCAATAACAAGATCAGACCTGCTCATCTTTGCATCATCAAACCATGGGCGAGTAAATATACTAGGTGAAATGACTTTTTTACTACAAATCTCTACAAAGTCATTTACTTTGTAGGAAAATTATTTATTTACAAAGTCAGTATGTTAAATATTCGTGTCATATATGCTAATAACAAACAATATTATGTTATATAACCATTTTATCCGTTAAAATGATGTAGAATGTGATAAAATGTAAGTGTATTAACTGAGTTATTATTCATTACATACATAGTTACACAGGTAGTGTAAAACTAAAAGTTCTTGGATAAGTTAAGTTGACGCATTGTTTTCAGTGTTTAGACAGAACAGAATACAATGTCTCCTCGTTTCACAAACAAAGTGGTACGTTTACGAACCAATAGATTTCAGAGAAACTGACTGCGAACAAATGCGCGTTTATGGTTAACGCGCCATGGGTCGTAGGGCTTTATAAATTTTTAAAACACTTTAAAATGGGACCAGTAGAACCCTCATTATTATATTAAACCTTATAATTTAGCACGTTCATATAAAGATATCCCTGCTTCATAACGATAGTAAAAAATCGTGGTTTATTCTTATTTTACTATTTTTATATTAATATATGACTTTGACCACTATTCCTTCTGAGGGAGATTTTGTTTGTTAAAATTTTTCATTCATTTCAAATAAAAAAAATTATATGTACGTCACGGTACGATCGACAGGAATATACCAAAGTAAGGAGTAAAAGAATAAAATATGGATTTTATTATAAACATGGATAATACTTCACAAACAGAAAAAAAAGTAACTGTCCGACTGTTTATTTATTATAATTTTACGACTAAACTATTTCTCTGGTTTGTATTCGCCGTTCACGTATTTACAGTACCTACTTGAATAAAAATCTAATTCAAAGCCCGTGTTATAACATAAAAATTCTTAAACTACATGAATTAAAAAAAAATGGAGTATCCAGAAGTATAACAGGCCACAAAAGATCACGCAGCACTGTATATTATCGAAACACTAGTGTATGTAATTGCTGGAAACGGATCAAGGCACGTCTAGCTGATATCTATAATAAAACTCCAATAAACAAAATTGTGACTACGCATGGGCACAACGGTCACAACACTGGTTTGTGGCTGTTTGGCGGGCAGGCGGGTTGGTGACCGATTGATATTCATTACAAATGTTTCAAATTACAAATATTCGATTATTGCGGGTTCGATCCCCGCACATGACAAACATTTGAATTGGCCATACAGATGTTTGCCGTAGTATGGGTGTTTGTGCAGTCCTTGTTTGTCTCCCCACCGTACCTCGAAGAGCACGTTAAGCCGTCGGTCCCGGTTGTTATCATGTATACCCGATAGCGATCGTTACTCATAATAGAGAATATATTCGCACACCCGCATTGGAGCAACGTGGTGGATTAAGCTCTGATCCTTCTCCTAGGGGAAAGGGGGCTATGTCCAGCAGTGGAAAATTACAGGCTGAAGCGTAAAAAAATTGTGCACATTAAATATATTTTAGATACTAAATAGGTACAGTACCTATATATTTTAGATACATTTTAGATAAATGATACGATATGAGAGGCTTTATTTTATCCCGACATTCTAATGGGATCGGAATATACGCGCGTCTATCCGCGACGCGCAGCTAGTAGGTATCTCACAAGATTATCATCACATTACCATGACATTTGACCTGACAAAACTCGGCTGTTTTTTATGTAGCTAAAACATAAATTGTTTATATCATTTATGTCATATGATCCCTGTATGTTTTATTTAAAACATTATCATAAAAATACGATAAAGAATTTTTTAATTAAAAATTAGTTTGTTATTAATTCTGATTGATATCTCCTACATATCACTATTAATTAGATAATTAAATATGTGTTAGTTATGAAGTTAACCATGCAGTGTTATAAAGGTGAAACTATTATTAAAATCTAAACAATTGTATCACTTTAAGACTTAGGTTAAAAAAAAATTATATTAAATACTTATATGCCACTCTATAATAGATTTAATTTTTTATCTTTATATGATCTATGTAAATTGTAGAAATATTATTAATTTAAAGGCCCATTTAGACTTTATTAAACTTTCATAATACTTTAAATATACAGTAATATTTTATTTATGAGAAAACAGTCAACTTCCGTATAGGCTTTGGCACTTATGGCTTGCAAACATAATTTATTTTTAACAACAAAAAGGTACATACAGCTGTATGCTTTTCGGTCAATTTTGTTGACATTTCAGACTGTTCATTTGACAGTGGTCTTTTATTGTAACCTTAAATGATTACCTTTTCAATGAACAAAACAATCCTTAATTCCTATTACATATGCATGATTTATAATAAGGTAAATATATATAACAAATAGGGCTCAGATTAATAAACATTACGTAAAACAATATTTCATATATTGTTCAAACAACATTTCAATTCATGATTTGTTAATTAACAGTAATATGTAAAGTTGACACAACTGCAGATTATTTTCCACGACACTGACTCACAATAAACACTATTTGAATTATACTAAAAATAAAATTGTGTAAAATTTGTTTATGAGCTTACTTATAGTACATATTTGTATTATGATGTTAGTTTTGATTAGTTACATGTTAATAATTACTTTTTTTTAACAATAGACTTGTAATGTGTTAGTGAAAATCTATTTAAAAATTTAGGTTTGAACATAGTTTATTCCAAGACTTGAAAACTAAGTAGAGCTAGAATCTGGACTAAAATACATTTAGGATTGTGTTTCCATATTTATGTAACCATCAAAATGTAAAGTAATAACAATATAATGAAATAAAATACTAGATACTACTATAAATAAAATAAATAAATATAAAACAATAAAATTTATGATAAAATACCAGACCATGTCCTAGATTTAGCAATGAAATAAAAATTCCTATTCATAATGATTTATGTGTTAAAACAACCGATTTTAATTTGTTTTATTTACTTTTATCTACCGATACATAGATGATGGTATTTTTATATATTTTCTAGTTTTATCAACTTATTGATAAGCTTATAAAACTAGAAGAGACATTATTTATTTGAAAACCTATATCTGTTTAAATCAATGAATAATTCTCTTGTCCCTTTTATCTGGATATATAGTTCTTATAGGATATTAACAATATAAATAAGTTTTAGTTGTTATAGTAAAAAATATTTAATTACTCCTTTTAAATTTTAGTCATAATTGATTGTAACAGTACAAACAATTGAATTTTTTATTTAGTCAACACAAATCAATGTATAAATTTGTAGTTTAAAAGTTGCTAGAGGAAATTCTTAGATTTTTTTTATACAAAAGTCAATAAATTGACTCATCTTTCTATTTAATATAAAAATGTTAATCAAATAAACAGGGATACCCTGATAAGAATTGTGTGTCTAATGAAATAATACAGTTATCTGGCTGAGATAAATCTATTCAGGGCTAAGTTATCTTTTCTTAGTTTATAATGTTTACGTAACATAATTGTTTAGTGCTGTGTTATTGAAATATTAATAAAAAAAAATAATGTTTAGGATTAATTTGCAATTAAGTTCTTTTAATAATTATGGTAGTGTTGAACAGTTAAAGGAAATCATAAAATTGTCTTTACCTGGTGGACTATCAGTTAAAATGGTGATACCGGAGGGGTCAACATGAGGAGGGAATGCCTCATACAGGTCGGGCTCCTCTTCTAGCACTGCGGACAACATCACGGATGGCATCCCGGCTCAACAGCCACTCACACTATGACTAGACACTACACAACACTGCACTAGCACTAGGTCAGCCTGTCTCGACCACAACTCACACCCTGGAGCTCCCTACATCCATCACCCACCGTCACTGGCTCATGTAACACCGTCCCCAACACCTAAGTCAAATCTTGCTGCACCATTTTCAAATCTGTAAGAGACAAGAATCAAACAATCACTACTACTAGTACGGAGATAACAAATTATTTTATAAGCGCATTATCTTAAGGATATGTTATCAGCACGATTAACTCAGTGACTCGATCGCAACTCAGATGAGCGTCGCTAACCGCTATTAAAATAATTATCTAATTGGATATAATTAAAACATTGTTCGGATCAGCTGATTGCCTGCGCTGCCAGAAGGGGCTCGATATTTTACAGCTATTTTAAGACTATACGGCAGCTGATCGGGCGGTCTTCAATGTCAGTACGCGAGCAACGCCCGATTTCTTGATGCGAGAATCGCGAAACATAAATGATCCGGACGTGAACTTACCGAAATTCTGGTGATAAATGATGCGGAGCAGGATTTGCGACTCCGTATTTACCGCTTTGGAGTCCCCGCGGCGACTAACCCGAGTGCCCAGTTCCCGGCGCAACGTAATCACGGATGGGATAATAGTGTTGAGTGGGAGCCGACGCTTTTGCTTTGTCACTTAAACGAACCACACAGAACATCAGAGAGTTATATCAGTAACTGACCATACGCACGGATACATTGTAAGATTTATTCACTGATATGCGAAATGATTTGTAGCCTCTGAATAGTCTAATGTAATTAACGATGTATCCGGTGAAAGTCGTACATCAAATTTATGAGACGACGTTTTCTCTCAAATGAATTAAATGTTACGAAATTTAATTAAGTTTTTATTTATATAGAAAAAAGCCTGACAATCAAAAGAACAGCACGTCTGCTTTATTCACGAATTGCATGAAATCGAATATTGTAATCGAAAAATAGAAACATTGCCCGCATTTACCCAGTAAAAAGCATAGACTAGTAATTAAAACACAAAAACCATAAAGCTACATTCACACTACGTATCCAAAATTTTCGTTTTAATTATATATTCTTCCAATACAAAATAATGTGATGTTTTTTTAATGTTGCGCTTATAATTATTCATTATGTAAACAATGTATTATTTTCATTCATATATACAAAGTTATTAAAATATAAATGTAAGTAAAATTTTACTCTGAACCTTTTTTGTCGCAATAATTAATAAGTAAATATCCACGCAATTAATTTTTCATGGTATAATAATTTATTTCCTACATAATTATACATTTAAAAAAATTATATTTTATTTGCGTTGATTTTTTGGTATAAAATATAATTCTTCAAAAATAAAACAATGTTCTTGTTTAGAACTTCTAAGACTTTTAAAAATACCATCTTTAAAAGTTGTTGACAAAAAATGCTATCTTTGTACACACAATAGTTTATCTTGTATATATATATCAAAAATCGACCGTTCCAGCAGGGATACCGCGGAACTTAAAAATTGCGGAATAACTATCCAACTGCTGGCTTTGAAATACATAGGCCAAAGACGGGCAGCAACGTCTTCGGTGCGACAAAGCCACAAACCCGCCTGCCTAGCTTGGTGACTATGGGCAAAACACATGACACGGTTTTATTAGCAAACTTCCTTCATACGGCCTACCCACTTCTTTTTGTTTTTGGATATCTGACTTCCTGAGGGTCCGATCGATCCGCGTAGTCATAGACGGCTGCGAATCCGATCGATTGCCCATTAATGCCGGGACCCCTTAGGAGTCTGTACTCTCAGCAACGTTATTATTGCTGCACATCAACGACCTGCTCAAACCCGGGACCCTTGGGTATACAGATGATAGCACCGTTATCAAGAGTTACGTGTCCAGTCGTGTCGTGTTATCCAGTCGATGAGGGAAGCCATGATCCAGCGTCTAAACTTGTACCTTAAACTGACTCTGATTGGGGTGATGCTAACCTGGTCATGTTCAACGCCTTTTAGACCCAGGCGTGTCTTTTTTCGGCAAAGTGGAGTCCTGTCCACCTGACTCCCTCTTTCCGGGGTGCACCCGTTCCCATAACCGGCTACCTGGAGCTTCTTGGCGTTACTTTATCATCTACCCTCAATTTTCGCTCATATATAGAGAAAAAAGCTCAAACAGCTGCCGAAAAACTGGGTGTCCTCTCGAAGGTGAGACAATACTTCACTCCGAAACATATATCAAGCGCAAGTTCGATCATGGATGGAGTACTGCTCTCATCTTTGGGATGGTTTAGCCAAGTACCAGCTGGAGCTTCTTGAGTCAATTGAGAGGTGAGCCAAGAGGCTCATGGAGACATTGGTCGCAGCAAAGCTGCAAAACTTGCATCATCGGCGTAGGGTGACCAGCCTGTCAGTATTTTATTGGATACATTTCGGAGAATGTCCACAGGAACTCCATGACATGATTCCCCCCCTCCCCCCTTCCATTTTCGTACAGCCCGTCTGGTTGTATCAAATCATTGTATCAAAATAAACAATGACAGCAATGAACCTGCGCACGATATCGGCGGGCGAACCCACATATTGGCCTGCAGATACGAACAAGATTCCCGACCTCTTGGACTTTTTCATCTCTAAGGGTTTATCTAGTTCGTATCTCCGAGCCGAGTCCTGCCTGGATGGCTCCTCAGACCACACACCCGTATTGCTTAGTGTTAGCGCTATGGTAATTGAAGCTGAAAGACCACCTACACTATGTAATAATCACACCGATTGGGAGTCATTCCGTGAATACCTAGAGGATAATATAAATTTGAAAATAGCTCTTAAGTGTCCCGAAGATATTGAAGAGGCAACAAAAAATATAAACAACATGAGCCAAAAATGATGGGAACTTATGGAGGCCTATGTCCAGCCACTGACTGCGATAGGCTGAACTGATGATGACTGATTTAAAATAAAATCTTAAAATGTAATTTTTATAATTATGTATACCAGCTAACCTGGCAAATGTTATTTTGCCACTAACGCTATTAAAAAAATAAGGGTTGGTGGTAGAAATCATAATAAAATAAATATTTTATGAAAAAAAACGGAATTTGGTGTGGATCACCCTTAGCGGTGTGAAAAATAAATGTTGGCCGATTCTCAGATCTCTCCGATATAAACACAAAATTTCATAAAAATCGGTCTAGCTGTGTTGAAAGAGTTTGATAACAATCAACGAGAATTTTATATATTAAATCATTCTATACATATCATATTTAAGATACTTACTTCTTATTTTTTTTTTCAATAAATTTGACTCAAATGATTTAATAATTGCAAAAAATGATCAGTAATTTATAACAATTTAAAACAAAAAAATGGGATTTTTTAATTTTTAGCCTCAGTTTTTAACAATGAAATGCTGCCAGCATTATTGGTACCATTCCACGCGGACATGATTTATATCTTAATTATTTGTAAATATTTAGTCTTTTAGTTATGAATTGTAAATATGTATAATATTGTAAAATTTCAAATAAGTAAATATATTAAAAGATTTTTCGTATTTTATGTGGCAATTGGAATAGAATATTATTATCATTGCTGTGATCAAAATATGTCAAACATTAAAAATTAAATAATTATTATCAAATATTAAACACACCGAATGAGTTTCTATGATTTAGTACCTTTGCCTATCACTTGATATTTATAAAAGACACCAAAAAAATAAATATGTCAAACATCATTTGACATCTTTGACAGAAGCTCATATGACATTTGACAACCACAGGCAGGAGACGATTATCTACTGAAAAAGATCCTGCATCATTGTGTAGTTTTATTACAGTAAAGTGTTTAATTTTTCTGAAAATTTATGATACTACATAATTTAGTTTCCATGTAGATATAAAAATGTCTTCGCAAAAGCCCGATAATTTTAAAGGTGTGAAGTCTAAGTGAATCAAATGAAAATTATACTTGATATGTCGCAAAATATGTTTGTCCTCTACTAAACTATTATTGTTGTTTTCTAGATACGGTGATCGTGCTCATAAACGCTCTAGGAGATAACGATAATTCCGTCAACAACGCTGTAATTAAATCCCTGGCAAAGATAGCGAATGTGTATCCAAATGAAGTTATTGCAATATTTTGTGAGTTTTATCGGAACACTGTTAAATCGAACCTCGTACAATTGGGAAATATCGTTAAGTAAGTATTTTGATTCAACGTCTGCTTTCTTTTTTTCATGGAATCAAATAAAAAATTGGTGGGTAGATAAATACAATGTGTATTTGTTTTAAACAATAGTAAAACCATGCAATAACTTTTTTAGCAAATAATCCTTTGTAATAATATTTCCTGTCTTTTTATTAGTATATATCAAAATAACTAACTTGTCTTTATATTCATTTTTTTTTTGAATTGTCTTATTTGTGTATAAAATATAATATTTTTAAAATTGAAATTTTAGAGTTCTAGAACAGACATGTGTCAACCAAGTAAAGAAAATAGATCAAAAAGTAGCAGCAGAACTCATCAATTCCATGCTTCGAGCTATGACGGAGAATACAACGTACGAACCAGTCGTACAAATGGGGGCATCCTCTGTTTTAGTAGCTATAAGTCATGAGTACTTGGATCTGGTAAGAATAACCATAAATATGTTTTTAAGTTCTATTATTTGACTCAAGTGATGCAACCTTACCATATAAAGCCAAAATGACACCATATCTGTCCTCCTTGTTATAAATTTTTATTTCCTGTAAAGTCTTTTTTGCATTAAATTAAACTTATTTACATTTTTAAGTTATCTGCCTCAGACTAATCCTCACTGACCGCAGCAAAAGTAAATTCTTATGTCTTCCAAATCCTCTTAAAATTATTTAATTTTACTCCAAAGCCTTGTTTGGGTAAAAAAACAATTTTTTTTAAAAGTAAACTGAATTATTTTAAAACAAAGCCCTCTCATCCTCCATCTCTGTCAGTCTGCCTGTTTGTTTACGATCAACAGACTGCCAACTGACTGAAGGACTTTTTGAAAAAAAAATCTAATGTACATGAATAAAAAAAATTCAGTGCAGGTCTGCCAAATTCATCAATGTTATTATTAAACTTTAAGACCACTATAAACCAACCATTAAACGATTCACAGACTTAAAAAAACCTACTTGTGCTTAACCTAGTTCAGATAACCTTTTTATAAAGAAATGAAGGTTGTCTCAACCTTTTAATGAGATTAACATATTTTTGACACTTGTTTGTTTTCACTGGTAAACAAAAACTGCTATGATTCATTTAATGAAACAACTTTTTTCGGATTTTATCGCGGTTTATTATTAACTTTTGATTCCCGACGTTTCGGATACTTTACAGCAACCATGGTCACGGGGGAAATCCGAAAAAAGTTGTTTCATTAAATGAGTAAAATTCGCGTAAACATTAGAAAACAATATGCTATGATTCATTTAATTATAATGAAGTGCTAAAAAAACTAATTTTTTATTTCACAGACTTAATGATAATTGTAGTAAAATCAAATGATTATTTGAATATTTATAAATACTTTATTTTTAAGGTTTTAATAAAATATATTAATATAAAACAAAAATTATACAATTACAAATATTCTTTAATCATCTTCCTGCCCTTATCCCACTTATGTAGGGTCGGCAGAACATGTTTTCCTCTTCCATTCCTCTCTATTATTTGTCAAATCAGTGCTTACTCCATTTTTTTTTCTGAAGTCCTCACATACAATCCATCCATTGCTTTTTTGGTGACTGGCAGTCGCTTTTCATTCTTCAACATTCATTCCAAATATTCTTTTACCAATGTAGCGTTCATCCCTTCTCATCACATACCACAATTATACACAACAAAGACATTCATGATTGTAAAACATTTTTTATACCTAGCTATAAAAGTTGCAAAATAATTTAAAATTGTGCATTTAATTTAAATACAAAGAAAACATTACCTAAATTAATTTTTTAGAGTATTTAATACCCATATGAAATAATTTCTTCTAGGTATTACGTTTGCTTATAAATCAAATGACTCCGGCATCAGTACCTCACTACACGATTGCTCATACATTGGGCACACTGGCTGCCGTTAATACACATGGAGTGGTGCCACATGTCAAGGAGATCCTTGGCAAAATGTTGCCATTACTGCCTTTGGTCAAACAGGATGGTGTCAAACAGGCCTTTGCTTATGGTTGGTGATCAGTATTTTTTGATTAATTTTATATTAGTTACTTACAAAATGTACAAATGATTAAACAGTAAAAAAGATTAAATTTAGTAGTGTTTAAGAGTTATACATGAGCAAAGCCAGAATTAGTAACTATTCAATAAATTGTATTACTAAGTATGTAAATCCATATTAAAAATAAACAATTGTTTTGTTTTAGCATTCGGCCATTTTGCTGTCGCGGTATCCGAACAAATAGGTGACAACGTCCAAAACGACAACATAACATCGATAAAAGATAATTTTGTCACAGAATTCGCAATCGTGTTTGATGTGCTATACAACCAATGGCTACCGTCACACGAGCCAAAAGTATCTGAATCAGTACTTGAAGCTCTCGGGCCCATCACTAGACTCATATCTGAGAGACAATTTAATGAAACTGTTAATAAATTTGTATTGTCTCTTTTATCGCTATATCGGAAACAAGCGATCAATTTCTACTACATTAGTCAGTGCATTTCTTATTTATTATCCCCATCTCCCTTAAACCCAAAATTGACCTTAAGTGATAACGTTATAAACTCAATCAATAATGTTCTATTCAACTTGGTCCTTTTGGAGCCAGATTATGACCAACCGCATACAGTGAAGAATCACTTTGAAGTATTGCGTTGTTTTGATCATATGACCGGCCAGTTTCCGGATCATACTGTCGAGAACTTGTTGCACCATTGTAAAAATAACCAGGAGAAAGAAAGGATGAAGGCTGTTATAATTTTAACGCATTTAACGACATCGTCTCAAGTTTTCATTGACAATTTCGCGTCAAAGTTCATAATTATCTTAAAAGTAATGGTCGTAATGGAACAGGGAGTGAAAATGAAAAAATTGCTCGTCAAAGCGATCGTTGGTCTGGTATACAGGAATTGTATAATGTCTGCTGAAGACTTTGCTATGGTCGAATTTATAATAAAAAATTGTGGGTACGAAAGTACACCGAATATTCCAAAATCTGAAGTCCTCGATTTGCAGGACACTTGTAAAAGTTCACTTATTCTTATGTGCAATACCGTTACGAGTGTTAGGACGCAGTTACGCAGCTTGTTGCTGTACTCTCTCACTGTTGATGAATTTACTCCATCCATGTCAACAGTGTGTCACTGTTTGACATCTTTGTTCCAAAATAATTCTGAGATCACCAATCAAGAACAGCCTAATAAAGACGTTGATAGTATGATAGTATGTTCTCCGGATTTAGTTTTTGTGCGCTGTATAACTCACGTAGTTGATCCTGATCAAAGAGACTTAAATAAGAACTTGCTGCTCTTCCTCGAAGAATTTTCCGGTGATGTACATAAGAACTTGAAAAATTCTTGGACTGTAGAAATTCAGCGGCTATTAAAATTCGTTGAAAACAATGAATCGAAGGAACAATGGCACGGAATGTTGTTGGATCTAATGATTACTGCTGTGGAGCAAGTGAACAATAATAAGTGGGTGGAAACTATATCGACATTAATATCACAGCAAATTCTTTCAAAGAAACAAACTCCTATGATTAAAGGAGTGTCTCTTCAGTATTTGGCCATACTCTCGTGTCATATGTCCAATGCAGCTGTGGTAGAAAATGTGCTTAAAATAATTCTGTTTGCCCTAAAATCGATTCCAATGGAGAGCGTTGAGTACGTGAGTAAAGCTGTAGGTATCGCATCGCGAGAACATGGCGAGTTCGTTATGAATGAATTAGATGCGACTTACAAAGAGAACGAAGCGAGACGTGGCAACAAATTTCTTAATTTCTTATCATCGAGATCGTCAAAGAGCGAAGCTGAATTAGCAACGGTAAAATATGCAGCAATAACGTGCTATGGCAAAGTTGCCTCTGATTGTCTAGATGTGCACGTGTTGGCTAGGCTAGGAGAAAACGTTACGTCTATATTATTTGATATTTTAAAATCGAATCCATCTTACGACTTGTGCAATGCCAGCGTAACGACTTTGTACGAGATAGCTAAAGCTTTACATCCGGCTTCACATCATAACGTAGCTCTCAGAAACCGCTGGCAATTGTTAAATGCTGTCTTAGAACAAATATACAACTCGAATCTAGATAAGAGAAACGTTGAACTATATCCAATAATTGTAAAAGCTTCAAAAGCTCTGACAAAATTACAAAAAGGGATTTTGCCCGAAGAAAGGAATACTATACTACGAGTTCTATTTAATAGCATTTTTGGAGAACTATCTTCTTTTAAAAGAAAGTATGAGATAGAAGGAAATGGTGACAAAAACGATTTACTAGCGAAAACATTAAACGACTCGTTGACTCTCTTACATGAGTTAATCAGAGAGTTAATTATTCAATCAACCTGCTTGAGTACGATTGATGATATAGTCAGCTTGTTAATTGAGTGGATGCGTCACGATAACGATGAGATTCGCACCGCGGCTATGTTAATAATGCACGTAGTTTTAGACGCGTACATCAAAAATGTTAAACTTAATTTTGAAAACCCGAGCAAATTCGGCCAAATGGGTTATTTGTTGGGACTTATCGTTCCCGGTGTAGCTGATTCGAATTTCCCAGTAAGGTTGTCGACAGTTGATTGCATAAAATTAATAATTCAAATACAAGATCTGTACGAAGGTCACACGATTGAGCCTGACGACGAATGTATGGTGAGTCTGTCCCAATTGCAGAATAATATACTGACAAATGATTTGAACATGATAAGCGAATATTGCACTAAATTGTGCGATGCAATATGGCAAAAAATTCCTCATTTACACACGATGCAATTTATAGAAAGCCTGCTAGAAGGTTACGACAGTCAAGAGTTCAGAAGTGTTGGGATAAGTTCGGTTCTGGACGCGTTTATCGTCAAAAAGGGACAAGATTTGTTCCAAAGTATAGAGAGGATAGTTGAGGTGTTGCTTGCGACTATGGATGAAGTGGTCGATGACCCTAGAATAAGACTTATGAGACCATTTACTTCACTGACACGTCACCATTCGAACGCTGTTACAGCGGTACTGTTAGCACAAAAGATTCCTCTAAAATCGTAAGAAAAATTCAATTTATTTCAATATATTACTTCTCATTAAATTTTGATATGCTTACAATGAAAATATTTCAGGTGTGTCATAACTTGCTGGCGGTACTTAGCGCGGGATGAAAGTCTCTCGACAGCCATAGTCGATAATTTCTTACGTCTGATGACATCGATTGAGTTATACGAAGATCCTTATCACATTACCGAGAATCACATAGCAGCGTTGCAGCCTTTAACTGTAAGTAAAAATATTAAGAATATTCATATTATATTGTGTACTTTAACAACAATCAGAAACCGTTTTAATCTCCTACTCTTTAACTGTCTCATCAATGAAAAGAGGAAATTAAAACGTCATCTGTCACGCTTATAAGTTAAGACGTTAAATATTTCTTATAATTCATGTTAATAAAGTCTGTCTTGTAGCTGAAGATGTAAAATGACATTTTAAGTTTGAAAATTCGCTTTGATAACTTGAATTCGTGATTATCGTTTTCATCAAACCACCTTTTTTTCATTTCATTACAGCTTATTAGCGCCCTCGGAGAGATGTTACAAGAGGAGGCAATGAGACCAATATGTCTTGCCAAGTTTCCAGATCTGTTTGCAGTGTTGTACACGACGCTTGCGTGTTACATGGAAGCGGAACCTCCGGCATATTCCGTACCGACCAACAAGGGACAGGAGAGATTTGGCTTTATACCAAATAGAGAGGCTATTAAACTGTCACCCGCCAAGATCACCATTAACACATTCAACGCGTTTTTGGAAAGAGCTGACTGTTATAAGGTATTATTTATACGTTATTATTTTTGAAACCTGCAAATGGAGATGATGCAATGGTGATGTAATCAAATTAAAACTTTCAGAACATATTGTTTACTACCTGTGCTGTTACTAGGAGTGACTGTGTTCGCGATTTCGTCCACGTGGAATAGTGACTTCAACATGATTCTTGAAATTGGCATAACCTTTTTATTTGTGAACCGATTGACATGACACACTTTAAATACTAAGCTAAGCTTGCCACAATATATTAATGAAAACCACATCGAAATCGGATAAGCCGTTTTTGAGATTAGCGTGCACAAACGCATAGACAAATAGACAAAAATTCTGACAATCATTGTTATATGCGTTATAAAGGTCCCAATATCCGTATATATATATATATATATATATATATCTTAAATCTACAGACAGCGACCCGTTACATTTTTATTATATATATATTGATGGTAATATGTACATAATTATTAATGAACAGAAAAAAAGAAGTTATGGCGTTTTTTTTTTTTGATTCAGATTTACAAAACGGGCGATCGAGCCGTAAACTCGAAGTTTACGGCTCGCTCGTATATCGTTCTAAGCGTTAAAAATCGTGAGCACCAAAAGTCGTCGGTACCGTTAGCGCGATCATTCACAGCGTGAAATTGTTGCGGTGCATCAGATAAAGGAGGCGTGCTCGCTGTGCCTGAGCGTGGAGCACGACAGCAGCAGCTCGCTGCTGGAGCTGGCGGCGCTGCTGGGCGGCGCGCTCAGCCGCTCGCTGGCCGCGCGTCTGGAGCGCGTGGCGGCGCGCGTGGCGCTGTACGCGCGCTCGCCGCTGCCGCCGCAGCGCTGCGCCGCGCTGGCGCTGCTGGCCGACCTGCTCAACTACCGGTGAGTGCTGCTCACTGCACTGTTCACTGTCCGCCTGCTCCACTACCTGGAGCGCGTGGCGGCGCGCGTGGCGCTGTACGCGCGCTCGCCGCTGCCGCCGCAGCGCTGCGCCGCGCTGGCGCTGCTGGCCGACCTGCTCAACTACCGGTGAGTGCTGCTCACTGCACTGTTCACTGTCCGCCTGCTCCACTACCTGGAGCGCGTGGCGGCGCGCGTGGCGCTGTACGCGCGCTCGCCGCTGCCGCCGCAGCGCTGCGCCGCGCTGGCGCTGCTGGCCGACCTGCTCAACTACCGGTGAGTGCTGCTCACTGCACTGTCCACTGTCCGCCTGCTCCACTACCGGTGAGTGTCTGTTCACCTGCTCCACTACCGGGGAATGTCTGTCACCTCCTCGGCCAATGTGGCTGTCTTATGAATGTATAGCGTTGTAGCTCAACATCAAAATTTACTTTATTCAAGCTGACCTCTGATATATTTAGTTTTTAAATGTAAATATCTTCTAAGTCGGCGGTATCTGGCCCGCAGCTGCAACGACAACCCAGTGCTGACGGAGTCGGTGCTGGCGTCGCTGGGCCCCGGCTGGAAGGACGCGGACGGGCGCGTGCGCGCCGCCAGCCTGCGCGGCGCCGCCAGCGTGGCGCGCCTGCGCGAGCCGGCGCGCGGCCCCGCGCTGGCCGCCGCGCTCGCCGCGCTCAGCGAGGCCGTGGACGCGCCGCCCGCGCCGTGAGTGGGGGGGGGGGGCACTGCTCGCAGTCGAACGGTGGTCCATGCACGCTCTGTCCACCGTTCGACTATGAGCAAGTTTTCTTTTTATATAAAAAAAAAACGACTATGATCCGAGCCGTGAGTGGGGGGGGGGGGCACTGCTCGTACCCGAACGGTGGTTCACGCGCGCGCTGTCCACCGTTCGACTATGAGCAAGTTTTCTTTTTATATAAAAAACTCGACTATGATCAAACTTTTCTTAACATTTTTGAATATCATATCAAAAATTGACCGCTCCAGCGGGGTTCAAACCCGCGTCTCCGACTGACCGTGTCGGCGCTCTAGCCAATTAAGCTATGGAACGATGTACCCGCTAGAGCGAAATTTTTGATATGATGATTTTTATTTTCGAACAAACTTTTCTTTATAAAAATCAGGGGGGCAAACGAGACTCAGAAACCATCTGATGTTATATGGCTACGCTACCACCGGTCTTGAACATCTGCAACATTAGAGGAGTCTGATATATTGTTGACAGGCCGGCAATCCTATCCTGTGTATACAGCATTATATCAGACACATGTCCGATACCCTTATTATTATTATTAAAAAGTATTATTATTGATAGGCGCGTACATGTGATGGACATTTTCATAGCCATAACGTATATTTGTACCATGCTATCTCATGATAAGCGGTTATTATAGACTATGGACGCTTGTATTACCGGAAGCCTGTTACTGACAAAGTCCCTGCTGTCAACACAGTTCTAGGATTTATGGCTACAATACACGTTTTTTTTTTTTACAAATACTTGAAGTTTGATTGTGATCTTCCGTTAGATTAAGGAATTTTCTCAATTTGGCTGCTCGAAAGCTTAAGCAAAATATTTCCTGCTTTGCCTCACCATAATGCTGTGTATCTTTCGTATTTTCGGCGAAATGAAAAAAGTAAATAATTTATCTCAAAAATCATTCTCAGGTCTCCAATCGACAACGTTCCCCTCGCCGCCATCCAAGGTCTAAGTCGCCTCATAACTGAAACAGACAAACTAGACCCGGAATACGAAAGAGAATTACTGTCGATATCACAGAAAATACGTCCATTCATGAACACGGAATGCCCGCTACTGAGAGAAAACTCGATAAAATTGTTTGGTGTCATCGCTGGCAGGGTGAAGTCTGAAGCGTTGGTGGACCAGGCCGTGTCGTCCTTACCTTGTTTCTTATTGCATTTGTGTGATAAAAATTCTTCTGTTGTGAGGGTATGTATTGTCATTTTCATATGTTTTATATGTGGTGGTCTAAAACTTGCAAAAGATTAACTTACGGTTATAGTCAAAGTATGCTTTTGTTCTAATATTGTGAAATCCTAAAACTTGAAAAGAAAAACGTGGTTTTATTATTTGTAGTCAATATTTACACCTCTGTGGATAAGGTGATGCTCTTCCATAGATAACTTCAATTTAGAATGTAGTTCTTGTCTTATTTTTGGGTGATAAACTTATCTAAGAATTTGGAAGATTTTATCAAAAATTAAAAATTTGAAAATACCGAATCATTATGTTTGAAACATCTTTCTTTAAACTGTTATTTTGATTATTTCGATAAATTAAAATTGTTAAATATTGTAAAATATACCATTTCAACAGATTATTTCAGTCCGTTTGCATTCTAATTGTTATTTTAAAATTTTCAGGCCAGCAAATTCACGCTACGTCAAGTATTCAAAACATTCAATGTGAAGAAATCGAACGATTTTGTCCAAACACACCTCCTAGATGAAGGCCGATTGTACTTGGATGAGTTTCTATCAGCCCTATTAAGACAACTCGCAGACGAAATGCCATCCTCAGTAGTGAAGTGTCTACAAACAGCAGTCAATTATTTGCACTATGCTAGAGATGACATTAAACCACATTCGCCATTGTTGTTGGGTGAGTTGACAATTGTTTTTTTATTAGTTTGATGACGCGTTAGCGAAATGGTCACAGCTACTAGCCGATTTTTTATTACAATGGTGGAAAACTAGCGTTTAGTCCTCCTGATGGTAAGTGGATACCATACTTTATGGACGCCTTCAACACCAAGACATTGTCAGTCCAGTGTCAACATTATTCGAGAGTAGTGCTATTTAGTTATAATTTTCTGTAAAACCTTGGTTTCCCCAGTCTAGCTGCTCCAAATTTAAAGCAAGATACTTCCTGCTATGTTCTACCTTAATAAAAACAACAAAAAATACTCCACCTACTTCGTCATCACCTACTTTCCTCAGGCCTCCTCTACTCAGAGCTATACCGCATACGTGACTCACACCCTGAAGACACGGAGCTAGACCCCGCTGTGTCCAGGGGGGCGCGCTCCAGACTCCTAACACTGGTGAAGGATGGAGACCCTCGCGTGAGACAGAGTGCGTCCCTCGCACTTGCTAGCCTCTGTCTCTGTACTGCGGATGATTGACGGCTGGCACGTCGGCTTGCTCATATAGATATGAGGCACGTGAACCGACTGAGATTGGTGAGGTTCCACTGACTTGGTAAATATAACTTGATCTTCCATGTATATCCAGGATTATCCAAAATCAAAATTAACTTTATTCAAATAGGCTTCAAAAGCACCTTCGAATCGGCATATTATAAATTATAATTTTGATTATTGTTAAAAGTAAAGCTACCACCGATTCGGAATGTGATCCATTAGCTCTTGTCTCCTTGTATCCAATATATGAAACACGTGAACCGGCTGAGGTTAATGAGGTTCCACTAACTTGGACTCTATGACTTCATATCTGATGTTAGTGTGGTTCCATTAACTCTGTCTGTATGACATATCCCATGTGTAATATTCGGAATTATCCTAGTTCATTCATTTTTGGTTATATTGTATACTTATCATTCAAAGTTCATTACATTTTGTCATACATTGTGCAATAAACTTCCTCTTTTTGCTTAAAATTGTGCGATAGATTTACAATGTAGATGTGATTAGTTAGTTAACTTCACAAAGTTCGTGACTTACTACGTGATTGTAATTTTACTAATGTCTAAATAGAACAACTATAGACTGGAATTCACCTATCATGTAACGGGTTTATTAGAAAGTTTTAACGCAATATTTTGAATGTGTGAATGTTATCGACCGCTCTGGTATAATGGGGCGTGTGCCATGTCGGCGGCGCCTAAACACCGACGCACGGTCGCTGGTTCGATTCCCGCTCGTAGTGGATATTTGTGTTTATACAAATATTTATTTCCGGTCTGGTTGTTAGTCCTTGTTGGTTTCTCTACCGTGCCTCGGAGAGCACGTTAAGCTTTTGGTCCCGGTTGTTGTCATGTACACCGGATAGCAATCGTTACTCATAGTAGGCAATATATCCGCCAACCTGCATTGGAACAGCGTGGTGGATTAAGCTCTGATCCTTCTCCTACATGGGGAAAGAGGCCTATGCCCAGTAGTGACTGCAACAACGTATAACATTATGTTTTTTTGTATGAGTAAATAAATTGATTTAGTGTACTTTCCAATTTGCCTTAGAAAGTTTCTTATAAAATATTAATATAATATACTGTTGAGCCTTGAAGTTCATGTACTAATGATCATCGAATTAAATTATTTTTTCATGCCATTGTTAATCAATAGTTTTTACCTCTGACTAAATATAAAGACGTAAATCAGAGGTTCTCAACCTATGAAATTGGTACCTACCACCTAATAAATATTTAGAAAATGAAAGATAGAATTATTTATTTGTCACAAAAAAAAACTAAAGATTTTTTAAAATGTATAACCATTTTTTAAGTCGAGTACAAATATAGTTTACAAATAACAGCTTTTGTTATTTTTGCTGAATTTTTTTTATATACATTTTGCATTTAAACCTTAATTATGTTGTTGTATAGATTCTAGATGTACTGAAGTGATGAATTAACTGACGAACAACATTTTATTTCTTTTTTAAATATATTTTGGGGGATGTGTGATAAATCTTTAACAACCTTCGGTCGAAAATACGAGTCTTATAGTGGAGCCAAAATTATTTATAAATGATTCTATTTCATAAATAAAGCCTTAAAAATGTTAATTATTTACGTAATCGCTTATTATTAATAATAATCTATTCCATATAATAATAATAAAATAAAATGTGAATTAATATTATTAAGAGAATCGTATGATTAATTATAATTGTTGATAATGAAATAGTCATAGAAGTAGTTTTTTAAAGTTTATTCGCTAGTTAAAAATAGTCTTATATATTTGTAGTCACATAGAGAGCGTTAGATAAAATATTACGGTAGCTTTTGGCCCCAACCTGTATAACATAGTTTATAGTTTATCCAGGTATATAGGGATATAAGTGAGAGGCATTTAAACTCCATATACTGTAATATGTACGATTTTATTTTTGTGTTACCTACACATTAGGAATTCTAAACATTCTCCTGTCCCTCTCCTGTCAAGGATTTTCATTGTAATATGAAACTTTGAATAGTTATGGGTCTCTTTAAAGAACTCACTATAGATGGCGCCACGGTTCGCTTAAACCGAAAATAAAAATCATCATATCAAAAATTTCGATCTAGCGGGTGCATCGTTCCATAGCTTAATTGGCTAGAGCGCCGACACGGTCAGTCGAAGACGCGGGTTCGAACCCCGCTGGAGCGGTCAATTTTTGATATGATATGCAAAAATGTCTGTATACTATAATTATACATTATATACATAACACTGCTTGTAATTTAATGATCTGTTGTACTTTTGTACACCTACACCGACACAATACCATCTTCTCTGCCCCTAGGATGCCTGGAAGAGATCACATTTCAGCGATAAAGCCGCCCTTAGTACCTTATGATACTTTGTTAAAATCAATCTGAATTATTTCTGTTTTGGTGTACAAAAAAGTGTATTGTTATGCTATGTTTATATAGCTTAGAAATTATATGTGGTTTGAATAAGTGCCTATTGCTTATATCCAGTTGTACATTATGATCTGTATATTTTATGTCGTTATGTTAAATTCTGCAAATACTTAAAAAGTCCGTTCTTTATCTTATGTAGAAGTTTTTTTTTTTGTATATTAGAATTTAAACAAGTGTAATTTTAAAAATGTTTACGTGTTAATAAAAAGTGAAATAAAAATATTTTATTATAGATCAAGCAATATACAGCCTTGACTACAAATGTTAGTTGATTACATAATTATGCAAAATATACGTCGATTCGAAAAATATTTTTCTTATACATACATGTTGTGCTTATGATCTATAATCAATAAAAGGCAGTATTTTCATATATATTTTAATTAAATTATAAAAATCGATTTGAAATAGTTATTTCAAGAAAAATTATGAGAACCTTTCGCAAAAAATAATATTTTTTTTTAATAAATTTTACTAAACTCATCATCGTCATCATCATCATTATTAACGAGAGTTCTTGAAACAATAGACACGTCGGCACGAACTCCGTGTATTTTCCTTGTATTACAGTTTGTTATATTATATGTAAGTATACTCTGCGCCACCCTCTCGACCTCACTGGCTAGGCCCACGGGAACGACGAGTTGATACGTGTGGAGCCAGTTCGGCTGCAGGAGTCTTTCGCATTTTAGAGCTATTCCACGAATGCTAGACGGAAACCCCATTTCGGGTTACAAATAAAGTTTTCCTTCTCTAGAACCCTAATAATTTTGAGCCTGGTTTATCCCTCGGTCGTCTTTTACAGTAAGAAAAGGGATGGTGCTATTCTACTTGGCCAACACCACACGACACTTTACTAAACTACACTACTAATTATTATGTTAATATCTTTTAAAAATATAGATGAATAGTTTTTGTGTCTAAGAAAGTAATAACACAATCGGCAGATCTCAAACTTATTTTCGCCGCATACCGCTTTTTGGTGACCTTGTGACTTCTTCATTTTTACCCGACTGCCAAGGAAGGGTTATGTTTTTATATATAAATATTTAGAACAATATCCATGTTTCTTGACTTCCGGTTCATAACTGATATTTTCAGAAGATGTTTCCTTAGCTTACTGGTTTATCATTATTTGCTATAATATTTTGACAGTAAAATATATAGGAGTTAACAAATGCCATATTTAGGATATCATAAAATAGCGCCATTGGCAATCTGTTTGTTTTGCGACTACATCACATTGAACAAATTTAGTCGAAAGTATCCCCTTTTGTTTTATTATAAAATAATATAATTTGTAGCTTATGCTATTTATAAATGGCAATGGATCGACCATCTTATTATGGTTTTACAAATCATGTGTCAAAATGATATCATCACTCTTAATCAAGGTGGCACTTACAATTGCGACTCAGTCAAGAAGCTTATGACTCAGTCCTCTTGTATTAGCTTCCGGCATCGGCATTGACTCGAAATAAAAAAGCGATAACTTTACGGGTTAAGAAGTAACAGACGATATTTTTCGACGTACTCGTCGAAACGACTTACATTTGTAGTCTAAGGTTAAAAATTGTTTATGCCGCCATTGCTAGTTCACTCAGTGTTCTGAGACATTTAAAAAATTCCAAAAAAATATTCTGTATTGATTGATTTATGGCTTTCAGTTCGACACCAGCAATTTATACTAAGCTAACTCTTAAAAATGAACTTTACAATAGAGACTTATAAAAGGGAAAAACGTGATACCTTTTATATTAATTAAGAAACTTATTTGAAATTTGGTATCTTTAATAGTTAATTTATTCATTGCAATTTCGCAATTTTTTTTTTATTACATATAAAAACACATTTTATCAAGTTCGCATTAAAAAACAAACTTATCGAAAAATCGAATTGGCGTAGTATAAATTGTTGGTGTCGAGTTGTGCCAGAGAGGCACGGTTGTAATATTCTGTATTAAAGCTCTGTTATAAAGAATGTTATTGATAAAAAGGAGACTGAATCGTAAAAAGATTTAACGAATGTATCGAATAAAAGTTAAGAAGTAATCTTAAAATGTTATTATATTATTTTAAACGAAGCTTTATAGTTATTATGATACTAAAAAGTATAGGTATGAATAATTGCTTGAATATGTAATAAATAAAAATTCATCTAAAATACCTATATGCATAAAATCTCTAAAGTGCCCAGAATCGTTATTTTGAGAATAGCAGTAGGATGTCATAAATAGTCGAATATTGATGAAGTTTGCCGAATGATATAATATATTATTATATAATATATCTATATAGGTATTAATGTGGTAATTGTGGTTTTCACTTTGTTCTTAAAACCTTAAGCCATGTAAACTTACGCGTTTCAATGTGAGCGTACATCTAAACAATTAACGTACCTTCAACACATATGTATGTATTATTTACATTGGTATGTAATATGTAGCATGTGTGTTAGTGTGCTTTGATAAATTAAGCATACATTGAAACACGTAAACCACACGTATAAACATGTTTCCAGACACTTTAAAAAAGTTTCATTCTAGTATTCAGTGTTTTTGTTAGATTAAAAATAAAAACGCGCGCTGATACAGAATAAAAATATGTTACCGATGTATTTATTTTTTATATGTTAATATTAATTGTTTAATTCCATCTCTTGCTAGTTGCATTATTATTGTGAATTTAGTTTTAAGACGCTAATGGCACCTTGACGTCATTATTTGCATATTTATTATTCGAGCGATGCTCGACCGTGTCAAGTTATTTTTAAAACACGCCCATAATTAAGTGTAACGGTAGAGTTGTTTAATAGTTTCTCGAATATTTAAATAAATATTTAGCATTTCTGTGATCTAATATTCCCAAAAACAAACAAAAAATGATTTTATTTTTATTCAAATTATTGTATCAAAATAAACATATAAATAAAAAAATATATCAATTATTCTCTTTCCATTTAAAGTTAGTGAGCGTGGCTACTGCTTATGTTTATACAAGAGTTATTTTCAATAAAATTGATAAGATTTGAACGTGGTTTTATTTTTTCTTCATCTTTTTCTGCAATTCTAGAGCAGCTGTCACATCGCACACCAAACATCTAAAAAGTTTTTTTTTTTTTAAATAAAAAAGGTATAGTTTAATTTTTTAAAATCTATGCCGTTAAAAGTTCTTTTAACTTTTAGGATGAATTTTCTAAATAGTCTATGAATGATCCATAAAAATCTTTGAACATAATATTTTTATTAAGAGAAGCTGGAAAAGCGAGATGTGATCTAAAATCCACAATATTTCCGAAAACATTTATCACACACATCATTCAAAACAAACGTATTAAAGGTTTTATCGCTTAATACCTACAACATATCTTCTAGACAACTTTTAGGTATAATTTTTTAAGCATATCAAACTCAACAGATCCCATTAGGATTTACCCCTATTATGAGGGGGGGACTAATAGACAAGCACTAACGCCTCGACCAAGGCTACGCGAAAATGTCAATATGGGCTATTATACAAATGTACGCCTTGTGATTGGTATCGTACCGCCATAGTAAACCTTAGTGTCACCTGTTTGGATACTTTTGGGTTGTCTGGAAGAAATGGCTAATTAGCCATAAGTCCGCCCATTGTACTTCACTGTCTGTGACTATCTTTATGCTTTGTTTGTAATATATTTGTGGTGTACAATAAAGTATAAAATAAATAATAAAAAATAAATACTTACTTTGGAGTTTTAGCGATATAGAACTCTTTGTCTGGATCACAGCGAGCTCGCAGCTGCCGACCGTCCCACGAGGCCGACTCCATACGCCATTCCGGAGACACGTATGGCGGATTTAGCTTTTGGAGTGTTATCTAAATGAAGTAGTAATGAGTATAAGTTTTATGTGTTAATCTTATTTAAATGGATGTATCTTAGCTATTTTAAAACCTATTTCAAGCGATATTGTAAGGGATCTAAGTATCGTTTTATTAGCCGAATATTGAACTAAAATATAATTTGTCGTAAATATTATTGATCAAGACTTCTTAAAGTTACTTACTTTATCCTTTTTAATGTAATACATTCTTTATTTTACACCTAAATACAAAGAAACCAGTGACTGATGTACAATAATTGTGTTTGCTCGCAAACGACATTAAAGCCGACTTCAATTACATCAACAAGTAATATGTACAACGTAGTTAGACGAACAAAATAGTCAAGTAAATTCGCATTATTATAATAACTCGAAAAGTATTGGTCGGATCTCCATTTCAATTTAAATAGATCACATGACAAGTACAAAATTTCGATTAAAAAACGAAATCAGTCCATCCAGTCAAAAAATTGTCGAATTTAGAACATCCTTTTTTTTAGTCGGTTATAAAAGGCACACAACGGCAATTTTATCACTTAAATAGGGATTTCTTCTAAACTATTCTTGGGCTCAGGCCATGAGATAGTAGCAGGTACCAACCGGATTTGCTGAAGCTGGTGTTCCAGGAAGTGAAGCTGACACGCTGGCTTCAGATGATACTTGCGGTGTACCCTCACGCATCGCTCTTTGAGCAGTCGTAGTATAAACATCATTGACTAGAAGTTCTCTTTTCCTACATTATACGTAACTAAGTTAATGTATTTTATTTCAAATTAGCTTTGCCCGCGACTTCGTCCGCGTGAAATTTAACACAAAATTTATTGTTCAGTTCGTGGAGTTATAACATAAATAAATTTCTAAAATAAAAGTAGCCTAAGTTACCCCTTACTACATCAGCTATCTGCCAGTGAAAGTTCCGTCAAAATCGGTCCAGCCGTTTCAGAGATTAGTCGGAACAAACAGGCAGATAGACAGACAAAAATTGTAAAAATGAAATTTTGGTATATGTACCATGCATACATCCATATGCTTTTAGTAAAAAGTGGTTATTTTAATATTACAAACATCTGTGCTCATTTGGCACTATTGAAAGCCATAAACCCTGAAGAAGAAGAAGTTAATATTACAAACAGACAATCCAATTTTATTTATTTGTATAGATAAAATAGAAAATTAAATAATTAATTATGTTAAGATTTTAATACGAAAAAGCAAATTGACTACCTATATTACGAAAATAATCTCGAAATTTTCAGCAGTTTCTGCTTCAAACAGCGAATTTAAAATATTTAATAAGTATTTGATATTGTAAAAGTAATAAATGTAACAGTTACTCTGGTGGAGATATCTTATCCATACTAATCGCTGGTGTCATGACAAGGCGAGGTCGAGTTTTCTTCGCCAGTTCCCAGTCTAGATCAGGGGGCTTCTCCTGGAATTGTCTTTGAAAATTACTCATATATGGCTAAATAAAAACCTGAACGTTGAAATAAAATTCTCCCCCGAATCATCACAAAAGCTATAATTTTTTACTACAAATATTTTATTATTATTACATATAACAAATAGCTTCTTACAAAGTATTGTTGGATATCGTGTGGGTTTGTTCGAATGATTTCCTTTGGTCTGACAAATAAATCTAAGGGGATATTCGTTTTCTTCCATTCTGTCAGTGTATGAATATATTTTAAAGGCGCAGGCCTAATCCTTAAACAATTGGTTTTCTCTTTGTAGACAGTTTTAACCATCGGTCTAATTTCACCGTCACGGTAATCAGTTCTGTTTGATGTTTCGTAGTTAAAGAGCATGGTTTCATATTTATCGGGCATATTTGTTAGTAAATTAAATAAAAAATATTCTCAAAAGATATAAAAATAAATTGAATTTAAAAGTAAGGTGTCAAAATTGATGTCAAATTAACATAATATACCTAGATTGTTATGAAGTGCGCATGAGCTAATATAATTATTTTTTTTTTACTATACATACCCTATAATATAAAATTGTAATTAACATACCTAACATTTATTTAAAATAATTAAACAATTTTTAAAAGGAAAAGTGACGAACTCTGTAATTCAGTTTTCAATTTATTTTTATACTCGTAGTCAATTAGGTACTTTTTTTTTCATCAAAAATAATTCGGTAGGAGAATTTGATCTGCTTTTGTCCATGCTTTATGAGGTTTATGAGATTTTTTCCACAGGGCTGTATTTTATAGGCCTGTATTTTATAGTGGATTATTAAAGTACCCACCTATCCAGCTCTTCAGTACATCATAGTACTAAATATTTATTTTTATATATATATTTTTTTATATATACATATATTATATAAAACTATAACATTTAAATATTTTATTTAATAATACATTTTATTAAATTAACATAAAACTTCTACATTTGTAAAATGAACTTAAAAACATTTCTTCTAAAATAAATTTAAAACACATTTAAAGAAACGTAGTTTCAGCTTCTAGATCTATCTCTAATTCTTCTTATTTGTAACTTCTCGGGAACTTGTTTTTATAACTTCATTATGTGCTTTACGCCTGAAACACACCAGACATTCTTAATCATAAAACTATTTCCTAAAATACACACTTGGTTATCAATTGAATAATTATTGATTTTCTATTTGATAAAATTGTTTTGGAATAAATTTCTAACAATAAAATGAAAATAAGATAAAATGAACTTGTGTGAATTATACCTATTATTATTTATTACCTAGACGCATCTCGTGCAAGCCAAAACTCTTTAGTAGGGTCACAATAAGCACGTAGTTGTTTACTGTCCCAAGAAACGGAATCCATTCGCCATTCTGGAGACACGTACGGAGGCTGCAACTTGGGCAGAGCCATCTAGAGATGTGAATAAAATCATACAAGGGAGTTGTGTTAATGTGTAGAAAGGAGCCATATGTACGTACATATGCATCTAAGAACATAATTATGTTCCTATGTTCACGTGTGAGATTGGATTGTACAACAGAAGTAATCCGACAGACGCTGTCATGTTATGCGAATCAACAAACGCGTGGTTTAAACAAAAAAAATCTGGATACAGACTAACCACATAGACCTATTCTCATACTTACTAAATATACACAAAATATCATTAAAATCGGTCGGGGCGTTTCGGAGGAGTGCGACCACAGACACAGTGGAATGAGACTATTGTATGTTAGATTGTTATTTTTTTATATCAGTAGGTCGACAAACAAGCGTACGGTTCACCTGGTGGTAAGAGATTACCGTAGCTTATAGACGCCTGCAACACCAGAAGCATCGCAAGCGCGTTGCCGACCCAATACCCAACCCCCCCAGGAGCTCTGGTCACCTTACTCAGCAACAGGAACACAATACTGCTTGAAAACAGTATTATTTAGCTGTGATCTTCTGTAAGGTCGAGGTACTACCCCAGCCGGGCTGCTCCATATTTTGAGCAGGAAATTCCTTCTGTGCCCTACCTCAGTTATATAACATGATATAATAAATATCTTTGCAGGAAAAACTACTACGTAACAATAACTTCAGTAAATTTTATATTTACAGGATTTGAAGGTGCTGGTCTCCCAGGTAAGGGCGCACACACATTCTTGTAAGGCTTCACCGCCTCTCGCATACCGCGGCTCATATCACTGGTGTACATATCGGTACAGAGGATTTGTCGAGCGCGCTCGTCTGCTATGTCGTCCATACTCACTGCCGGCGTCATTACCAGACGAGGACGTGTCTTTTGTGCGTGTTCTCTGTCTATGTCCTTAGGTTTTTCCTACATTAATTAATATTATACATTATATTGTTGAGAAGACTTTATCAGTAGATAACACGAATACGCATATTCTTATAGTATTTAATGTTATTGTCGTATTTTAGTGATGAAAGTTCCATTATAACCGACGCGGCGGTCAGTTTTGATTCCCGCTAGAAGTGAATTTTGGTATTTGAACATGGTACTTGTATTCTTATACCTAAAGCACGCAGTCGTAGCTCTCGGTTGTTATCACAAATATCTGATAAGTGATTTAAGATGCAGTTTATAACATTTAAACGTTTACATTAAATTTATCTATAATTTGAATCTTAAATACCTACGCTTAACATCCCGTTTACAAAATAGAACAAACTCTACTTGAAAGGCGACAAATACAAGTAAACTCACAAAATGTTGCTGCACATTATTGGGATTTGTTCGCACCACATCCTTAGGTCTGTGGAGAAGACTAAATGGAGGCAAATCTCCTTTCCACTCCGTTAAGGTATGAACGTTTCTATACGCTGGTTTACCACGATCTCCGACAGAGGGCTTGGGTACATAGACAGTTTTAGGATATTCGCGAATTTCACCAAAACGGAAATCAGTGTTATAAGTCGTTTCGTAATTAAAAAGTATGGATTCGATTTTCTTCGTCTCTTGTAACATGACTGATCTTGTTTAAAAACTTAAGTGTTACTAATATCTTGTTATTCGAAAAATTTTAAAAGCAATAAAGTATAGCGATGAAGCTTCCTTTCACTATGTCAAAATAAATTGTCATTATACATGACTTGATTTTTTTCATGTTTTAAGGAAAAAATAAAATAAAAATTATATATTTAATTCTGATTTATTTATTTCAATTCACCAAATAAATTACACCACGGTAACACGTAACACTTAAAATATAATAAACATAAAAATAAATTACATTTTTTTATCACAAAATAGGTAATAACTGATGCGATAAAAATACCAGACCTAGTAACACTGAAGATAGGTCAAATTAAATTTGTTACTTTTAAAATGTAAAAAATAAGGAAGGCAATATTTGCTTGAAGACATAATTATCCAATTAAAATACAAATAAAAAACCTAAATTATTTTTTTTTTCAAGGAAGAAAAATGAGGCTACGGTTGACTTTATAGAACACATCTTTTTTTTAATTTTTTCAATGAACAATTAATTTTCATGCGTTCGTTTCAAATACGAATTCCAAGGCATAGACTAATTTAAAAACTTTTTATTTATTAGTAGCATTTAAAGGGTTTTTCATTTGAAATTATTCAAACAGTTGGAGGAAAGCTTAAGGAACCTCATCTAATTTTTTAATCTCGTAACATTACCTGGTATAATTTAATAAATACGAGATCAATTCACGATAGGTTAATACAAAAATATTAAGTAGATCTCAGTTTAAATAGATGTTCTTAATTATTCAACTCTAGGTAATTGTCGTTTTTTTTTTTAAATATTTAATTATTACTAACACCCTATTAGCATTAATACACTATTCTATACAATATATACGTGCTTAGTATTTTGAAGTTGAGTTTTTCCTTCTTGTCTGCTACTTCCGATATCATTCTGATTTTTCAAATTTTTGAAGTGCTTTCGGATGACACATCAATGGTATCATGTTGTAACTAGCGAAGTCCATTTTGAAGATTTATACACATTTAATAAAATAGCACACAACAAAGATCGTCAGGTAGACATCGGAAGTGAAACAGGGCTGTCGATTATCAATTATCATGATAGATAATCGATATCGATACGGATAATTAATAATATTAATTATTCAATATAAATTATTCATATTTTGAACATTTAATATCATATAGAACAATGTATTAACGGTCTAACAAGGAAACCATATCAGGTACGCTGTTTCATTTTTGTATTTTTTAAGTTTCATTACGATCTCCTACAAAATGCCAAGCTTAAGTCAAATCGAATTGAAAATTTAATTATTCTACTATTTCATTTCTCTTACACAATAAAAATTTCATATTATCATTTGGCAATTTTTCGTTAATCTTGAAAAGTCGATATGAGAATTATAATTTAAATATTTAAAAATGTTATGTTGTAGTTGTATTAAGCAGAGTTCCGGATGAATCTACAGTATTTTAATGTAATTATAAATCGTTAAGAATAATTTAGGCTAAAAAGGACGCAAGTACATCTCACTAAATAAAATTTTAATAATAAAACAATTTTTCAATAAACCACGCGTAGGTAATAGTTAAAGTTTAAAAATACATGTATATACAGAAATACATTTCATTGACATAATAAAAATAATTGTTATATTACATAAACAACTTAATTAATGTACATAAAATATACAGAATCTTCTTACAATAAATTGATTATTATTTTTTTAAAGAATTGTAAACATGGCATCGATTATTAAAAATATATTTTTTCGTTATCTATACTTACGGCGAATAAATAAAAAATCATAAAACGGGTTCGAAAAAGACAACGTCAGGAATTGGCGGCAAAAGTGACATTTGGTAAACATGGCCACTCTAAAATAGCCAATGGAATAAGAGAAATTGAAGCAACAGTATTAGAGCTGTCGTTGCACAGTAAATGAATGGATCGTTTCTAATTAGGATTGTCATTTCTTGTCAATCGGGAACTTTTAGTTCGACCCAGATGGGGTAAAATGGGGACGCCGGTCCTCCCCATGACCATCCTCGAGGTATAGCCAGGTGAGATAGACCAGACTTGATAACCCCAGAATGTCCATTAAAGTGGCTATTGTCGATGGTCCCTGGGCACAAAACGACGCTCTGCCCTGTCAGGTTAAGGTCCATGCAAGTTACGGTTTCTTGGTCCAGTAGCGATTCGCAGTTCTGTAACGCTGAAAAGAAAAATAAAGCATTAATAATATCTAAACTTACATCAACGCCTTAAATTATTTTTGTTTGTTTAAGTAGATCTCTCTCAAAAGCTTGATAGATTCAAACATTCGATATTCTGTTGTTTTTTTTTTGCATTAATTATTACCTTAATATCTTTAGAATATGGTGGTAAAGTAAGTTTTCATAATTCGAAGCTATTACTAGAGGAAGGTTTCAGAGCTGAGCACTGAGTGTATTCTGTTGGCTTGATACCTGAGACCCTTCTATACAAATGTATGTTTATACATTTACAGAAAGGTTTAACAAGTTTAAGAAATTTTTTTTGTAGTTATTTACGTAGTGAAATTTAGTTTAGTCTTGTTTTAAAGAGCACTCAATTCAGCCTATCGCAGTCCACTGCTAGACATAGGCCTCCTCAAGTTGGTTTGAAGAGCACAGCGTATAATAAAATAGTTTGAAACTTGTGATTATTTACAAGTTACTTATTTAGAAAATGAGTATCTACCACGAATAAAAAAGAAGTATGACTTATTACACACTGGTCCTAATAAACAACGAAAATTTAGTGGAAACCGTTTCACAATCCATAAAGGATTAAGAATACACATTAGCTTCTGCTAAAAAGGCCCGAGATGATCCCTGCGCCCGCGGTATGGACATAGAGGTTCCTATCGCTTCAAGTTTTGCCTATTGTATTTTAGAGTTTTCGTCTTTGATTGCTATTCCTGATATTACAATATGTAGAGTGTTCCACTAAACACTGACGTTCGCCCCAAAATAACGTCACCCTGGCACGTAGTTTAAATTGCAACGTTTTTTTGGCTGTTATAATAGTCAATAAAGGGTCCCCAAGAATTTAAAAAATAAAAACAATCATGGGAAGCTTTATTGGACGGAAAGAGCAAATTAAGGTAGAAAAACGTGACGAAAAGTGGATCTCGTGCTCCAAGCGGCGCGCCAGTAATGTCACCAAAAACGCCAAGATTGCAGAAAAAGAAAACAGAAAAAATTTATGAAAGACTTTCAAGAAGAGGAGGAAGGTGTTCTCTATGGACCAAATATCGCAGATTAAAGGTAAGTTAGAATATTAATAGTTCTAACTGTACCTAAAACTCCAAAGGCGTTTTTCTCAAAACTATATTTTTCAAACTTTCTTTCATCATATCTCGAGAATGACACGACTGCTCACTTAAAATTTATGTGGTCGCCTCAACACATACAGATGAACGGAATGGTCTATTATCACCCCAAAATTTAAAATATTTCTATTTTATTTTTTACAAAAGTTGACAAAAATACATGTAATTCGATTTTTTTGTTCCGAAGTCTGTTAAAAATCCAATTTTTATTTTATTTTTTGCCATAAATAGTTCATTCCGTGCATTTATGCTTACAGATTAAGACACCACCGATTTTATTAGTGTCAGAAAAACCGATCAGCTGATTGTGTGGAGGGGGCGAGCGCCCATTTTTTTGACGTAGGTATCTTCAGAATGCTAAAACTTTGGTCCAAAGTTTTTTCGCGTCATTGGTTCTCGCAAAAAATCCCAAAATACGCTTAAAAATCAGACCGTCTAATCAGAGAACCCTCTTAAGTTAACTTTATAAACTAGGTCAAAGATTAAAGCTAGGCAATTCAATATACCTAATAAAAGCTCTTATTAATCAAAATGTTTATGCACAGAATTTCTGCAGATGAATAATACATCGGGTATTTTTAAACCTTTCATAGCTCGAATGTCAAAGGTCAAGAATCTTTTTCGAAGCGCTGGAAACTGAATGTTTCACTAAATAGGTCATCTTTTGTAGTATTTTTGTATGTCAATTTTTTTTAGACTTGGTTTTCAAATAATGGGTTATTTTGTGTATCATTACTAGATAACAGATGTACTCTCTATTTTAAGATTTCTCTAGCGTGAAATACGGTAAAAAACCGAATTCGTTCTTGACAAATTTGATTAATTATACCGTTTTTTTTTTTTCTTTTTTTAAAATAATTAATACAGAAAGAAAGCAGGATTAATGCTAACCGCGCCAATGGGTCAGACAGACAATTATTATAAGAACCTGGGTGACCGAGCTTAGCTTGGTATTTTTTAGTAAATCGTGTGTTTTGGAAATCATATTTGAATACTAATTACATATTAATAAAATATGAATAATATTTTTCGATTTTACCGACATAATAATAAAAAAATTAGCTGGCTATTTAAATAAAAAATAAGGAGTGCAGTAAGAAAAAAAAAGGAAAAAATAATAATCGATCTGGAAAAGGGAGGATTTGAACCGTTGTCTTTTAGGTCGATTGCGACCGACCGATTTCCCACCTGAGCTATAACAACTTTATTGACAAGTGCGAAATTTACCTTCGTATTCTAACGATATTGTAGCCATTTTTTCATTGCCTAAAAACAGGCGAAAACGATATTTTCTAAAAATGAATCCTAGCTAGATTTATTATCTCCCCCGAAATCCCCTGCATACTAAATTTCATGAAAATCGTTAGAGCCGTTTCCGAGATTCAGATTATTTATACAAGAATTGCTCGTTTAATAGTATTTTTTTTTTATAATAATAATCTTTATTAGACACAATAAAGATTATTATTATTAAAAAAAAAATAGTATTAGATTACATCGTTATAAAGTAAACCATTATTAACAAATCTCAAGCAATTCCTACGCTGTATGAAAATCTTTGATGGTCATATTCAGGGTTGACAATTTTTTTTGGGCGAAATACAATTATTAAATACGAACTACGAAAAAGTAATGTACATATAGAAATTAAACTTAAACGTCTAATTAAATAATCTAATATAATATACATTTGACAACCATTTATCTTTTAATAAATTTAGTAAATATTAATACAGAAAAGGTAAATACATACCTCAATTTGTCAAGTAAAACGTCAATTATTGTTTTATTCGTATCAGACAAAAAATATGATATATGCTTAAAAGTACAACAAAGATCAAAATTAAGAACAAAGCTATAGTTAAGAGTTATTGGTAAAATGTAATTTCCGCTAGACAGCTTGTTTTAAACTACACTACTAAAATTCATATAACGTTTGGCAACCCTAATTACACTAATTAACCTCTGAGGTTCAAAGCAGATTCTATTCGTACCTACTTGCAATTGAGTGGACAAAGGGACGACAAACAAACTCTTTACTTAGTAACAATCATGACGACTACCTCATAATGTGTTCAGAAAGTAAAAAGCATAGAAAAATATTCCAACTTGGTAAGGACATAATTTGTGCAGGCATACCTAAGGCGTGACGACTTTGGGAAACATTTAGACTATCTAAATAAAGATTTATACAAAATTTTATTTCCGTTTCATTCAGAGGTGAAACTATAACGTAACTGGATTATCCGACCGTTTATTACATTTGTGTATTAAATACTGAAATGGGCTTCCAAAATAAACGCTTGAAATCGTACTAATTACACGAGAATCTAATTTACATGAGATTCATGTTAAGGTATAAAGAGAAAGTGTAAGGAAGAAGTAAAAAAAAATAACACATATATATTTCTAAATAAGTAAAGGGCATGAGACGTCTTTTCATCATTACTACATTGCAACAGATAAACACACAGCTGGCCGACTGTTCCTTATCAGCCTGATGTCATCATTTCATGTCGTTAGATAATTTATTATTAATTATCAATAAATAATTATATCAAGATGACAAGTTATTACTTGACCATTAAATTATGTTTAAATTTATATTTAGTTAAGTTAGTCAGTACACCTGATTATGTCATAAATATGTGACTTCTGGCGTAAAACTTATAACAAAAAAAAAAATATATATATATATATATATTTAATAATAAATTTATATATATATATATATACATAAGAATTGAATAAGTAAAATTGATTTCTACGTGAAGTTATGAGCACAATAAAGATACATGTTGAAAATACAACGAAACAGGTAATTTGAGAGTAGAGCAACACGAAGCATACGAGGGAAACCAATCATAGAATTGTTGTATTCTAGGCGTTTGTGCATATGTTTCGTGTTTCCGGTTCTCAAACACAGGATATTATCTTTTGTGGTCCTTTGTACAGTACTGAAGCTTATTAACTTAGACCAACATTCAAAAGTATAGCCATATTTGCTTAGCTTTATTGTAAAAGCAAGATTTTGCACCAACTCAACCTCGATTAAATCAAGCTAGCCTGTGTCTGTGTAAAGAATAATAGAGACAAAAAGTTGAAGGTCCACTGTCTTTAGAAATAAGCAGAAAAGAACGCAGCCATAGTAGACTCTAAGGCGGCAAGTGTTTCTAGAGTAATCAAACGAATGTGAGCCGGATAAAGGTAAATAAAAAAAGAAATTTAAAACCTAACATAACTTTAAAGTTGCTTTAGAACAGAACGTCGCAATAAAGTCGTAGGAAGTTTTTTGTTATGTGTATATAAATTATTTACTTTGTCTGTACCAATGGTTCCCAACCGGTAGACCTAGGGTTATTATTATTTTATTCATGATATAATAAACTAGGCGTTTTTAATGAAAGCTTTTTATAGAATTTTAAATATTTGTCTATACATTGGAAATGTCCTAAATTAAATATTATGTGGATCGCTTTAAGTACCTAACAAAACACCAACGTTTAAGAAATGTTATTAGATCAATCAAACTAAGCTAACTTATTCGAATCAGTGATACAACTCATACTACATAACAACATGTAGAATTTCTCACAACATTACCTTTTACAGCAAACTTTGAGGCGAATTAAAAAAAAAATAACTCTTGAAAAAAGTTCTAACTCAGACTCGAACAAGCTATCGTTGATTACGAATAACATATTCTACTAACTAGTCTACCTCAATTTGTCCACGTTTTATGACAATCCTTGAAAATATCTCATTACGCTACTTACGTTTCTACATTTTTTTTAAATACCTGGATTATCTGTATAATTTCTTGGAGGTGCCAGGTACTATGGTTTGAGGAGCTGTGTGTGTATTATTATTGCAAATGTAAACATTTTCATCATGTAGTCATCATTATCGCTAATAATCTTTGCACTAATTTATGAGTCAGAACCGCGTGTCGGAAATACTTATTAGTTCTGCTTTGTTCTGCGTTAGACATATTACATACAGTATCTATACATACAATAAAATTGTAAAAGTCAAACGTCTGCGTACGAGTCATTTACATAAAAAAAAATATGAGAGCAATCAATAGATGATAAACTTTTTAAAACTTTAAACTGTTTGTCTGTAATAGTGTAGTAAAAAAACCGCTGCAAATATTGCTTGCGATTATCACAATGATATTTTTTTTTAAATTATAACTTACAATCTGGTAAAGGTAAAGGTTTAATTTTCATATCCGTCTAGAAATTGAGTTATTACTCTATAAGACTATATTTATAAAAAAATTGAGTTAATATTCTATAAGACTATATTTATAAAATTGTGAGAGTCGTTTCATACACACACCTACCTACCACCTATAGCCTACTTGGGAGAGTTAAGGAGACATCGGGAAAAAAACTATAACAAAATATATAAGTCTATCAAAACCTAACTGAATGGGAAAGAGGTCTATGCCCAGTAGTGGGATATTACAGGCTGAAGCGAACGCAAAAATGGGCCGCCTCTCAAACTCTTATAAGCAGTATTTTGTTTGCTTTGCTGCTTTTGGGTTTTGCCAAGTAGTATCCAAGCATTCATTAACTGCTATAAGGCAGCATAAAAATCGACATACATTTTCATCTATAATTCTCATACTAATGCTTATACACACATCTATTACTCATATTCGAATTTCTTAAACTATTACAATCTAAACTTTTAGGAAATTATAAAAGTAAAACAAATCAACGTCCTCTTTTAAACATTAAAAAAAGGTATAATCGAAGTTTTCCTCAATCAAAGCTTGCGAGCGAGCAATAAAAAACGAATTTTAGAAATACCAACTTTAAAAAATTCGGTAAGTAAATAGTAATACCTAAAGTGAACATAATAGTATGTATATCCGGTTTGAATCGACGAATACATAATAAAAATATACACAATAACATAGAGAATTTTCCATTTTTAAAACCTGTTAAAAGTCAACAGTTCAATGAATTTTAATTATCTTCCAATATATAATTATTGTATCATTTTAATTTGAATAATACGAGCAGACTCGACAGAAGTTTTCCTGTCTTGCGAACCGTTTGACAGTAAAGTTTAAATAATAAAAAAAAAAAACAAAAATAGGAGATAAATCACTTCGCCTATTAAGTTTAGCTTACTTTGGTATTAAATATATTTTACCTATTCTCATACCTACAAAATATATAGTAAAATCTTTGTGCCGTTACGAAGTAGTACGACCACAAACATACGAGATTCTTATATACTTATTGGTTTCATTTAAACAACTTAAAACCTTGATTTAATTTTAAATATTAAAATGTACTTAGCATTTATTTTAGTAGCGTAATGATGATTCCAAAGTTTGGGAAATACGAAATTAAATACAAACTATTTCGCGGCTAGCTGTGATATAAAACGTCAGCGTCTATTTATAAAAATAAATTGTCTGTTTCATATGTAAAAAAAACGTTTACTAAACGAAAATGAACGAATCGCTCGAGAAACAATGTTTTAAAATGTCTGTCCATGTATTTGTATGTTTTTACTCGCAAGTGTAAAAAAGTAACAGGTATAATATCTATGAGTATACTGTTTTATTAAATTCTGAGCGGACTAAGTCACGGACAGCAATCTAGTCTATTTTAATATTATAAAGATAAGAGATCTATTTGTTCGTAAACGATAAAATCTGAAATTAATAAACTGAATATCATTCAAGAATGTGCATTATTAAAAACAGACAGAGAGAGATTCTCTTGATGGTTTGTCTTGATGCCTTTTTGGTTACTATTAAAAATATTAAAACAACAAATACTCACATTTAACGTTCTCCCATCTCACGAACTCGCCGAAGAAAGCCAGCTGCAGCCTGCTGGCGAGCGCGAGGTCAGCTATCTCCTTCAGCTTGGCGCCATCCTCTTCGCTCAAGCGATCCTCGCATTGAACGTTCACTATTATAACCGGACGGTCGCATAGAAGGAACGCTGAAAATAATTTTTTTAGTAATTAATATTTACTATAAAATTGTTAAGATTTTTTTTTTATGTCACTAGGTCGGCAAACAAGCGTACGGCTCACCTGATGGTAAGTGATTACCGTAGTTTATAGACGCCTCCAACACCAGAAGCATCGCAAGCGCGTTGCCGACCCAATCCCCAATCGCCCCAGGAGCTCTGGTCACCTTACTCACCAACAGGAACACAATACTGCTTGAAAACAGTATTATTTTGCTGTGATCTTCTGTAAAGTCGAGGTACTACCCCAGTCGGGCTGCTCCATATTTTGAGCAGGAAATTCCTGCTGTGCCCTACCTCAGTTAATATAAGTATACTATAGTATAGTTACGATGTTTTGGAAATTTCAATGTTGGATGGATTATTAACTCAACTTCGCACAACTTTAAAATATTTATCAATTGGGCCATTGAACCACATTTACATTATGTACTAAAGTAAGTATCTAGTCTATTTAAACAAAGTTAAATTTTAAAATGGGCTAGGAATTTATTTCACGCACAACGCGATCTATTACAAGTGGATAATATAAAAGTTTATCCTGCATAAAGTTACGATTAGAATTTACCAACAGCAACCTGGGTCTTTAGGTCTTGTTCTCCTCGGTTAATAAATTACAACTTTTAGATTCACACTTGCGAATAGAAATATGTATCTCATTTATATCGTGGGATTACAAGAATAATATGTCGAAAACTGTTGAATACCATAAACTGTCAAATAGCGTTATCCACAACTGATGAAACAGGCCCTAATTGTAATTATTAAAACTGTTGTTGACAGCCCTAGTTAAAATATTTCTGCAGTTTTTATAACGGTTTCCGCTATTCTATTTAATTGTTCATTCTATTTAAAACAAAGACTGTACGACAAAATACTTAAATGTTGATAAGTAATTAATGTATGGCGCAGGTGAAACATTTTACTTAAAATATTTAATTGTATTTTGCTACATAATCGACAACTAATTTTTAGCCAGGTTTCAACAAAATGAATGGCTTTTAAGTGCTAAATTTTAGCAACTAAAATAACACGCAGTAATCATGTCATTTTGTTTGACATGAATAATTTCATCAAACTCACACAGATTAGCAGTTTAAACTGGGTTGTCTGGAAGAAATGGCTAATTAGCCATAAGTCTGCCTATTGTACTTCACTATCTGTAGCTATCATAGAGCAACACGGAGGGGAGTGGCCATTGCGTTTGTTACCGATACAAAACTTTCTGTCATTTTTTGCGGGGGGAAATTACACACATGCACACTTTATCTAATTCCCACACAAAAATAATCGTCTGTCACTACGAAACTCACACATACTAAATTAAAATCACACTTACATTTTTCACACACACATAGATACATTCTGTGTCATTACAGTATAATGACACACCGCAACTACACTAAAAAGTTGCTAACAGCCGTGGTTGTAACAGCTGTCGATATGCATTATCGATAAATTCAACTACTCGGTTAGGGAAATAATGTTTTTACTGTGATACAAAGGTAAGATATTATTATAAAGATAGACCTAATTTATTATATACTACAAATCAAACATCTTCATCTAAAATAAATGATTATAAAGAGTAAAGATTTGATTGTTTGTTTGTTAGCATTGAATAGGCTCCGAAACTATTGGACCGATTCAAAAAATTATTTCATCGTTGAGAAGCTACACTATCCTTGAGCGACATAGGTTATACTATATTTTTAAAAATATTAGGGATCTTTACTAAAACTCCAATAATGTATCCCAAAGGATAAAAAAATATCCTAAAAAATTCCTCACATTGCGTGCGCTGCAAAAACTAATGATAATAGAAATACAAAATGTAGTAAGACTTTGTAGAATACATCATTATCTACTATAATTGTATTTGCTCATAAACGAAAAAAAAAAACTGACTTCAATTACATCGACAAGTAATACAATATATGTAATATATACGCATTATCAAAGGTTACTCAAAAAGATGTTATCAGATCTCGATGAAATTTAGGCGCAAACACATGATAAACATCAGCTTTCTATTAAATTAAAAATTATCAAAATTGGTCCACCCAGTCAAAAGTTCTGAAGTAACATACATAAAAAAATACACTCGAATTGAGACCCTCCTCCCTTTTTGGAAGTCGGTTAAAAGTGTCGCGACAGCATATGTCTAACTATTATAATTATGTCACAATACGTTTGGTGCAACGTTGTTGTGCCAAACAATGCCAGTCTACAATAAACGATTTAAAATTAACCCACATTTTGAGGAGTTGATGATGTACACTGTGATGTCAACGAATCAGGAATAGGGAGCGTAGCACTAATGGCATCATAAGATGATAGCTTGTCATCTGCTAGATTGAATGATTTGTTGATGACTCTGAATCTGAACCTATCAGTTCTAAGGTGAACCATCTTGATTACCTTGTACATGAGACAAAAAAAAAAACTTACGGGACAAAAACAGTGTGGCGTTAGTGTTGGTTTTGTGCCCTCGACTAATCCTTCTATTGTTCGCCAACACTTGAAAGTTAGTGTTATTGATATGATCTGAAAAAATCACACTATTTTTTGTGGGCGTCCAGGTTAATCTGTTATTACCATTTTTTTCCATGTATCCCTTAAATTTGGATTTTTAGAAAATGCCAAATTTTTATATAAAACATTATGGTGGAAGTTCACATTAAGTAATTCTAGTAAAATGTATTAATACTCATAATACGTGTATTATATTTAATTTAATGCAATTTTATTATACAACTATGTTTATTAAAAAAAGCTACAATATAATATTTTAAATAAATCAAAATATCAAAAATGTCTGTTTCCTCTTTTGCCTTTGCTTTTTTATCGATAACCATCTACAAACAAACCGGTAACAACACTATCGCTCGGCGACAGTGACTTCTCGGAAATAGACTCCGATCAGTCGCTCGACCGATCCGCATATTGTATGAAGGCGAGCGGCCGGTGTTGGTAAACAAATCGAGTCAACACGACCGATAATATTTGTAATTTTTAAGTTTAAAAAAAGTTTAAAAGTAGTATACAAGTAATAATGTGATTAAAAAATACTTACGTATGAAAGGTAACGCCATGTTTTAGTAAATTTGACGTGGCAGATCTTTTTTTGAAGCAAAAAACCGAACAATTTGGCATTTTTTGAAGGACGTTGATTCAATCGCGCAACTAGATTTAGTCTAGTGATCAGTGCGGCTGCAACTAGTTTTATTGTACGCATATGGCCATTTGGCCTTATACCTTGACAGAGGGGAACGCCTGTACATGGCTACTCCCCCCGTGTTGCTCTTTGGTAGCTATCTTTATTCTATGTTTTTAATTTATTTTTGGTGTACAATAAAGTATAAAATAATAAAAATAATAATTTAACGTCTTTTACATTGAATTAATGTAATGATCGATATAAAGTATAAAAAACCTGTAAAATAAAACTGTAATTTGCTGTGTGAACGCTTTGTACCTATAATAGAAAAAAAAGCGAGTGCACTTTAGACCACACGACTGAAGTCAAAACTTCTTTAGCAACAGGCCTGCAGTGTCTTAGATATATAAAACGTAACTAGCTATAAGAGAAAGAGAGAAAAAAGTGTGCTCTTTTTCTTGCTCCGTTCGCCTTGCCAGATCACACTTTTCGTAACGCTCTCGTCACGCATTCACTAGCTTACTCAACAACTCAAGAGTACGTAAAGAAGGTTCACTTAAAAAAAATTGCTTGCGACATATTAAAACCTATCTACCTACCGATCTACATCAGGAACATTTAGTTAGTAAATATAGGTACAAAACAAACATTACTTTCGCATAACATTTAGTAGACATGGAGAATGTATGGTGCGATTGACAGCTGTTTGTTTTGGCGAATCGCGCGTACGTGTGTATGATAGTTCTAACTTCTAACCGTCTGAAACAGAATTGTGTAACCAACTATGAATTCGTATCCAAGTAAAACAAAATATATGTAGAATAATGATGAAATTCTTTTTGTGATATTGACGAGTTTTATATTCTACTGGTAGTTGTAATTATGTCGTATTGTATTGATGATATAAAAAAAAATATGTGGAACTGTACTAAAAATATTTGAATGAAGCTATAATTATTTGACTTCAAAATTAATTAAGCATCAAGTTCGTAAAAAAGGGTAATATAAAAAAAAATCAATTTTCAACTATTAGCAAATATTAATTAAGTTTATTTAATTTTAATTTTTTATTTTCCTTAGATATGTAATAATCATCCTAGTAATTGCTTGGTAATTTAAGCGATTACATACTCTCGCTCTACCTCGAACCCTCAGCCGACTTGTCAGAAACTCATAATCATGAGCCATGTATGTAATTTGCTTGGAACTACAAGCGCTTTAAATTAGCTTAAAATCCGAAATTCAAAACATTCATTCCATTAAAGAACTCATGGAATTATTACTGATAAAATTCAATAGCCTTGCATCCAATTTTCCGGAGGTATTAACTTGATGTTTTTCAAAACTAAAACTGATAAAAAATTACCTAAGGATATCGATGGAACAGGAACAGCTACAGCAGACTACACTCACTATTGTCTATTCTAGGAGGAAGTTATAACTTATAATCAATAAATATTTATTTTAATTCAATGCAAGCATTTTTTGTGAGAAATCTTTACCCATCATTTGCCTGCCCCCCACTAATTTTGATACAGGGTCCCAAGGTTCCCGGGGTTCCAAGGAATGCTACGCTAGTGGAGCCACTTGAGTTTTTTACGCAATTCAGAAATATGATTCTATTTGCGAAGTCCAAATACGAATCGCATAGGTACATAGATTCGACCAAATTTAATAATCTGCTCCTCAGTAATGTCAAGAAAACAACTAAGCAATTTTTTACCGATGAAAAAAAACAGAGGAGGTTCTAAAGTCGCTACGTACCTATATTTATTTATGTTTGACCATGCATAGCTTTTTACAAAATATTCCGAAATTGATAAAAAAATATATTGGAAAGAGTAAACCCCGAAGTTGTTTTTCGCCTAGGAGGCGAGGAAGAAGCGCGGCTCGCAGCTTGCTTGGCATAGGCATGGGAAAGAGCAGTCCTAATTTTTTAAACTTTCTTATTGTATTTTTATTAGTATTACGGTAATAATAATCATAATATACTTTTTTGAAATCCTTGTATTGAGCCCTTTTGATACCAAAAACAAACAACACAGTTATTTACCATAATTATCATTGTTATTTGTTAGCGAAACCCTTCGTTAGCCCAGGTTTGCACAGTGTTACAATAAAAACCGCATATACAAATACGGTTTTATTGTAGTTATGAAAAGAGAAATTATTTAATTTTGTTAATACGAATATTAGAAAATATCGACTAAAAATAACATCACTAGTGTATCGATATAATTGTCGACTATGAGGCATCACTTCGCTGGCGTATGTACGTATTGCTTTGACCCTTCCCTCCCCCAGACCTATCCCCCAAAAAGCAAGAAAGGGACAACTGCAGCTCAGACCGTTTTAGGTATATAATTTTTGACCAAAACAGTGTTTCGTAGTCGACTGTTTTCTCCTCAAAACATGGCAATTTTTTAAAAAAAATTTTTTTAGAAAATAAAAGAAGACTTCGGCTATGCCCCTATGTTTTCATTTTTTTGAAAATATGCATATATTTTTTTTAATGAGTGTCTGAAAATGTACAAAAAATTATGCAATATTTCGAGTTTTTGAAGTCTCCTAATTCCTATGATAATAAGAATATGAAAAAAATCAAAACATAGGGGCATGGTCATGGCAGCAAAGAGTTCTATGTCACAAAAATATTTGATCTAGTGTCATTATCCAGGGAGAAAACAGTCGACTACGTTTGTATGGAGAAAGACCCGGTACCCTTTCCTCTTAAGTTAAAGAAATGTCGCTTGTACGGCCTCCCATTATGTTCGTCTGAACCGAAGTGATGTTACGAATGCACGTGTGTGATGACCTTAACCATTGATAAAGTTATAGTAGCTATACAAAAGTAATATACGTGGTGATTTGAAAATTTCACAGAATATATTCATGGTCCTGCAATGATAGTAATGAAATAATAGGTCCTACTATAAAATTATTAATAATAATTTGCTTTGTGGCTACGGCAGTAAAGTAATATAGCCACGGCCTCTCTTCCCGTAGGTGTCGTGAGTCAGGCAGTCAGTTCAGCCTTTTGCCGTCCACTGCTGGACATAGACCTACCCAACTTCGAGGTAGGCATCCCGCTTTTCTTGTTTTTCCGGAAGGCACAGATAGTTAAAAATAAAGGAGAATATGGTACTATTATAAGTTACGTGTTTGTTAAAATAGACATTTTACAATAATAGTACGAAACCTTTGGCCAAGAGTCAGCTCGTATTTGGCCGGTTTTTATAATCCGCCATTCCACTACCCTGGTTGAGATCAATCAAATGACTAATATCTTTATCTAATCAATAAGCATTTTAAAATAAGATCAATTATTTTTCTTTTCGGTCAGTTCCATTTAATGTACATTACAAAATAAAAACCTCTAACGAAATACCACAGTGTCACTTCAGTGGCCGACCACGATATACATATATTATGCAATGTATGTCGACTGGTTTTCGAATGATGTCGAAAACAACAATTGACTGAATTATTCGGAAATTTGTATTTAAACGAGCATCGCCATTATTGTTTTTATGCAAAAATAAAACTTGACGAAGCAGCTTGTCACAACTATAGTAGAAAATTAAAACTATTTTTGTATATTAAGCAGATAATTTTCAAAACGCATTAGTCAATTTCTTTGTTTTGATCAAGCTTCAAGGACTATAAACATTAAAATTTATTTTACGAGTAGTTTTAAATAATATATTAATTTAGGTAGCGAGACCCATTCGTTTGTCGCCAATTGCATTCTATAAAAGTAACGTACGGAGATAACGACTGTGTTTTAATTTATAAACACTTCTTTTATTCACGTCTTTCTAGACACATTAGAAACATATTCATGTTGCAAAGACGAAAACATATTATGGCTTCTTACATTGTCAAAGTTCTCAGATTCCATGTAGAACAAATCTTCTAATTCTACTTAATTTTCCTTAGTTAAATTTTATTTTTGTATGTATAACATAACATTAAATTTTAACAATTAAAATACAAATCAATTTAAATAATTAAGTGGCTTGGTCGTTTCTTTATCACAAGACACATTGTAACATTAAAAATAACGAAAACAATTAATAAAAATGTATTAATTTTTCATGTCATGCCCATGTCACAGTAACGTCAGTTTTTTTTATAATTTATAATGAAATAATATAAAATGAAACCATTTTTAAATGGTTTTTTAAATGGTTTTATTTAGCTCACCCCGTTTGTTTTATTTATTTTTTATTATTTATTCTTGGGTCAAATTTAGTAATTCAAATTTCACCCTCTTCCTGTCAACCGATTAATCTGAAATTTTGTATACACTTTGGATTTTGATGACAATACAATTATGTTTATTCATTATCATTATAAATTCAAGATGGCCGCCGCTACAAAATGGCGGATAATTTATGTTTTATTAATCCCATCAATATGGGTATCAAATGAAAGGGCTCAACAAGCAGAATACAATATACTATAAAAAATTGAAATCCAAGATGGCGGCCGCTACAAAATGGCGGATAACGTAGGTTTTATCAATCCCATCAATATGGGTATCAAATGAAAGGGCTCAACAAGCAGAATACAATATACTATAAAAAATTGAAACACAAGATGGCGGCCGCTACAAAATGGCGGATAACGTAGGTTTTATCGATCCCATCAATATGGGTATCGAATGAAAGTGCTCAACCAGTATAATCAATGTACTATATAAAATTAAAATCCAAGATGGCGGCCTCTACAAAATGGCGGATAACTTAGGTTTTATCAATCCCATCAACATGAGTATCAAATGAAAGGTCTCAACAAGTAGAATACAATTTACTATGCAAATTTGAAATCTAAGCTGGCCGCCGCTACCAAATGTCTGATAACAATTTTTTATCAATCCCACCAATATGGGTATCAAATAAAAGGGCTTGACAAGAAGAATACAGTGCACTATACAACCTCAATATTTAAGATGGGCCTTGCAATAATGAAGCACTAAATGAATTAAACAGAATGCGAAATAAAAACTAAAAACTAGAAAATAAAAATAGGTAAAAACACTTTTTAAGTTAAACGGTTTTATGTTAAACATACATTGCAATGTTTAAGATAAATGTACTAAAAACCAAAAAATAATAAAATAGATACAGTCGTGGGAATTATAAACATATGCATAGACTAGACTAAAATAAAACCGTGGGGCACGTCAATTGTCTACAAATTATCGACTTAATGTGCGATAGAAGAATCGTTTAATTCGTCGTTAAAATAGGCAGTTGGCCCGCAGACGGTGAGGAAATTACTTACTATTTTCTTGCTCATGGAAATTCCAATAGTTGTACACTCCATGTAAATAAAAGAGATGTTTCAACTAGTTTATCGTTGGACATTCACACTGCTGGCTGGCGAGGAATCGTTTCACTGCTCGTAGTATATGATAAAAGTACTACTCGCTCACCACTATGAAACCCTAAAACTCGCTTATAATCGAGCATGCTAGCTTGTTTCCACATTCTAGCCCTACTTATCACACGTCCATCGTTGTCGGTTGAACAACTGCCTAATTATAGTGTAACATTACAAAACAAACATTTTAATCAACGATTGTAGACAATTGACGTGCCCCACGGTTTTATTTTAGTCTAGTCTATGCATATGTTTATAATTCCCACGACTGTATCTATTTTATTATTATTTGGTTTTTAGTACATTTATCTTAAACATTGCAATGTATGTTTAACATAAAACCGTTTAACTTAAAAAGTGTTTTTACCTATTTTTATTTTCGTTTTAATACACAAAGACATATGCATAACGTCAAATATGATTCGTGATAACTACTTAATACTAATACATGTGCGTGAGCATATCATATGGCTTATGACAGCGTGAGGTCCCACGATGCGTCTTCCTCTGGGAATTAAAATGAACGTTTATACCTATCTACCGCAACATGAATTTTATCAATCTAATATTTCTTTTTATCCATTCAAGTCCCTAAGATTAGTATTCAATAAAAAAAAAATCAAGATTGCCTAAAAAAATATTGCTTTGAGAAATTCTTCAGTACCTTTTCATCTAAAAAGCTGAAGGGTCGGAACTTAATCTACCATGACGTATCACCCGGAATTGACGAATTTATCATCATTATACTATTGTCAAAAAGTTATTGGATCTAACAAAATCTGACGTGTCTTATTGAAGTTATATAATCTTTTTTGAAGTCAGACGTATATACAAAATGTAATAACTAAATTATTTATATTATTGTACCGTGACTTCATTTTTATTGGCGTGTTTTTATATGAACGTAGGTAGGTAGTATGCTTTTTTTATTTCTAAAAGATCATTCGTATAGAAATAAGAGTGACATGTGTTTTCTTGTACGGATTGTTTAATAAAATTATTATTAGTACGCGCTTCTGTTAACTAACTACGCAAAATGATGATACCATACTTTATATAAAAGTGTAGGTATTATTATGTCAGTCAATGTTGAACTGAATCAGTCTGTGAACGTCCCACTCTTGGCCAAAAGCATCTTCTACGCATTGCGAATAGTTTTCCTACCATGAGTGACGATCGCTATCAGATGTAATAATAACAGTTGTCATCAAAAACTTCACGTTCTCTCTGAGGTACGATGGGAGACTACAAACACATGTTAGTATTATATAGATGTACTTTTAAGTTCTATACTTTGTATAAATAACGCCTAATCCATTAGGTGATCTAACATTTTATTAACAACGTTTTAGGAAATATTCCATAAATTGTTTAGAGAAATGAACACTATATTGTAATTGTACGTATATATGTTACATATATACCTCTGGAAATTTTAGATTAATTTAAAAAAAAATCTTGCACAATTTGATATGTTTTACTATTCTGTAGAAATTATTTCAATACAACGTAATTGTATTTGTTTGCAAACAAAAAAAAAAAAAACAAATTGACTTTTTTATTTCGTCTTGTGATTATACATTTCTTTTTGGTAATTAAAAAAATCGGTAATTACAAAGTCAAAACACTTACTTTTTTTCTTAACTTCATGTCCAATGACATGATCTAAGAAAATTTTATCTTTATAATTTCGTAATGATAAAAATATCGATAATATCGTGCATCGACACAAACGCTTGCGATACATCGATACAGATTACTTTTTTGGTTATTATTATTCATCCGTATTATGTCATGTTTCTAACATAATATAAAAAACACCTCTTTAAAATTTGAGAATTTTGTTATAATGACACCGCACTTAAAAGTTTAAGTTATTATTTTAGATGTCAAAGTAAATATTATTTATATTGTTGTAGATTTTACATTTTAATATTCGTACAACTCATTTGTAAATAACAAAGGAATAAAATGAATGTGAAAATTAAAAATAAAAATCATCTATCCTTTATGATTCCAGATATCGTCTTTTCCTTTAAGAAAATTGATAATGTTACCTACAACTAGTACAGGCCGTTAAACCTAGTAGCCGGACCCAGTAGCCAGTTTGTCCAGACATTTGTTTAATAAAGCCCGAACACCCGAAATGATTAAGGATTTTGCGTCTTAGCATGTCGTCTACGACAAAAGTTTTGCTAGTTCGAGAATTGCGCTTCAGGGGTTCAGGTGACTGATAAAAATTAAAAGGATTAACAAAAGCCGGAAAAGTTGTACACCTTTTAATTTGACGGGTCACGAATTCAAAAAACCTAACTATGTTCAGCTTTAGCCGGACGCCCGGCAACCCTACCTACAACCTTACTATTAGTAATGTACTATTACATAAAATGAACAAAATATATGACAAACCTAGTTCATATTTTACACCGAAATTAACTTCCCACGAAAACAATATTGTGAATACAGTAAACCACAGCTGCCCTTGTATTCGTATCAACATATGAACGTAATTTATAAACGAATCCCAAGTTCAGTCGAAACTCGATATAATATCAATGTCACTGGTGTTTCCTGTAAATAAAAGGAAGTCGATTAGAGCGCGCTACTCCGAGTCATGATGATGACGCGACTTGGAGCGTCGTGATAGACGAACGAGCAATTAAATTATTTACGTCGTAAATACACGTTGAAATATATACACGTATTATTTATATACTAACAATACCCGCGCGAATAATTCGCACTAAATAAGTAAAAATATACCGACCGTCAATCATGTTGACGTTGTTTCAAAATTAAAGTCGTCATATATATATATATAATTTTAATAATTAATGAATTTACGAAAAAAAAAACAGTAATAAAATTTTTAGTTGTGCCGGTAGAGCAAGCAATCTATAATATAAAAATGAGTCGCTGAATGTGTTGCTAAGCGCAAAACTCGAGAACGGTTGGACGGATTTCGCTAATTCTTTTTTTTAAATATTCCTTGAAGTACGAGGATGGATCTTACGGAGAGAAAAATTTAAAAAAAAAAATTTAATTTCATGAAAAAGTCTAAAAACAACACTTTTCTATACTCCCATACAAAAGATTTGTGATAATACTTAAAAGTCACTGTTAGGCGATAAGAAGTTCGCCGGGTCAGCTAGTTATTTATAAAATGGTTATAATTTATGTGGAGTAATTGTGAGGTTTTTCCTAAAAGGGAGGCAAACATCTTTACCTTAGCATATTCATATATATGATTGTATTACCGTAAGTATGTTTTCAGCTTTCAAATGAATAGATTTTTAAAAGAGCAATCGCGGAGTATCTTTCCGATTCTTATTAGCAGAATTTACATTCGGACTTCACTTCGACTAAATTAATTTATTAAAAACAAAATGATGATTTTAATGTGCTTTTGAAACCGACTTCAATAAAGTATTTAAACGAAAAGCCAAATTAAATAACCCTAACTCAAGGACCACACGCCTTCTTATTTTTTATTTTTTTTTTGACGCAGCAGAACACTACAAATTGTACCTCGTACTTAGTACTTGAAAATAATTGGGATATGGTGATGTAGCGTATGCACATACAATACCTTTCCTTGCACCACTTTGCTTGTAGCTACCGGATCTCGATTCAAGCAAGGGGGGTGGGCTGTTGTATTATTCTCTTTCACTCTACGCCGTTACCGTAACTAATCCTACTAATATTATGATAGCATTTTAGTCAATCGATTCTTCATAAAAAGGTTATTTTTTACTGTTATCAGAAAACGTTCGATACGTCAGCAGACGGGGCTAAATGCACGGAAATAGCGCGTTTGATTAGTGACACGCTAATGATATTAATTTTCCCGGCTGCCAGGCAGTCTGATTGGTAGCCTATTGGCACGGGCAGACGAGTTTTTTTACCGACTTCTAGAAAAAAAGAGGAGACTGCTCATCTGCGTAAAACGTTAACGTTTTGGAAAATGTTTCATTTTTTTAAGGAAGTGAGCGCAATCATGCCTAAACACTCCAAGAGTTCGTTTAATTTCAGGAAATTCATGGATACTGCGCAATTATAATGCATATATTAGGTTTTTGTATGTGCGCACATCCATATTTCTACGAGGCTCTAAGCCATTTGTGTAATTTTCATAGTTTTTTTTTCGTTAGTTGTATACTCGATCAATATCAAATCTACAAAAAATCTACCAGAATTCATCATCCATCGCCACATTCCCATAGAAATATAGTTAGATCTGTTATCATTCTGGAGTCATCGATCATACATCATACAGAACTCGTCATTTGTGGCTAGTAATTGTTTCTGCAGCTTTTTTTAAAAGAGTAACTACGTAATTCATTGCCGATTCTTCTCTGCAGAACCTTCATACTGAATTGGTGACAGATTCACTTTGACTATAATCAATTAATACTATCTTATACTATTAAACGAGCAATTCTTGTATATATATATATATATAATCTGAATCTCGGAAACGGCTCCAACGATTTCCATAAAATTTAGTATATAAGAGGTTTCGGGGGAGATAAATCCATCTAACTAGGATTCATTTTTAGAAAATGACGTTTTATCCCTGTTTTTAGGGAGTGAAAAAATAGCTACAATATCGTTAGAATACGAAGGTAAATTTCGCAACTGTCATTAAAGTTGTAATAGCTCGGTGGGAAATCGGCCGGTCGGGATCAACCGAGGAGATCATGGTTCAAATCCCAATGTCCCTGATCAATTATTTTTTCCTTTTTTTTATTTGCACTCGTTATTTTAAAAAAAATATTGTTCATATTTTATAAATATGTAATTCGAATTTAAATATGAATTCCAAAAAACCGATTTACTAAAAATACCGAGCTAGGCTCGGTCACCCAGGTACTAATAATTAAAACAAAAATAGTATTGATTTTTTGATTCACAAGCGCTTTTGAAGCCTACTTTAAAAAAAAAATATTTTATTATATTTTTTTAACTGACTTCATAAAAGAAGGATGTTATTCAAGTCGACCGTATATATATTTTATGTGTGTTCGCGGATAACTACGTCGTTTATGAACCAATTTTGATGATTCTTTTTTTGTTGGAATGGAGATATCCCAAGGGTGGTACCACGGTAATGAAACCAGGATCTGATAATGGATTCTCAAAGAAATCGAGGGCACTTTCGAAAATCGTAGTGACGACTAGTGCGTTTGATAATTTTTTTCGTCTACTTATATTGTATTACTTGTCGATGTAGTTGAAGTCGATTTTTTTCGTTTGCTAGCAAACACAATGATGTAGTTACAACTTATGAAAATTCTTTTATGAGAATAAGCTATATTTATATCTCCAAATGCCATGTCTTAATAACACGGCCGGTCGAAAATGGGAAATTAAATATGAATACACACATTACATTTACAAGGGCTTGTGTGTAACTTTGTTACTATAACGTTGCTTCATTATTAATTTAGTACGAACAATTCCACTGAATTTTAAGTGAAGACGGAACAGTCAAGTTATTCAATGTTTAATTATATATGGGTTACAAGTTTATTTTCATTAATATATCTGATCTTTCAAAATGGAGAAAGAGGCCTATGCCCAATAGTAAGTAAGTAATAGTAGGATGTCACAAAACTAAATCATGTTTTTTTATAAGAATGGGGGCAAACGAGCAGACGGAGCCATCTTATGTTAAATGGCTACCGTCGTCCATGGACATCTGCAACACGAGGAGTTACAGGCGCGTTGCCTGCCTTGTTAAATTTTTTACCGATTCTCTTCAGCAGAATGTACATTCTAAACTAATGGTAGCTTCGCGTTCCCTATAGTGAATTTATTTAAGAATGGTATACTCTATGAGGTGAAATGCCACCTTATGAGAAATTTAAAATACCAGCTGCTTCAACTTATTATCCGGGGCAAGATCCAAGGCAAGCTCAGTGTGGGTCGTTGATCGGCAAAAAAATCTACGCCAATGGTTTGGGAAACTACTACTGGTTTTCAGGGCCATGGATCAAGGGTACAGGTTGCCAAAATGTTGGCTGAGCTTCGTGAGAAGATGGCACTTTTAGAAGAAGAATACTATGTGAAATTAGGATGAAAAGTGCTTTTTCACCATCCACATCAAAAATTATTATAATTTCAATGGCGCTTCAGCCTGTAATATTCCACAACTGGGCATATGCCTCTTTCCCCATGTGGGAGAAGGATCAGAGCTTAATCTACGACGCTACTCCAATGCGGGTAGGCGGATATATTCCCTACAATGAGTAACGATCGCTATCAGTTGTACATGATAACAACCGGGACCGACGGCTTAACGTGCTCTCCGAGGCACGGTGGCGAGACCCACAAGGACTGCACAAACACGTAGACCACGCCAAACACCTGTATGGCCAATACAAATGTTCGTCATATGCGGGGATCGGACCCGCAACCGCCAGCGCAATAGGCACAATTCATGGCTGTGACCAATGTTATGTGTGATATCAATGTTAAATTGCAGGCGTCTGTAAATATCACACTTACGCCGAGTTGCACGAAAAAAAATTAAAATTTAAGTAGTGATTAAACTAATTTAATCGCAAGACTTTTATGAAATTCTTGTGATTAAATTAGTTTAATCTCTACTTAAATTTTAATTTCTTTTCGTGCAACTCGGCGTTAGTGGACAAAAGCGTCTATTACCATTAAAAAGAAGGTTGTTGTTGAAGGATATTGTTGTTTTTTAATGCTAAAATTGTTTTCAAATTTCTAAAAAAAATTATTAGCGGTTTAGTAGTTAATTTTTTTTAGTATTAGTTTTTATTTTCAGGTATCCTATTTTTTATTAAAGGGTTAAATATATTATAAGGACACGTGTGCTCGTTAAAAATTTCTCGCTCGTTTTTTGTTTTGTTTTGGAGCGTTAAATTAAATATTTGATACGGTGACACCGAAAACGAGTATATTGAATCGATCTCTGACCCAGTTTTAAAAACTCGGAACAGTTTAATTCAACTTTTTTGTCATTTCCAATGTCGAAACCTTCACTCGCCTCGCGTTATTTAATGCATATTTTTTTGTAAGACTTTTTTTATTAAATTTTAAAAAGTAAAAGTAGCTAAGAGAGTAAGAAAAGTAGGTTTTACACGTGACTTCGTTTTTTTTTAACAAAAAATAGTATGTTTAAGTGGTTTAAAAGTAATGTTGTTATATTATTATAAGTTAAAACATATCTGTATACAGTGTACGTCTGCTCCTACGGGACGCAATTTAAAAGTTTTGTCTCAGATAACAGAAACTACTATAGTTACACTGCTACAACATAGTTTTTTTTATAACTAACTGTAGTTACTAAGGTACAAATACATATATTATTTAAGCCAAATACATATATTTTTTTAATTTTTACTCAATGTTCTAGAAAGGCAATAAAAATGTCTCAACTTTTTTTTAACAAGCAAAAACACAAAAAATAAAAACTGTCACGCAGTTTTGCGGATTATGAAATTATAAAGTATTTGGTCCAATAAAGAATTTATTATTATTATTACATATTTTTTACTTTTGATAAAATGTTTGACAATGTTTAATAACTTCAATACGCGACAATTTTTAACTAACTTTTAACTTAGAAATATCCCAAAGATACATGATAAAACAACTACAATAATTTATTGCGACACGTAATTTGAGAAGCTAGAAAACATCGACTAGTATTAAAAAAAAAAGGAAAAATAATGAATAATGACTGCAACACGGACTTTGTCAAAACGTACGATTGTCGAGATAAGATCACACACATATAGAAAAATACTATCGATTACGATTATGTAAGAACACGCACCTGTCTGATTTTTTTTTATCATTCATTAGCTTATTAATGGAAATTGTACGAAGCGTTGGGTTTCCCAAGTGTGTTATTTTATCAATATATGCTTATCGTGTCGTCGTAGTTAGCACATACCCATAAATACGTATTTCTTTCAATTTGTACTATCAATTTCACGGTTATTTTCTTGTAATTACATCTTAGTATATGTAGTTTTCAATCTAGACATAATGGTCATATTTAATTATTCTTTATACGGCTAGTGACAAACAAGCGTACGGATCGCCTGATGGTAAGCCTTTAAGCTTGCAACACAAGGAGTATTTCAAGTACGTGGCCAGTCCTAACCCCGCTGTCACCACAGCGAACCCCAGTAGCTCCTTACTCACTATATATAGATATACAACCCTACTTCAGATCAGTAAGATGGTAAGATGTTCTCCCAGTCTGATTAATTCAGATTTTACATAATATATTTTGTGCCCTATCTAATGAAAGTCTTTTTTCTGTAGAGATTGACAGAACATTTTAATTTTTAGTCGCTACGCCGCTTTTTCCTACTAGGAGTAGCGCTTGTTATCAGGAGATTATGATAACAACCGGAACCAACGTACAACTGTACTGTACGTACTCTTCAAGGCAAGGAGGGGAAAATCACAAATACAAAGACCAGACAAATGACAAATATTTGTATCAATATATGCGCCGAGCGGGAAGCTAACCGCTGAACATTGGCGATAATTAATCCTTGCGAACAATTACAAGTAAAATAGTTGCACATCGTGTCCTATTGATAACAGTACTATAAAGTACAAGCTTCGAAAGGGTCGAATACGGGACAGTATAATTGATAAGTTAAATTTTTATTTATTTATTTATTTATTTATTTAACACCAACAAGATAGACACTGACAATAGACACATATAATCATAAACAAAGTATCTTAAAAGCTAAGCGTTATCTTAATTATAGGTGTTACACGCATTCTATTAATTTAAGCACGTATACGTACATAAAGATTGTTATAACACACAAACGATATTAATTAAAATACATTAAAAAAAAACAATTCTAACATAGTAAAATAAAGTCCCGATCAATTGACCATACAGTTGAAATGAAAAACAATTTAATATGATTTGATTGTAAAATTAAATTAACATTAATGAATAAATCGCAATTATTATAAAACTAAATAGTACAATCTAAAATTGATAATTGAAAATCTATTCACATAAATTAAAAAAAAATGATATATAATAATTAGAGAATAAAAAAAAAACATTAAGGAATTATGTCATGCAATTAAAAAAAATCATCAGCTATTATATATTTAAATATTGATAAGTTACTCGAAAAAATGTCAATAGAAACATTAGGATCGGGTTGTTTTACCTTTTTTTCAATGTTTTTTCTGCAATTCGATTTGTAAAGCGAATTATAACTCATCATCAGCCTGTTAATTGGTGAATGGCGTCCCTGACGAGTCCGGGTGAATTTTTCAACAAATGGAGTAAATGAAGATGGTCTTACTGCTCTTGAAGGGGCATGAAAGTTTAATTTATTTAATAAGTAAGAACTGTCAATGACACCATTCACCAACTTGTGCAGAAACACAAGATCGTGGAGACGTCTTCGATTCACGAGTGGTGGAAGTTTAAAATACTTTAGTTTTTCCTCATAACTATTGAGCGACCTAGGTATATCATGATAAAAGGAGAGGTGCTGTAAGAATCTTTTCTGTACCTTTTCAATTCTTTTACAGTAGATATCGTAATAAGGATTCCACACGACACTACCATACTCCAAGTTGCTACGAACTAGGGCTGAGTAAATAGTAATTTTTGTCTGGGCGTTTTTGAAATCTTTACAATTGCGGATTATAAAGCCAAGGGTCTTAAGGCTTTTGCTGACAATATTGTTAATATGAACGTGGAAACGGAGTCGATCATCAAGCACTATCCCCAAATCGCGCACATGAGACACCTCTGATAAAATGCTACCCTCGATAAAGTAAGACCTTCTAAGCGTGGTTTTCTTTCTCGAGAAAGAAATAACCTGGCACTTATCCGTATTAAGGACGTAATTAACTGATCTTTTCGAATCACTATGCCCAAATAAAGTAGTTATCAGTCAAAAAGTTGATACTTTTTCCTGAAACGCTCCATTCGATTTAATGAAACATTATGAACAAAAGCAATACCTATGTCAATTTTATAATAGAGGAGGAATTTCGCCACTATCACAGTACCAATGGGCTTTTTATTTTTTAATAATTTAAAAAATATAATACATATAATAATTTAAAAAATAAATAGATAAAAAATATCGTTTATTCCTTGCGAACTTTAGATAAAAATACAAAAAAAAATACATTTAACAGAACCTTATACATTTCATTGCCAATTTTAAATACATTGTAACATATACAAAAATACCACTCACACATACTTGGCTTGTTTCAATTAATCAACAACAAACATAAATATACTCACGCGAAGTGAACCGTAAAATAATATATACGTAACAGAAGTACGCCTACCGCCGATAGAGGTCCCTGAAGCCGTGACCGATTACGCATCCATTTTATTAATTTAACCAAGCCCTTCGACGTTTCTAGAACTTATTATTAAAATAAAATCAATATGCAACGCGGTACAATGCATATCGTCACCTCTGAACGCCTTAAATAGCTAGTGACGTTACAATTATATTTTTACGTAACTCCATCGAGCGATTATGTACTTTATTACGATCTAAATAAGGCGAATATAAGTGTCATGGATAATTCTCAAATGAGTTGCTATGAGTACATGAAATTCACGTAACGGTTACACTTGTACCACCCATGTATTTATAAGAAAAATGTAACAAGTCTCATCTACGTCCCATATATTGAAGACATTTCGACTTTTTTTGCAATTTAGTCTGAAACTACAATAAATATGAATATTACTTGTCATGAGTTGCGTCTACACTATGAGTTAGGACATTAGATAATTTTTATTCCAAATTATAGTATGATTCGTTTGACAGAAGGGACGAAATCGCGTGTTTAATTAGCACATAATAAAGTTGTAACTATTTGATATCTATAGATGAGAAATGTTTACGAGAAATTAATAATAAGAAGTCTTCATAAGAGCAATATCAGTCAAAACATCTATTTTTGAAAACGTTTGCCTGTTTGTCTCGACGTTTGTTGTGACATCACCTCAAACAAATATATCAGTAGGGTGTTACCTAAAACGTAGACATTAAAGTGCCAATCTTAGGAACAGACAACCGTGTATGTCAAATATAACAAAAAAAAAAAAAATGTTTCATATCGATTCCAAAATTCCTTTAAAAGTCTTCAAGACAAAACTTACAGTAATTTAAAAAATTAAAAATCAAAACGAACTTGAGACGAATTAACGCGAAACAACGGAGGTATGCGAATCTCAATCAATTCTCAATGAAGCACGAATTGAGCCAATTATGCTAATAACAATGCTCAATGATTTTGAATTGTTCATTGTATATCGATGCCGGAGCCGAGGTGTGTTGCTAACTCGTAATATATACACACGAAACATACAACACTAGTATCTAAGTAAGTCAAGAAATATTTTTTTTGCTAAATTTGACAATTAAAAACAAACCTCTATAGTACTAGCGGCTTACTAGCGGCTTCGCGCGCGTGCTAATTGAGAAAATTTTCAAAAAGCTACAGTATTTAAGGTTAGAATTTCCTCAAAAGCTAAAACACGTGCTAACTAATTTTTATTCAGTAGTTTAGAAATAAAATTTTATGATTGTATTATGTTTCCAGCTTCAAAAATGACAAACTTTCAACCATATTTCAAACCATTAGGTATGTATAATTTTTTTATCTCCATTTGTGGATGAAATACCCTAGATTGTCCACAAATACTAAAATCCGTATTTATCCAGTTTAATTCAGTGGTACAAAAACTAAGTATCATGCTTCTAATTCAAAAAAAATGATAACTTGTCATACAAACTTACCTATTTTACCTCCTTAGGGGTTATACATTTTCGAAATCTGTCCTTATTGTTAATGGACGTCTATTACCTATAAACTTGTAGTGTTTGTAGCACATAAATTGAAATATTTTCATAGGCTTGCTTGAGTCTTTAGACCACCTTTATACGGTCCGGTCACAAAATTTGTTTTAAGTAGACGTCTACAAATTCTGCCAAATTTTAGTTCAAACAATGAAGGACTTTTATACAAACTTGCTCGAGCACTTGGATGACCTAAATCTCGTCCTGTCACAAAATCCGTTCTTAGTTGACCGTTTAAAAACTATTAACTACCTCTCTGTCAAACTTTAAGCTTTTAGCATAAAAAATATAGCATTAATAGTTACAAATTTTGAGAGCCTTTATTAAACCTCTTTAGTACGGCCCTATCGCAAGAATCCGTATGATTTTAGACGTCTACTAATACTTAATTACGTCTCTGTTAAATTTTAAGTTTACAGCACAAAACTTGCAAGAGGCTTTAGACCCTTCTTTACTCCGGACCTATTGAAAATCCGTTCTTAGCGCAAGATTTACGTCCCTACCAAATTTCTTCTTTATGCGTCCAGCGGATTTTTAGGTGTCGTGATGAGCGAATGACTTAAAGATTTTATATATATGTATACAATACGTAGATTTGTTTTATGATTTAAAACTTTTGGGATTTTAGTTGTTTTTTGGCGTTATAATTGTCGTATTTAATAGAAAAATCTTTGGTTATTTTATAATCTATTCATTTTCACGCGTAAATCTCGATTTCACATCTACACGTATTTAGCTCTCATTGTACCATTTGCTATTTCTAGCAGTGCCAGTCTAATCAAATACAGGCGAATGTAGCGAACACTTCCGTTGATGGACAGACGAAACAGATGTATATGTATGTATAATATACCTCTTTCTGTTGGAGCTTAATCGGCTCATGGCTGAATGGCGGATATGTTCTCTACTATGAGTAACGCTTGCTGTCAGGTGTATATGGTAACAATCGGGACTAACACTTTAACGAGTTCTCCGAGGCACAGTGGGGAGACCCACAAGGAGAGACAACCAGACCGAAAACAAAGGAGTTGTTGTAGCTTTCTGTTCGTATTAAAAGTGAATCGGTCGGTCGATCGATGTCTCAACAAGGGAGATTTTCATAACTTTGGCTATAATACAACAGAATGGCTCACATGAAAGGAACAGTAACACAAAGTATTTTTTATAATTCTTTACTAAATATCTGTACATTAAGATATTTAAGGTATATTTATGATAGCATTAGGAGCCAAACTTAACGGTAAGATATATACAGGCTGTTTAACTTAAGATCATTTCAATGTTAATCTTAATACAATGTCTAGGAAGATTTATAATTTAACTGAAATAAGTACCTCGACCTTACAGAAATTCACAGCTAAATAATACTGCTTTCAAGGAGTGCTGTTTTCCTGTGGTGAGTGAGGTGACCAGAGTGTAAAGGAGGGATTGGTAGGGTCGGCAACGCAATGCTTCTGATATTGCAAGCGACTATGAGCTACGGTAATCGCTTACCATCAGGTGAGCCGTACGCTTGTTTGCCGACCTAGTTGTATAAAAAGGACAAACAACAAGACATTAACAAATATTTGTACAAATACAAACAACTTTCTTGAGGGGAAATCGAATATACGACTGACTTTTCGCATCAATACACCAGAACCGTTGTTTATAAATATATATGTATTCTATAATATAAAAAATGAGTCGCTGAATGTGTTGCTAAGCGCAAAACTCGAGAACAGTTGGACCGATTTCGCTAATTCTTTTTTTAAAATGTTCGTTGAAGTCCAAGGATGGTTTTTACGGCGAGAAAAATTCGAATAATTTCCGTGAAAACCCTAAAAACAGCCCTTTTCTTTTTCCCATACAAACGTTCTCTAACTAAAGTGTAGAGTCAATTTGAATATATTACTATTCAATAAAGTTCATGTTAAATAATATATTAGGGTGCATTTTACGTAAGTTATTAATGATTAAATTGATCTTTTTCGTAGACCGCATTTTAATTTAATTTCATCATTACAGCCTATACAGTCCACTGCTGGACATAGGCCTCCACAAGTTTACGCCAAAAATAACGTGAACTCATGTGTTTTGCCCATAGTCACCACGCTGGGCAGGCGGGTTGGTGACCGATTTAAATTTTAATTTAATTTACATACAGTAAAAATGGTACTAACTAGCTATTTCACATTACTTATTATATTGTTGCGGGGAACAATGGAAAATTACCGTTTTTAAACTATCGACTCCAAATTTGGTACGAATCTCCTATATGTTATGTAGAAATGATCGATGAGCGGATTTTAGGATACCTCATGCCCAATAAGGATTACGGGGGTGGGCGTTAACAATGAAAATTTGAAATGTATGTAACTCCGAAACTACTGAACCAATTTTTATCAAATTTTTTAAACATCTGTAATATGGTCCAACTTGGGAGATAGGGTAGTTTTTATCTCAATCGGACCCGGTAGGTGGCGCTACTATTGGTATGTAACTCCGAAACTACTGAACCAATTTTTATCAAATTTTGTAAGCATCTGTGATTTTGTAAAACTGGGAAGATATGGTAGTTTTTATCTCAATTGGACCGGTAGGTGGCGCTGCTATCGGTATGTAAGCTATCAAATTTGGTTGATAGCTGTTTTCCGGGCAGGACAACGTCTGCCGGGTCCGCTAGTATTATATAAATATCACCCAAACGAGATATTTTGTCACTCAATTCCATTACCGTCTGATTCCTAAAATAAACGTTAGTAGGTGTTGCTCGGCGAATTTCATACAATTTAAATTTTAATACCGGTCAATGTCAATGTAAATTTAAAAGTCGAATTAATATAGAACAAAAAATATCAAAATTTCCTAATTTATTTTTCACATTTAAGGAAGACATACACATGACGTGGGATTAGTCGCGTAACAAACGCGATATTATAAAGAATCGTGAAATATTGGAAATTGTACGCAAAACGCTCAAGTGATAACGCTCCTAATGCTTATCATCGTAATCTTCCATGGTTCACAACTCAAAAATTAATAAATAATAAAAAACATTACAGACTTCAAAGAAATTATATATTTTTTTAATAGTCGGTTTAAAATAGTATCAAGAACGAATAATATTAATAATAATAAATAGCTTTATTACACAGTAACATTGACTTGTAAATGATACTTTATACTCTTGTGATTAGGATTTCTGAACGAATTAAATAACAAACAGCCTAATATAAAGAAAAAGTAAAGTCATTTTCTTCACGTACTATTGTAATCGAACGCTGCAGTTAAGCGTAGGTAATGAATTTATGACGTATAAAAAAATTCAGTGTTAACAAATGATTTCAGGTCAATCTTCTTACAAGATATATGATATTAATAATACGAACATTCTTAAAAACCTTCCTTTGTTTTATTATCTCACTATGAGTGGTCCCATTTATTTAAACACCATTTTATACTAACTCGTTCAATGTCAATGTCGGTAACGAGTCGAATAAAAATCGACCAATCGAAAAACTTCGCAACGTGTCCAGCAATACTTATTTACGCTTAGGGCTGTCAGATCATATTATAACTGGTTACTTTTTTAAAAGTAAATACATTGAAAATTAGTTTGACGGTTCCGTAAACACAAACAACAGAAACAAACGCTTAGAACACCACACACCTATTAACAATAATAATATTTTCCCCAAAAAAGTTTTACATTGTAATCAGTCATTATAGTTACATATTTATTTTACAGTTATTAAATCGGTATCTCCAAGGAATACGACGCCAACTCGATTGATCGTTGGTATAACAGAAGAGTTAACCAAAGTAATTTCTATAATAACTATAAGTTCAATAACTCATAGTAGTGGAAGAAACACAACTTTAAGACATTTATGACATACGTGAAAAACATAAATCATTCAGGACGCGTAGAGTAGGAAATATCCTGTTTAAAATATGCAGTATCTCGATTAGGTAAGTTCCTCAACTTTACAGAAGATCAGAACTACCGCTCTCACGTATTATTGTGTTCCTATGGTGATTAAGTTGGCCTGAGCTCCTGGGGAGGGTGGGGGTATCTTGATATATCAGCCAGTTGTTGTGGCTATTGCACTAACATGTCATTAAAAAGTAAGTATACAAGGTCCACTGGCAACCCTAATTCATAACTCTCAAATGCACTAAAAAAGATTTACTAGTGCTTTATTCAAACCAACATTATAAAATAAGCCTTATCACAAAGATATAAAGTATAATTTACAATAACCATTAACATTCAAAGCAGTTACCAGCAATAAAGTTGTGACTTGGTTGTGACACATTCGCTCACAAACGTTGAGTTTCGTTTTTTTCCCACTTTATTTTATGTTAAAAATAGATCAAGAGCATATGTACATAATTTTATTATGACTGTATTTGAGTCCACTTAGTTACACACTCAATGTCAGACCAATAGCTAAAATTAAGAATAATAAAAGTATTAAATTTAATATTTATATATATTTTTTATATATAAATAAAAATGAATTGGTATTGTTTGGTATATCAAAACTGAACAAGATAGTTCTTACTTTAGTCGTAAATAGGTGTGTCTAGGACAAATAAAAACAAATAAACATCAATAAAAGGTTCTAATTTGTTTATTTTCAAGTTATTATCAATAAGCAAAACTACAATAGATTAAAAAGGCCCATTTACAAATTAAAAAAAAAAAAAATATTTTCCAACACATTCGATTTTCAAATTTCAAAATTCAGTTGAAATGTAAAGAGGAAGTGAACGAATCCCAGTGTCGTAGTTCCGCAGTGTTACGTACGGCTCGCAACTATGTAGAATGTTGATGCTGGCCGCTTTTCCGCCAACTCTTTCATGCATGAATACAGGGTTACCAACAAGTTTTTTTAAATAATATTCTAATGAAGCGAAACTTTCGACCCTGACATTTAAACTTTTTAATGGTGAAAAAATTATTTATTTTTAATTCTTATAGTAATTAGTAATTATGCAGTTATTTCTTCAATGCCAGCTGCCAAACGAGTATTACAACGAGTATTGTACGAGTAAACGAGTATACAAGGTGGCTGACTTATATGTTCGTACTTAAAAATGTTTTTCTTGATATTATTTATTTTGCGAATTCTTCTCAATTTCTTTAAGAAAAGAAACGATCATTGGGTTTGTATTAGATTAATTATATCACACAACGAAATAAGTGATACCGCTTCTTGAAAATTAAGTCGTCTGCAATTTTAACTATAAACTTATAGCGCTGTATTAATATATGAGATAGATTCTTGGGAGCAATTTTAGGGAGTTTTTTGTCCAGCACTGAACTGCTGACTAATGTCATTTATATTATTGGCGAAAGTATTTCTACTTATTATACAGACATCTCTTTATTTTTATATAACTATGTCGGCAAACAAACGTACAGCTAACTTCATGGTAACCGATTACCATATCTTAGACGTCTGCAGCACCAGAAGCGTCGCAAGCGCTTGCCGACCATATCCCCAATTTCCCGCAGGAGCTCTGGTCACCTTACTCACCAACAGGAACACAACACTGCTTGAAAGCAGTATTATTTAGCTGTGGTCTTCTGTAAGGTCGAAGTACAATCCCAGTCTGGTTATTCTATATTTTGAGTAGGAAATTTTTTGCTGAACCCTACCTTAGTTAAATAAGTTCATTACAAAGTCGTTACTTTAAAACAAAAATATATATACATCATTTTAGTATCAGAATCATGGTTAAGACTATTTTTGTATCACCCATACGTAAATTTTATAAAAATTATATAGTTATGTATAAATAGGAAGAGGATTACGTACCGGCAATCACCCTACAAAAACCGGGAAACAATCCTAGCACAGTCGAACAAACAACCTTCTGTACCTTGGCATGTAGAATTGTTATTATATCATCGTTCTTATCTTAGAGTATACATTACAGTAAGTAATGTATACTCTAAGGTTCTTATTATCATCTTCTACGTCACTTTATTTACTTTTCACACATACACACCCTCGGCGTTTATTTGTTCGGTTTTTATTATTAGTTTATTTGATTAATATACATATGTCTCTTAAGTCACGCCCGCGAAACACGTTGATAAACGTGTCCCCTCTAATAAAAAAACGAGTGTGTTTAGACCACACGACTGAAGTAAAACTTATAAAACGTAACTCTCTCTCTTTCTATCTTTACTAACTTAGATCTCCCTCTAAAATTCCGTTCGCCACACCCGATCACACTTTTCGTAACGCTCTCGTCACGCATTCACTAGCTTAGTCCTTAATTCAAGCGTGCGTGAAGAAGTTTTACTTAAAAAACAAAACATTTCTAGCGCCAACCCTACCTAAACCTTAACCGCGGTTTCTCAAACAAACACTCAAACGCTCGGATACTTCAACGTTTTCGCAAATATTCGAGCGTTTGCGGCGAACGGATAACATTTCAGATATTTCAGGTACGCCTTCCGTTTTGATCAAAGTATTTTTTCATCACCGTTTGTGAGGCGTTTTCTTGGTAGTGTTTGCTTATTATTAGCTTTGTTTATCATTTTTTCTCTTTAGCCAACTTCAAAAAAATTAAGTTCTCAATTCGACCGTTTGTTTTCTGTATGTTACCTCATAACTTTTTACTGGGTGAACCAATTTTGACGATAATTTAGAAGGAGATGTGACGAGTTCTTTTTGAGTTCTGTCTAATAATGCATACGCATTACGTATACGCATTTGGCTATTTTTTCATCCATATACGTTACATTTCTTGTCCATGTCATTAAAGTAGGTTTTTTTTGTTTATGGTAAAAAAAATATATATAATGAGATCGGTACAGACATTTTTGCGTTACAGAACAATTTTCCCTAAGGATCGTCTACACAATGCGCGCCGTCTCAAGCAACCCTGCCTTTTGTATTCGACCCATTCAACAGTTTGTAAGCAGGTAATGAGGTTCTATATTGTTGGATAGAAATAGAAAACGACCTTTTGCCCTGTTTAAGAGAATATGGGTAAAAATCTAGTTTTCTCAGATACATAACCTAGCTCATAAAGCCCTCATGAGCCTCATATTACAAAATCTTATCGAAAATATGAGCCATTTTTAAGAACGAGATTCAAAAAAATATGTAACAATATATCTCTTTTAATACGAGTATCCTTTATATTAGTTGTGTGTTTGTCAAGAACTGACTATATGTATTATTTCGACCCACATTTATCGAAAAAAATATTTGGCAAATCAGTCGGATGTTACCTATAACACAATCATTAGGTTGCTTACCATAGGAACACACGACTGTGTGTGTATGTTATAGATATTTATTTATTTATTTATTATTATTGGTATACTTCAATTATACATTTTTTAACAAACTCTACGAACTTAACTCGGCAAACGGCCGGTTTCAATGATCTATCTGTCCCTGGCTTTACCTACTAGCGATAACTAAACTAACTTACAAATAATGTTGTTTTAAAATTTATCCCCAATAGAGAAAGGCAAAGGACTATAATCCATACAGCCTAGTCTGAAATACTAGCGATAGATTTTGACATAATTCGTACGGAGCTTACGCCAAAATTCTATCTCTAGTCAGCAAATACAGAGATAGATAGAATAAAAAAACTGTCTGTTAGACGTCGTAAAGTATCTCTTTTGCAATTGTAACTTATTAGTTTATATATTATAATTTATAAAACCCTGTAAAGATATTACAGTAATTAATTAATTAAGAATTTATCTAGAAAAGTTAGTACTGATAAAAATATTATAATTACTTTGTTTCCTCGAAATAATTAATTTTATTAATTACTGACTTTAAGTGCTAATAAAATTTACAAGACACACAAACAAGAGTTAGGTACAAAATACAGAAAGTGTAAATGATATTTTAGTGTTTACTTAAAATTCTTTACTTTGTATTATACATATATGTCATCATAATATTTTCTCTCTTGAGAGGGGTTAATCTGTAAGAGATCGTTATTAGTGATAACACCGCCTTAGTACTTTTTAAAGTTAGAATATTTTTACTTTTTTAAATGTTATTTATTCTGAATGTGAAAAAAGTATTTAATAAATAAAAATATATTAACTTATTTATGTTTTCTTACTGAACATATTATTGAGAAAAATATATTTTGTAATTAATTTTCCTACTAATGAAGTCATCACTATAATCGTAACAATTATTATATTTAAATAACAATGCACATTTTAATGTACAAAAACGAGTAAATGGCAAAATTTTGCTTTTGTCTTTTATAAAGTTGACCGTCCTTGTTTTGTCTTAAACGACCTTCACTTGTTTCAGGCAACGATGTTATATAATTTCGGTAGAAATTATATCATTATTTGTTTATAGAATTAAAAATCCTAATTTGTTATAAGTGAAAAAATTAGTAAAAAAAAAAACCGAATGACATCAGTTGCATATTTAAGAGCCATTTCACAAAAATCGGTAACAATCCGCGAAATTGTAATATTTTGACGTCGTTAATCTCAGTGTTGGATGCAATAATGTAATTTATATTCTTGAAATATAATAGAGCAACCTTTGTTGTAGTCCATAGTCAGATCAGAATTTTGATTTATATTATGTGTATAAAATTATTAACCTTTTCATCAGCCTCCTCCCTGGGTAAACGGTCGCAATGTATACTTTGAAGTCCTACTTTTCAATAACCTCTACGTTGAAACCATTTTAAAAAAATATCATAATATGTGGAATATAATTTTGTTGTCCACTATCATAGATTTTTATTCCATTTGTATCTCTATTAAACGATAAAAAAAAATTTAAAGTTACGAATATTTTCCAAATAAGTACAATTTTAAAAGCGATATTTCTCTTAGAAAACTAAGAAATTTTAACGAACTATCTTCATCAAATTAAACTTACATCATTAAGGAATACAAAAAAAATAATTAAAAGATGTAATTATTTTTAATACATTTTATATTAAATAATAAAAAGATAGTATATATTGCCACGCATCAAGCCCGGTAAATCAGTCGAGCGCTAGCGCTCTTAGAGGTAAGGTCCACGCCAAATTCTGCGCAGCCGTCTCTTTCGCTCACACGCGCCAAGCGCCTGTTGTTATAGCGGATAAAACGCATTTGATACTTTCATAATAAAATATAAATAAAATAAACATATTACGAAAATGACTGTAAAATAATATAATGATAATTTCTGTAAACAAATGTATAATTTAATTTTCTTTTCTCACACTATCAATACAAATAGGCATTTCAATCTATTTGTCTTGTTATTTGTTAATTAATATGTTTGTCGGTGTCGATGTCATTCAATGCTTTTTTATTCATATCGTAAATATTAGATTCATTCGTAAACTGAAAAAACTAAATCAATTTAAAAAAATTGTTTCATAAAATTGATTTTTTTAATTTTATTTTAAATTTATTGACTGTTGTTATATAACATACTTGAAATTTTTAACAAATTAATTATGTAAAAAACATACCATAGTTATAATTTTTATTATACATCAGAAAATGATCACGATGGTCTTTTGGTTGTCACACTATACGTACTAGCACAAAGATCGCGCGGCTCGTACGACTCGCGCGATGCGACCAAATTTACCTAAACTTGCAGAGCGTAAAATTGTGAAATGGCTCTTAACAAGTATCTATAACAAATTAGTAATACACAAGCTAAGTTTTTTTTTTAAATGAACAAAGATCATAAATTCAAAAGATTTTTTTAAATTGTCAAAAAATAGTGAATTATATTACATATAGTCCATCAACACGACATAGTTTTAATTGACCTAAAATAAAAAATAAATATCTTTTACCTAGGATTCGGAAACACACGACACAAAGACAAACGCTCAGACAATGACAAGCACTGTACAGGCTATACTAATATTTGTCGTGAGAGTGGAATCTGACTACTGGGGAATGAATACAGCTCAATTCGTTGTTACCTGATCACAGCTTACAATATTCAATAAACGAAATGCTTACGAATGATGAAATGCTTATAAACCGTTAATGCTCGAGAACGGCATATTCAGGTTTAACCACCTCGATAACACTTATACCCAGTTCCTATATATTAAAAAAAATAACCGTTTCGCTTACGAACTTTTTAATTTCGAGCATTATATTTTCAGACCCCGGCTCCTCGACTATGATATTCGAATAATATTATATTATTTAATATTGTTCATTATTAAATCATACTTTCGTTTTTTTCTTATTGTATTTGTGGTTATATTTATTTGGTTTGTCATAGATAAAACGTCTGAGATGATCTGTTATTGTATGTATCATCTGTAAAACTACATTTCTTGCAAAAAATATATTTATTTACATTAATTTTATAAAGCTAAAGAGCTAGATCCACTTACAAAGAAAGGCTGCAGAATAGTTTTGTACGTTTTTCCTTAAACTAACGTGGGCGAAATCGCGAGACACAACAAGTTCACATCACATCAGCCTATCGCAGTCTACTACTGGACATAGGCCTCCACAAGTTCGAGCCAAAAATGTCGTGAACTCACGTGTTTTGCCCATAGTCACCACGCTAGGCAGGCGGGTTGGTGACCGCAGTTATTATTATATTATTATTATTCGAATATTCTAAGAAACCAAAAGCGACTTACCTTGCGGTGCTATAGCCACGTGTTCTGTGTGTTTCTGGAAGGTTGTGAGCTCCTCGAGCAACCGCCTCACGTTCTGCTCGGTCAGCAGGTGTACCTGGTCGAGACCCACCTCCTCGACAGAGATGTGCTTGTTCGAACGTTCGTATATGAAGCCTAGGATCTTCCTGTAACAATGATTCGGGATAAATATCTTTTTAGCATTAGCATTAGTATATATTTTATTAGCCTTTAGACGCCTGCAACACTAGAAGTGCGTTGTCGACCCTACACCCAAACCCACTACCCCACCATGAGCTCGGGTCACCTTACTCAGCGCAGGAACACAACATCGCTTGAGAGCAGTATTGTTTAACTGTGATCTTCTATAAGGTCGAGGTCCCCAGGCTGCTCCAGATTTTGAGCAAGATATTCCCTGCTGTGCCCTATCTCAGTTGGATATCTGTATAGGGGTCTGCAGCTTGCAGGTTTATAGGGTTTATAGAATAGTAGTTTAGATGTTCATGAAGAGAGATTGAAATTAAGATTTGAATAAGGTTCTGCAGGCTATGTACTCTTTTTATTTAAGGTCGATTTGTCAATTGTTTACATCTTTTAAGGATACAAAAATCAAAATCAAAATTCTATGTCCAATTAGACGTCAAAATCACATTTTAATTAACTCAAGAAAGTACGTATAATTAATTAATTACATAATAAATTAATTTGTTAATTACGTCTAGAGTAAAACAATACAATTAATCTTACAAATATTTCAATAATATTCTCGGTAATGCGAGAGCTCGCATGGCTGAATATTAATTGTTAGTCACGCCAGAAATTCTAAACGAACTTCGAAAATGCTTGATTCTCTGTAATTCGTAATTTTATGTGATATTAATTGGCCATTAGTTATTTATCTTATTATCTCGTGTAATCTTACAACCGGTTGTTATTTTTTTTGAGACTGTTTTTTATTTTCGATGTAAAATATTTATATGCATTCCTTTAACTGATATTTATATTGTACTTTTTGATTATATTTAAATTTAACAGACCAAGAAAACCTCTTACTACGGTAGTCTACGGTCCTTAACTTTTTACCACAAATATCACTACATAGTATAAAACAAAGTCGCTTCCCGCTATCTGTATGCTTAGATCTTTAAAACTACGCAACATATTTTGATGCGATTTCCTTTAGTAAACAGAGTGATTTCAGAGGAAGGTTTTTATGTATAATACATGCATAATATAGTAGGAACACTGACAGTTTTAGAGGTTTCTAATGTGATGTCGTAAATAAATTAATAATATTTTTTTGCGCTTACATTGCAAATATTTATTGTATATTTTATATTTAGTACCAGCATTGCATCCGTGCGGAGCCGGGGCGATTCAAGAGTAATAGATATAAAAAAGTCCATTCCAAATTCAACGACAATGTAAACACGAAATCCCATTTAAGAGCCATTTCACAATTTTACGCTCTGCAAGTTTAGGTAAATTTGGTCGCATCGCGCGAGTCGTACGAGCCGCGCGATCTTTGTGCTAGTACGTATAGTGTGACAACCAAAAGACCATCGTGATCATTTTCTGATGTATAATAAAAATTATAACTATGGTATGTTTTTTACATAATTAATTTGTTAAAAATTTCAAGTATGTTATATAACAACAGTCAATAAATTTAAAATAAAATTAAAAAAATCAATTTTATGAAACAATTTTTTTAAATTGATTTAGTTTTTTCAGTTTACGAATGAATCTAATATTTACGATATGAATAAAAAAGCATTGAATGACATCGACACCGACAAACATATTAATTAACAAATAACAAGACAAATAGATTGAAATGCCTATTTGTATTGATAGTGTGAGAAAAGAAAATTAAATTATACATTTGTTTACAGAAATTATCATTATATTATTTTACAGTCATTTTCGTAATATGTTTATTTTATTTATATTTTATTATGAAAGTATCAAATGCGTTTTATCCGCTATAACAACAGGCGCTTGGCGCGTGTGAGCGAAAGAGACGGCTGCGCAGAATTTGGCGTGGACCTTACCTCTAAGAGCGCTAGCGCTCGACTGATTTACCGGGCTTGATGCGTGGCAATATATACTATCTTTTTATTATTTAATATAAAATGTATTAAAAATAATTACATCTTTTAATTATTTTTTTTTGTATTCCTTAATGATGTAAGTTTATTTTGATGAAGATAGTTCGTTAAAATTTCTTAGTTTTCTAAGAGAAATATCGCTTTTAAAATTGTACTTATTTGGAAAATATTCGTAACTTTAAATTTTTTTTTATCGTTTAATAGAGATACAAATGGAATAAAAATCTATGATAGTGGACAACAAAATTATATTCCACATATTATGATATTTTTTTAAAATGGTTTCAACGTAGAGGTTATTGAAAAGTAGGACTTCAAAGTATACATTGCGACCGTTTACCCAGGGAGGAGGCTGATGAAAAGGTTAATAATTTTATACACATAATATAAATCAAAATTCTGATCTGACTATGGACTACAACAAAGGTTGCTCTATTATATTTCAAGAATATAAATTACATTATTGCATCCAACACTGAGATTAACGACGTCAAAATATTACAATTTCGCGGATTGTTACCGATTTTTGTGAAATGGCTCTTAATAATATGAATACGAAAGTTTGTGAAGATGGATGTATATTTGTTACTCTTTCACGCAAAAACCACTGGACCAATTTTAATGAAACTTAGTACGTAGATAGCCGGAAATCTAGAATAACACATAGGCTACTTTTTATCTTGACATTCCATCGGGATCGGAAATTATGCGAGTAAAACCGCGTGGCGCAGTTAGTTACTTATAAAGCTATTTATAACAAAACACGTGTATCACAATATCGATTTTATTCTAAGTCACGCCATTAACGAATGTCAGTATCCGATAGACCACAAAAAATAAAATATCCAGTAACAACTCACTTCTAATATCATTTAGAACACAATACGTATTTTCTTGTGTAATCGAAATAGTCTGAGTGTCTGAGTCTGATCCAATTTATTTAAAATGAATTTAGGTAACATTTTATTGGAATCTATAATACTTGTGTGTAGTAAGCGTCTGGTAGATTAAATTCAAACTAAAATGTTAGGCCTTAATTTAATGGTAACACTTTTTTTAGGTTGGTAATTGGTAATTCTGCGTAATCAATGTGATTGAGGTCCTTGACTCAAGAGGGTCTCGTTGAGAGAGAAATAATTTTTTTCCTGTAAATATTTTTGGAAAATTTAACTGTTCTCCCTTTTTTATACCTCCTATGGTCTTTGATGGAGTGGCGCACAGGGCCCTTAATCCATGGGGCCCGAAAACAACAAACGATTTTTTTTTATTATTTGTCTTCTTTTTAATTTGTGTTTAAGTTATGTTTATACACTATGTACTTTTTAAAACAAACTTTTTTTATATGCTACCACTAGAACTGTATATGTCTGCTTATTTTTGCTATTTGGCGCGAAAAGACTAATCACCGCAGATTATACAAGAATTCACAATAATTAAATCACGTAACTTTTAAAGATTAAAAATTCACATCTTTTATCACAGATAATGATTATGAATGTTTGAACAGTTTCGTCATACTGCGATAGTCGATAATTTCATGGCTCATTTGGTTCGAAATATATGATATTTAAGTTATAGTGATATGTCGCTTATTGTAACTATCTATACCTACATCGTGTTTCGAAACTTGTGCCCTTCCGTTTAGGGCATATAGAGATACGGCGTGTAGGTATACCATAGCCTAATTTATAAGTGAAAAAAAAGTTTGACTTTACGGTTTATTACTAAGTAACTTTAAAATTGACATATTTGAAAAAAAAAAGTTGTGAAGACAGGTACTTAAAGAGGATAAAAATAACCGATTGAACTGTAAAACAGTTTTTTTTTCGGTCTAACGTAGTTTGAATGGCGAGTCAGTGTCAATCACCTGTCTTATCTATGCATCCTGAAACCATCAGATTGTGATGAAACTTAGGCGGGGTGCCCTTGCTTTCCTAGCTGAAATAATCGCAATCGCTTAAAACAATTATAATCGCTCACTAGTAGTATATAAGTATCTATTTAAAATAATTGTGTTTGCTCGCAAACGAAAAAAAAACCGACTTCAATTACATCGACGAGTAATATAACGTAGATCTACGAAAAAATAGTCAAGTAACTACGCGTTATCAAAGATTACTCAAAAAGTAGTTATCAGATCTCAATAAAATTTATATGTGACCACATGACAAACATCAGCTTTCGATTAAATTAAAAATTATTAAAATCGGTACACGCAGTAAAAAGTTATTGCGGATTTTCAAGAAGTTCCCTCGATTTCTCTGGGATATCATCATCAGATCCTGGTTTCCTTATCATGGTACTAAACTAGGGATATCTCCTTTCCAACAAAAAAAAAATATCAAAATCGGTACATCCAGTAGAAAGTTATGCGTTATATAATACAAGGTAGGTCGACGAAAAAAGCGTCAAGTAAAAACGCATTATTAGATATAACTCGAAAAGTAGTTGTTAGATCTCAAATTTAAATGGGACCAATCGACACACACCACCTTTCGTTTAAAAAAATTTTTGTCGAAATCGGTCCACACGGTCAAAAGTTCTAATGTAACATACATAAAAAAAAGGTCGAATTGAGAACCTCCCCCTTTTTTGGAAGTCGGTTAAAAAATATTAGTTTACTAATAAAGTTTTAATAATAAAGTTTTTAATAATTAGGTACATAAAAACTTTTTATATTCAATATTCTATCAATATTTCCCATAAATAGACATATATTTACAGAGAAGCCCCGTCACACGCTTGTATCTGTACAGATAATATCTGCAGTGTTACGTCATCTCTACGGTAAACAAAAGAATACTGAATTTTCATACTCTTAACAATAGATGAGAAAACTAAAATTAGTCTATTTATATTGCAAGGTCGAGGATAAATACGAAACTTAAATTACGTTATTCCGTACGTATCATAATATATTGTCTAATTTATATATTAGCTAGCTTTTCGCTTTGTTTTTCTCTCGTGAAAATATAACCTATGTCAGTTATAATGTCGCAATGAATTATTATAATCGTTATAGTAGTTTTTGAGTATATTCATTACATCATCATCATCATAATCACTTCAGCCTATCGCAGTCCACTGCTGGATATAGGCCTCCACAAGTTCGTACTAAAAATGGCGCTAGCTCATGCGTTTTGTCCCAGGCGGGTTGGTGACCGATTGATATTCATTACAAATGTTTCAAATTACAAATATTATGACGACGCGTTGGCGTAGCGGTCACAGCACTGGTTTACGGCTGTTGTGCTGACGATTATCACGGGTCCGTTCCCCGCACATGGCATACATTTGTATTGGCCATACAGATGTATGTCGTGGTCTGGGCGTTTGTGCTCATGTGTTACGTCTTACGTGTTTCCGGACCACCGACACAGTAACACGTTTCATTTCTTTTTATTGTTATAGAATATATGCTTAAATACACAGGATCAACTTGCTCATTTTTTAATGGCGGTATTAAAAAAGTTTTTAGTTTTAAAATGTCTAGAGATTCGCATTGTCTAAACACTAAACATATACATACCTATGTATAAAACTACGAACTTAGAATAGTTTGGCTACACATTCAAAATATTCGAAACACTGATGTTGCGAAACATTGTTATATAAAAAAAACATTCTTCCAATCTGATATAATACTGTTATGCACTTTGTATTTTAATTACACGTTTAAAATATACATCTATATAAATAAATGAAATTGGAGTGTCTGTTTGTAATATTAAAATAACCGCTCTTTACTAAATGCATATGCGTGTATACACAGTACATGTATATACCAAAATATCATTTTTTACAATTTTTGTCTATCTGTCTGTCTGTTTGTTCCGGCTTTCACTGGCAGGTAGCTGGCGTAATAATGATTAACTTAGGCTACTTTTATTTTAGAAATTTATTTATTTTATAACTGCAAACTGAACAACTTTTTTGTTTATTTCCACGCGGACGCAATCGCGGGCACTGCTAGTAATTAAATAATTTAAGATATCCATCGATAACTTTCGAATCATCTTTTAAATTACACAGGTTCTAAAGCGTCGTCGATATAAAAGCCGTTTAAAAAAAATAATAAAAAACGAGTGTGCTTTAGACCACACAACTGAAGCAAAACTTACGAAACGTAACTATCTCTCTTTCTATCTACACTAATTTATATCTCACTGTCAACTTCCGTTCGCCTCGCCCAAGCACACTTTTCGTAACGCCCTCGTCACGCACTCACCAGCTTACTCTCCAAGTCAAGCGTGGGTAAAGAAGTTTACTTCAACATTAAGATTTAACAGCTGCTGTTAACGTTTATCAGACACATGAGTTACTGATAAGATTTACCAACGGAATGTAAAACTAGGTCTTTAGGTCCGTTTCAACTAAAAAATGACTACTTATAAATTTATTGGTCGTGATTAGAAATAATATCATTATCGTAAATTTTAATCTGTTGGATATCGTTTAAACATCATATAACTTAATTACCAACCGATGATAATATGTAGCTTTTAATTTAAGAAATGTGTACAGATTAAAAACAAGAAAAAATAGTATATAATTATTTTTTATTCATTAATAAATTTTCTCTTGCACTTGACCGTTATCATCTTGCATACTGTGACGACGCCTTATCAGATCGTCTCAAGCGTTCATTTGTTATCAGTCTCTCGATCGAGTGATTTACAACAATGCTACTTTCAAACACTACGTCTTACAGACTATCATACGATTTTGAACTCTATTCGTAACAAAATAGAACATATAATTGTACTTAATGCAATATCAATATTATTTCTTCAAAATAATAATTATTGAGCATTATGTACGTAAATAAAGACATACTTTTGACCTACTAACCTTGGCACATGTGAGAGCTAATAGTGCCAAATGTTGCAGTTATATAACCGAATTTAAAGCCGATTTGTTTGAACTGTCTGTTTTTATGGCCGAACTGCGACATCATTGGTATGTTGGTGTACGGACTTTGTTTCTACATAGATAATGTGTTCTTTACTTTTTAGATAATATTTCGCGCGCTTTCACACGTTTAATCCACAACCCAAAAAGTGGTATTAAGTTTGATGCCATTGTCCGACTGTGTATCTATAATCGTAAACCCCGACCGGATGGACAGATTTCGATGAGTTTCTTTACATGAAAGCGAATTTTATTGCGATGGTTTTTAGGTATGTTTGACGAAAATCGATCAAGCAGTTTAAAGAGTATCCGCTCTTTTTCAATATGATGTAAGGTATTCTGGGTATAAAATTAAATTATTTTTGTTTTTTTATAATTTAATAGTTATGTATTTTCATTATTGGTACATTGGTTAATATCCGTCATTCTATGAGTCATAGTGTAACATTTTATGTCCCATTAAACTGTTTAATTTAAAATGATTATTGACATCATTAACACTAATACCAATCAAACAACTTGTATGTGCGCTATATAACATTATTACATTTGCAGATGATACTGCGCTTGTGTTTCATGGTGATAAATGGGAAGATATTCTCGATATTGCGCAAAAAGGATTCGACGTTGTTAACGCCTGGCTCAGAATGAATGCCCTAACTATCAATGTCAATAAAACTAAATGTATACCATTCTTCATAAAAACTCCTGCCCCTAGTATTAGCCTTGGCTTAACTGCTCATGTATGCTCTGACAATGAATCTTGTAGCTGTCAAAGGATCTCTGTTGCCAACAGCACTAAGTATCTAGGTGTAGTTGTTGATAGTTCGCTAAATTTTAACTACCATTTGGACCTGCTACAATCGCGAACTCGGAAACTTATCTTCACCTTTAAGAATCTCCGTAATATTGCTGAAAAATCGACCATTAAAATGGTGTATCAATCCCTCTGCCCATCCGTTTTAAGCTATTGTATTTCAGTCTGGGGAGGTGCTTGTAAAACTAATCTTATAAAACTGGAGAGGGCTCAGCGTGCGTTATTGAAAGTTAGTTATTCTAAGCCATTTTTTTACCCTACCAAAGATATTTATCTTTTATCTGACGTACTCAGTGTTCGCCAACTATATATACTAAACACAGTGCTCAAACAACATTCTATGACTCGCTATGATCCTTTTTTAAATAACAACAAACGTTGCAAATATAAAGTCTGCACCTCAGATACCCGTTGGTCCACCGCTTTCTCAAGGAGGTTTTTTGGTTTTATGGGCTGTCATCTATATAACAAGATAAACAGGTTGATCAACATATATCCGCTTACTAAATATGAATGTAAAAAAGCTATAGTAAAATGGCTTAAAGATCTAGACTACAATGGGACTGAGAAGTTGTTACTGGTCCTCAGCTAATACTAATACTAAGCAATCTAACACGTGTATACACATATTATGTTCATTACCACACATACATGTACATATACTAAGACCTACATACACTAACACATTTACTACATACACTGACACATTCATGCATTAAAAATACATACACTAACCCATACATACACCATGACACTAAAGTGTGAGTATATTTAATAATTAATTTTGATCAAATTCGGTCCGGATGTGGAGGGACTGGCAATCTGTAATACAGGTCTCCTAGTACAGTCGCCAGTCTCTCACACAGATTGTTTTTATTATGTTGAAATTTGTATTTTGTTTTGTGTGAGAGAAAATAAAATAAATATTTATTTATTATTATTATTATTATTATTATTATATAACAAGATCTGTTTGCATTATTTAGAAGAAAAAAACATTGATATTGTAATAATGATGAAATAATGTTGAATTGTTTTTACACAATATTTATAATTATATTTAATTGTTACCATCTAAAAAATAAAAATGACAATAACTTTTTTAAAACTTTATACAGTATCTCGGTCATAACAAATTATAAAGCGGAAATGGCCTTGCAACGACAACGCTATAAAGATATGAGACTGTAAAGTTTCGCCAACCGTAAAAAAAAAAAAACTGTAACCAGATTTAACTGGAAACAACTAGTGTCATACAAATATATATGGATAGTACATTCTTTTTTTTTAGAAAATCTGACCTAGTGTAGTGTGGTGACGAAAATTCCATTAAAGCGATAGCCGCGACGGTCGCGGATTTAATTCCCTTTCGAAGCGGTTATTTGTAATTGTACAAATATTTGTTTTTTGAGCTAGGTATCGCCTCGGTAGGTGCCTCGGAGAGCACGTTAAGCCGTCGGTCCCGGTTGTTATCACGTACACCTGATAGCGATCGTTACTCATAATAGGGAATATATCCGCCAACCCGCAAATATAAAAAGGAAAACTTTATATCGAGACTGGGTAGGTTGTGTAGTATAATAAACTTGCACACAAATATCTACAAAAATAAATCTTTACTAATATTATAAAGCTGAAAATTTTGTTTGTTTGTTTAAACGCACGTTTAATTTCAAGAATTGAAAAATTCTTTCTTTTGTATAGCCCTTTTCCGAGGAAGTCTACGAGCTATTTTTACTTTAAATAATGTGAAACTGTAGGACACAGCTAGTAAACAATAAAAAGAATAAATAGTAAATAGTAATAGTACATATATGCTTACCCGTTAACATTTTTCGAGTAACAGTATTCCCAAGTGTGACTGTTACACCTCCACTCTCTCACTCTCCTTAGAGCGGGGAAATTAAGTTCATCGCAGATCATCTGTAGAGCCCTCTTCTCAAGTACATCTTGAATGGCTATTACTGACAACCTGATTGGAAAAACGATACTTTTTAATGACCTCTTACAAGAATACTTAAAACAGATTTGTTTATACTAATACTAGCTAAGCTGCTGAACTTCGTCCACCTTCTTATTTTTTATTAAATATAATAGTTACATATATCAAGATAAAATATAGTCTATCTTTGAAGTTAGATCAAAATGCACACGGTGTGCAAATATGATTAAAATCGGTTAAGTAGTTTAGGAGTCCAACGCGGACAAACAACTTGACGCGTAATTTATATGTATTAAAGATTATAAAGTATGTTAAAAGTTTAATCACGCTAACCTCAGGAACTACTGGTTTTAATTGAATTTCTTTTTTGTGTTCGATAGCCCATTTACCGAGAAAGGCTATTTTTGATGTAAAACTTCTATACGCACGCTTGACGTGATGAGAACGTTATTAAAAGTGTGATGGGGCGAGGCGAACGGAGCAAGAAAGAGGTGCAAGCACACATTTTCTTTCTCTCTTTCTCTCATAGCCAGTTACGTTTCGTATATCTAAGACACAGTGCAGGCCTATTGCTAAAGAAGTTTTACTTCAGTAGTAAAGTCTAAAGCACCCTCGTTTTTTATTTTATTTTTCAAATTAATGCATATGATGCCACAGGGCACAGCTAGTATTTAATAAGATAGCCTAAAAAAACTTTTAAAATATCTGAAAGAAAATAAAAGAAGAAAGAAAAGGAAAAAGAAGAAAGAAAAGAAAAAGGAAGAGAAAATATCTAAAAGACTTTAAATTTACTTTATCTTTTAGTATAGCATACATTGTAATTATCTTAATTACTTTAATAATCTGATATAATGCCAAGCAACAAGATGAATTCGGTGATTAGAATCGTACATATGATAAGCACTTACTTATATTCCAAAATAGTCCTGCATATGACCTCTCTCACACCAGGGTTCGTTACTTTATCTACGCTGAGCTGATGAAGATTCCAAGAACAGAGTCGGCAACACCTTGACCCATCTCTTTCATACATGAAAACCTCCTCAACAATAGGTCTATGAGAGTAAGCAGACAGCAAATCCAATATGTCATTGACTGGGGCAGTTGCAAAACCGTTTGGCAATGTTATCGGTAGCTTTGTAGTTATAGATAAACTCTTGTTATAAGGTGTTTGTGGAGTTTTAGGTTCACTACTCAGAACTGATTCATTCAAGGACAGATCTGTCCACCCATTTATGTGACCATTACTTACACCATTAGGCAAACTCTCGCTCTTGCTCAGTTCTAAGCTCAAATAAGGCTTAATAGTGCTCAGTCTAACTATATCCATCCCCCTGACTTTTATTAAGTCATCGAGTGATTTAAATGGACCCTTCTTCACTCTGTAATCGACAATGTTCGCCGCTATTTCTTGGTTCAAACCAGGAATGCATTGCAATTGAAAGACACTGGATGAATTTACCGAACATAATTTATTTTCTGAAGATGATCTACAACTATCTAATGAATATGTACAAGAGCTGGCTCTTGATATCTGCCGTCTTATACTTGTACATATCTCGGGTCTCAACAGTTCTAACTTTTCAGCACCAATACCTACAAAACAAAAATTTAAATACTTATTTGCACAAGCTTTGACTTGCAATTAGGCTGTATCATCCCACTGATGGGCAAAGGCCTCTTTTCCCATGTGGGAGGAGGATTGGAGCTTAATTCACAACGCTGCTCCAGTGTGGGTTGGTGGTTAAATAAAATAAAATAGCTTTGACTTATTTAAGTTTAACTGTTTTGTTGTTTTTGGATTTCAGTAAGACAAAGAGTTTAGTGGCGAATGAAACATGTAAATATAGTTTCATTGTTTTCCCCATTCGGTTGTATTACGATTGAATGCAGGAAATTAATTTAACAGATAGTAAAAAACAAAAGCGTTTAGTGCATCGTAATCACCTGAGACTAATGCAAGGTCGTCCACTCGTTTGAATCTTCCGATCACCTGACGATAGCGCACAATTTCCCGCGCAACCTGCCTGGACACCCCGGGCAGGGTCATTAGCTGCTCCTCAGTGGCAGTGTTCACATTCATCAGTTCAGGATACTCCACAGATGGAGGCAAGCTAAAGGTATGGCTCAAACTCGATTTGTTGATTTTCGAACGTCTTATGAATCCACGGAACGATCTATTGCTCCTATTACGAACAGAGCTCGGACTCTGCCCCATGTTTGCAGTCGCCACTTTTAACATTAATTTTTCATAACACTAGAAATTAAACTGTGTGCACTTTTAAACTATTATTAGATTAGGACAAACGCCGATCACTAATTATATTAACTTAACACTATTTTTATAGCACATATCACATTGTAATCTCAATGGTACTTAACATTGACTAATTTATATTAATAATTAATCGAAGTTATATCGCCGTCACATTATTTCACTGTACTACACTCTCCTAGCCAAATCACTACAATGAAACTAATCAAAAACTAATGTCATTTCCGTTTTGACAATAACCATTAAAATGACGTGTGTAATAGTGAAGTGAATTCTTTTGTCATGCATTCATAAAGATAATAAATAACCTACATTTATAGGTGAAATAATCAAATATCTATATTATAACAAAATAAAATTATTAAATTACTTCAGTCATTTTAAATAAATTATTTGTAATATATATAATATAAAAAACGTTTAAACTTCGTAAAAACCGTACAAAATTTGTAATTATTGGTATGATATCACCATGAGGGTTAACAATATTTAGAAAAAGTGTAAAACTATCTTATTATTCATTTTCAAAAAATTATCTTATAAAATTTTTTGAAAAAAAAGGTTGTCTTCTAATGCGCCTTTATTTAAAGATCATTAAAAATCATTTGATGAACTAAACTAAATGTAAAAAAAAAAAATTAAGTATTGGTCAATGATCTTAGTAATATTTTTTGATAGTAATTCTAAGTTTGTTTCACAGATCTAATTGGCAATACTTTGAATTTGTAACAATTCTAACTTTATTGTAATATTATAAAAATCACGAAACAGGTCGCTTAGGACTATTTTGGGTGAGATTTAGAAGTTATTTAGGAAAAGGATTATACAGTTAAAAACAGAAAAAATATGGGTTCATGAGTTTCATTTTAATAGATTAGTAATAAGTCTTATTATAATTACTATTATGATTTTATATAGTAAACATACAGTAATATAGTATTCATACTTAACGAAACCAATAAAACACATGTTGAACAGATTTCGTGCTATTTTATTTATTTAAAATATTTATAATTATAACTTGTACAACAGCCGCCAACAAGCTTAAAAATATTAACTGTGGAATTTAAAACAACACTTCGGGGACTCTGTAGAGTTTACATACAGAGTTGAGTGTAGGTAGTCAAAAACGAAAAGTTTGCATGTTTTAAAAGACCCATGAGTCAGATGGAGAACATAACGGAAATGTCACCAGTACAACATAAATCTTTTAAATTTAATAAAGACACACTGTATTACGATTATTTTTTAAGTAGCATCTTTCTCACAAAAAACTAACGACTCGAAGGCTTATTGATATTAATTATATTTAGTTTTCATTTTGCGTATATCTACATATATTTTTATACACTCAATTCAAACAATTCATATTAATTTTGTATGAAATTTTATTAATACTAATATAATTGTATTCTTTATAATTTATCGTATAAACAACCAAAGGAGATGGCTATAAATATTACATACTAAGCTATTGAAAGCGTTATAACTATCGAATGAGAATCTAATAGTAAATCACTATGCCTTTGATTCTTTAATAAATAATAATATAAAATAAAACAAGTTCCCATTTTTAGAAGACTGTTTACAGCTCTGCCGTTTATGGTATATCTATACTTTTTATTCGTTATCGTTTTTTTTCCTATATTTTAATAATTCAAGTAATGATATCTATGTCATACGAATATTCCTAATTTAGTTATGGAATTAGAGACTTCATCTATATAATTCGAAAGATTAGAAGATTTTTTTATACGTTTCTGTTATGAGGATGTTATGTGGCTAATATGATAGTGCTAAAAGAAATATTGTTCTAGATAAAATCATATCACAGGATGTAGACGTAAAAGTTAAACATCTACATATTATTGAACTGTTTTGACTAGTTCATTGAGAAAAAGAACATGTTATACAATCTAAATGAGCAAACAATTATAAATTCAATACTATTTTCATAAATAGTGAAGCCATAAAGATAACAACTTTCAAATCTTCCTTATTAAACCCTTCTATGTAACCCTTAGTATGACAAGTACAGATAAAACAAAATCAGTATCATAGCAGTATTGCTTTTTTTTATTCATTAAAATTTATATTGATCTTTCTCCTACATGGAGAAAGAGTTCTGTGTCAGCATAGGAAAGTTACAGACTATATTAATCAATCAAAAAAATTTAAAAATAATAATTCACTTCTTAAATTAAATCAATTTAGTAGTTTATATTAGATTTTCATCTTTCGTACTTGTCATACAGATATAACAATATTAGAAGCCTTATTATTACGTATAGACCTTATTCGTTACATTACAAATAACCTGAGTATAACATTATACCTGCCAGATAATACTTAATTGTCGAGGAAATAAAGAACATTTGTGATCTCTTTCCTGACTATTAAAACAGCAAATATTCTATAATTATAAATAATTTTCGATTCCGAATAACTGTAGTTAGAAAACTTCTAAAATGAATAGCTAAGTTGCCATTTAAAGCACTAAGCAATATTACTAGATATATATGAAATTTACAGTATAGTTATTCCGATTTCATTACAATTTCTATAAAATGTAAACTTGATAACTATATACTATTAAGGCCGGAAAATTTTCAACACTGTTTTTAATAATAAATAAATAAATAATAAAAATTATTAAAAAAAAAATTGAATATTTATTTATTTATTTACACTTTTTGCACACCAACACAAAAGTAAAATAAGTTTAATGATGTTAAAAAAAAATAATAAATTTGCATTAGTTGCAACAGGCAACAGGCAATATGAAATGGTTTGATAGTTTACTTTCTATAAAATTTGCAATGAAATTAACGATATGCACTTTAGCCACCTAACATTAATTCCTCTTTATAAAAAATATACTTTTCTTATAAGGAATTTTAATTTCTAACATTTTTTTTAGAAAATCGAATGATTTGTGAAACATGAATATTTGACGCTTACTAAATACAATTTAACTAAAAAGCTGCCTATTCATTCTCATTGTATCAAAAACATTGTGCTTTGATAACCAAAATGTTTATAACCGAAGGAGATAATTAATCTAAATTAAATTAAACTACGCAATTATAATTTTAATGTGTAAGTAAACAGTTAAGTAGGAATTACTGGACTAAAAAGCATCGCTTTCACGTCCTTTCGTTAAAAAAAATGAAATTTAAGTACCTATTGTAATGTCTGAATGAATTTTGATGTTTTCATTTTTTGTTTGTTTAGTACTTAAGTATAAAATCGAATGTTAATAGTGACCTTTGATGCTTAAATTTAAAACAAGAGAGCGTTGGGCAAGAAAAATAAATGAAACTCCACATATTATTCGATAATTTTACTATAATAATAAGCACCAAACCACGTTTGGAATGTTCTGTATTGCACCAAATGTGAACATACTCCAATAATAATAAAAAATACACGCTTCATATAAATAGTATTACAAAAACCTCACAAGGATTATACCGAGATATTTAATTGAAATAAATAAATTTCGTTACAACACAATTACAAAGGTCACTATTACAATTCTCTGATAGGACTTTGTTCCACTCATACGCAACATCGAAATCACAAGGTTTTTTTTTCTTTTTTAGGTCATTGTTATACCTGTTCATCATTCTCATTAAACGCCAAATAAGTACTTACAAATAATTTTATTATGCTTTAACTCATAAATATGTGTTGCGCATGAGTGGATCTACGCCCAGCGTTAGTTGAGTGTTAACAATTCCAACAAATTATTATGGACAAAAATAAAATTACACACATCTGTTTCACCTACATATATAATTATGTTGACAGATAATAACAGTTTTCAGTACACTTCTGACAACCGCCAACAAAAATTACAATCATGCCTTTTCGAAATTGGATAAATTTAACAATTTGTGGATTTTAGATACAGCAGGTGAAATATAGTTGCAATAATAATAAATCTTCAATTTTTTTTAAAGATATTGAGCCCAAATTTTATCAGAGCGATTTCCCTTGTAGAATCATGAAGTCCTTTATTATTGCCACTACTAGCAGATTATTTGTACAAATATCGACTTTATTGTGCTTAACAACCCTCCTATGACTGCCAGTCTTCATAGAAGATCACAATTTCGTATGAGACCTTTATATAGAATCGGTACATATGTATTTAAATTTTATTTTTTATTGAAAAAGAGTATTCGATTCTATACAAAAAGCTCGGTAATCTCAAGACGATTTCGGACTTTACCAACTTATGACATTAAAAAACCATTACAGCGGTACATCGGATGTTAACCAATATCCGCCAATGATTTATTCATATCGTAGTTCAAACATAAGCTAACTAAATAAATACTTAATATCATAAAACATGTTACAAGTAAAAAATCACTGAATAGGAAATTATTACAACTTTCGTTTATCAATTCATTCACTGTAGCATAATGGAAATGTATTATAAATTGTTTCTATTCGCTGTAGCGACGTCTTAACATCTCGAGGGCTGCCGGTACTCATACCTCAGAGAAAATAGTAAATTCGAAATGACATAAAAGTAACTGTGATGTTGGTATATAGCGTGATAAAGCATTTTTCTTTAGTCATGTTCAGTCTCGAATAAAAAAAATGTTTAATAGTGTGTGGTGTACAAAAGAAGTTACGTCATTTCTACAATACTTTCTGCTCTGAGTCACTTCCTCGACATGTAAAAACGTCCCAACCGTTTCCTTAACATTACAATACATTATACCTTTATAAAGTACATCACACTGCCGTTAGCCTTACCGTAAACATTTGACAATGCTGGAATTCTATAAAACCGTCGGTCTCTAACCCGACCGATCAGAGCCGCGCACGTGAGCGACGAGTGACGTCACACGGAGAATCCCGAAGGCTCCCGAAAGCGAAGTATCCCTCGGAACTAATAATAAGGGTTCCGCGACCGGTGACGTCACGGGGAGAAGGTTCTCGTAGGTTGCCGAAGGTCCACGAACGGAAAGCGAAGTATCTCGAACGAACAGTACGGGACAAGCCAGCGCGGAGTGTGCACGAGTGTCGTGCGCAAGCGTCGCCGCGCCCGCCGGCCGGGCGCCCGCTCTACTACTGTACCTGAAACAGAGGACAAATATCTTATTATTTTATTTTATTTTATTGGATTATTTTAATGTGATGTGAGGAGAAACTTTTATCGGGTTGATTCATTGGTCATGACGCGTTAGCGCAGTGGTCACAGCACTCTGGCTGTCGTGCTGGCTGTCGCGGGTTCGATCCACGCTCACAACAGACATTTGTATTGGCTATATCGATGTTTGTCGTGGTCTGGGCGTTCGTGCTTGTGTATTGTGTTTGTTTCCGGACACAATAGAAAATCCTACTTGGGGCCGATGAGTGTGAAACGTTTATTATTATTTAATTTTGTTTTACTCTCAAACTGTTAAATAATATAGCACTCTTTAGTAATGGCTTCTGGTTTTTAATTGTATTTCTAATTTTTTACGTATAGCTGTAAGTTTTTCTGAATAAAAAAATAAAATTATTATTACATAATTAATATGTGTATTTTCGTGCGCTTTTTCCTACTTTTTATTAGTTGTATAATATGATCCTGTAAAGTGGGCCCCCAGGAACTGTGTGTAAGTTGATGAAGCAGTCCACTCGGCGGGGTGTCGGGGGGTCACCGACCTGTGCTCGCGCTAGCAGTCGGAGGAGCTGAGGTCGAGGGGCGGCGCGCGTTTGGCCCGCGTGAGGCGGTCCAGCTCGGCGGGGTGTCGGGGGTCACCGACCTGTGCTCGCGCTAGCAGTCGGAGGAGCTGAGGTCGAGGGGCGGCGCGCGCTTGGCCCGCGTGAGGCGGTCGAGCTCGGCGGCCGCGTCGGAGCGCGCGGCGGCGGCGGCGGGCGAGGCGTCCGCGGCGCGCGCGCCCGGCGAGCCCGTCTTCTTGTACAGCAGTGAGTTGAAGAAGTTGGCGAGCACGCCCTCGTTGCCGGGCGTGCCGGGGCCCATGCCGATCTTCGCGCCGTCCAGCTGGGAAAACAAATACCATCCATGTTTACTGTTTTGTAATAAATTAGCCTATAGTCATATAGAATGGGGGGGGGGGCTTCAAGAGCATCAGTGATTGCCGCAAATCTTTCAAACTCAAAACTCCAACCCCCGCCTCATCCGCACTGCTAACTAATCCAGCACATAAAACCTCCACACACACACTTTTACCATTATTTTCTAATAAAAAAAATTCCCACTCATCACCGGCGAGTTAGTGACCCCTTCCCCCTCAACACCACGTCCAATTCTCGTCTTACACACACTGCTCTTCAACCTACATATGAAGCCTCACACTTATTTTCCCATTACTCTCTAACACAAACTGTGACCCTCCCATCTACGTACTCACCCAAAACTCAAACGTCAACTCAAGCGCTCTCCTTTCTCACACTCTCCCTTATCACTAAGTCAATTAAAACACGCTTTTACACGTAACTGTAAAAGCGTGCTAAGTCCTAACATGCACCGTGGTCCACCTTGCGGCTCGGAGAAGCGTCTCAAACGCAAACTCAAACGCAAACTCAACTCCACACCTCACCCCCCCCCCTCCCCCGACCGGAAAGTCAATGACGAAACGTGCAAGTGTTCCCCCAACTACGACGACGAGGGCACTGCTGGGTGTTAGCGGGCAGTTCACGCTCGTCGCCTACGTGTGCGGGTTTAGTGCGTCAACGCATTTCTCCCCGTTGTAAAGAGAGCGGCGCGTTGCGTTGGCAAACGCAGTGTGGGTCCTCCGGCCCGTTGGACCGACGATCTACGTAAGAATGCCGGCGTAGGCTGGACGAGGATTGCGGAAGACCTATGTCCTGTCCTATGAAGACCTATGAAGAGGCCTATGTCCAGCAGTGGACTGCGATAGGCTGAAGTGTGTAAGAGAGTGTTGTGTGGCTACGGCACTAAAGAATTTAGCCACCCCCTCTCTTCCCGTGGGTGTCGTAAGAGGCGACTAAGGGATAACAAGGTTCCACAACCACCTTGGAACTTAAGAAACCGACCGATGGCGGGATAACCATCCAACTGCTGGCTTTGAAATACACAGGCCGAAGACGGGCAGCAGCGTCTTCGGTGCGACAAAGCCAGTACTGCGGTCACCGACCCGCCTGCCCAGCGTGGTGACTACGGGCAAAACACATGAGTTCACGTTATTTTTGGCGTAAACTTGTGGAGGCCTATGTCCAGCAGTGGACTGTATAGGCTGTAATGATGATGATGTGTAAGGAGAGCGGGCCCACCTGCGCCGTGGTGCGCTGCGCGGCCCGCAGCGGCGAGTCGGCGCGCGGCGCGGGCGCGCCGGCCTGCAGCGCCGCCAGCTGCCGCTGCAGGAACGCCTGCTCGTCCTCCGCCGCCACCTCCGCCTCGCGGTGCCCCCCGCTCTGAACGGACACAGGCACACGTTACTTATTACTTATAGGCTTATTTATAACTTTATAAAACCAGTTGCCTCTCTTTGAATTCTAAGTGGTTTTTAAGTAAAACTACTTTACGCACTGTTATGAACAAATATTATATTAATAATATAATCTATAATATAAAAATGAGTCGCTGAATGTGTTGCTAAGCGCAAAACTCGAGAACGGTTGGACCGATTTCGCTAATTCTTTTTTTTAAATATTCCTTGAAGTACGAGGATGGTTCTTACGGAAAGAAAAATTCTAAAAAAAAAAAATTTAAATTTCCTGAAAAAGTCTAATAACAACACTTTTCTATACTCCCATACAAAAGATTTGTGATAATACTTAAAAGTCACTGTTAGGCGATACAAAGTTCGCCGGGTCAGCTAGTATTATATAAATGCAACATATGCAGTATGGGGTTCGATCCCCGCACATGACAAACATTTGTATTGGCCATACAGGTGTTTGCCGTGGTCTAGGTGTTTGTGCAATCCTTGTGGGTCTCCCCACCGTGCCTCGGAGAGCACGTTAATCCGTTGGTCCCGGTTGTTATCATGTACACCTGATAGCGATCGTTACTCATAGTAGGGAATATATCCGCCAACCCGCATTGGAGCAGCGTGGTGGATTAAGCTCTGATCCTTCTCCCACATGGGAAAAGAGGCCTATGCCCAGTAGTGGGATATTACAGGCTGAAGCGAGATATGCAGTATGTAAGCCTGGGAAATTTATACAAAATGGTTAAGGCAGCGATAAACACCATCGCTTCCATTTTTATTATTTCATATTAAAAAGACTATTGTATTCAGTCAGTTCGAGTCCGATTTTGTGTTAGAACAGTTGTCAATAATTAAAAATTAAAAAATAACTAATAATTAATAATTTAAAAATTAATTAGCAGCAGTAAATAAAGTGTTTTTTTTTTTTAAAAAGGACCAACGGAGAACCATCTTAACAGCACGCTTGACTAGAGCGTTATGAAAATTTCTTTTGGTTCGACAGTCTTCTGTAGTACTTTTGTAAATGTAAATAATTAAGTCAGATGAAAAATCTTCATTTTAATGCCGGATTTGTAGTCTTAGTTAAAGTACAGTTCATTATTAACATTGATATGTTAGAAATGATAATAATAATAAAATATATGGTACGCGCTCATCGTAGTCGTACGTGTTTGCTAAGCCAATAATTAAAACTAGTGACAAAAAAAATTTAGTGATGGGAAACACGCTCCTCGATATCGATACTTTTGATTAGGTTATTGTTATCATGGAGCGTTTTCTGCAAAGATCGAATTCACTTGGGAAACGACCTAACGATTTTCCCAGTGACACCTCGCATTGGGAAATACCAAAGAGACCTGCACGTCCGGCGGAAGCAAATGCATCGGTCCCAACAAACACCACAAATCGGTTCACCCCTTTGGAAACCAATAACTCATCGGCAGATAACCCAAACAAACGACTTCAAGATGCTACTACTGCCCGTAAGAATATACATAAGACCCCACCTATTGTAATAGAACTCAAAAAAGAATGGAGTCACGAAGATATTCGGGTTCTTATCAGTAGATATAGCACAACCTTTCATTTACAATATAGAGGCAATAACAGAGTTGCAGTTTGTTGTTACTCCCCAGAAAGTCACGAAGCCGTTAAAAAGGGTCTCAAGTCGGAAAATGTTCCCTACCACACTTTCTCACGCAAAGATGAGAGAACTTCTAAAGCAGTGATTTTTGGACTACCAGCTTACGTTGAGCCGTACTTACAGGAAGAGCTCAACGCTCTTGGGTTTGCTGATGTCATTGTTCGCAAAATGAAAACACCGAATGGAAGTAATACCACATGTCCACCTTATTTTGTTCAACTCCCTCCTGGTAGTGATATTAAGCGCTTCAAGCAAATAAAATACATTAGCAATTGTGTAATTCAAATACGTAAATACCAATCTAAAAACCTATACGGAACTCAATGTTTTCGTTGCCAGGGATTTGGACACTCATCGAAGAACTGCAATCTTACTCCCCGGTGTGTCAAATGTAAGGAACAACATCTTACTAATGACTGCCCAAAAAAGGATCGCACACAACCAGCTCAGTGTTGTAATTGTGGAGAAAGTCATCCTGCAAATTATCGACAGTGCAGTGTACGAATGAACTACCTTCGATTTATCCAGGAGAAAAATTTAAAATCTCAAGCTACCAAAATTTTACCTAAATCATTGATAGGTGGACACGTTGATGGTCGCCCCTGGAATGAAGTAGCAGCCTTAAAGAACCAAAAACATCCCACTGGTACTCAATTCTCCAATAAAGATGATCAAGCAACCTTAGATATGCTAATAATTTTTAAGGCAATTAAATCAATTAAAAATGAATTTGTCGCATGTACGAACATGATGGATAAGGTTATTCTTATCCTAACCCATCTAGGTCAATATGTTTAGTGCGAATACATTACGCCTACTAGTTTGGAATGCTGATGGCATTCGTAGAAAGATTACTGAGCTCTGGGATTTGGTAAGTACTCTTAAAATAGACATTATTGCCTTATGCGAGACCAGAATATCACCCAATGTTAATCTTAAAACACCTGGGTTTCATTGTTACCGACAGGACAAGACAGACGAAGGGAGGGGGCAGGGGGTGGCCATTTTAATAAAGACCGATATTCCTCATACTCCAATAAAAATCCCCCAAATAAACAATCTAGAGTGCATAGGACTACAGTTACAGCTTTCTTGTGGCCAGGTGACCTTTATTGCTGCTTATCAGTCTCCGAACCTCCCGTTGTTGTGTAGTGACCTGGATGCTATAATGAATTCTTATACTTCCGTGGTTCTAATGGGTGATTTAAATACAAAGCATCCTTACTGGAACTGTTCTGCGGCGAATTTGCATGGCGATATTTTATTTAATCATATGATTAACAATGAATATGACATCTTTGCACCTAACACTCCAACTTTAGTTCATTATAATGCTTTATACAGCCAATCAACACCAGACGTAATCGTGGTTAAAGGCGTTCAAGATATATCTGAAGTAAAAGCCTACACCTCCTTATCATCGAACCATCTTCCTGTCTTCTTTATGATTAATAGTAACTACACTCGCAAATCTCACCTCGCATTTAACTATACTAAGGCTAATTGGAATAATTATAGAAATTATATCAATCAAAATATCACTCTTGATAATTTACCATTCAAATCTGTGTCTGAAATAGATTACAACATAGAACATTTGTCTAACACCCTTATCAATGCCCGTAATTTTAGTATTCCTGTAACTAAAGCTTATAGTAAAATCTCGCTTCCTCGTTACATACGAAAACTAATTAAATTCAAGAATGCTTGCCGCAGAGCTTCTCTCAAGGCAGACAACAATGGATTAAGACGATATCTCTTATCTAAATTTAATAACTTGCAATATATAATCGACAATAAAATAAAGGTGTTTAATGATAGCCTCTGGGACAGGAAATTAGCAAGCGTAGATAATCCCTCATCCGATCTTTGGAGATTTGTCAAATCAATTAACCCTAGACCAAATGTCATACCTCCATTGAAAATAAGCAATAGTCACACTACTTCCACCACACAAGAACAGTGCGAAGTGCTGGCAGATGTATTCCTGGAAAACATGAACCTTACAAAGTCTTGGTACAGTGACTCCGAAACTGAACACAGAGTTGCTGAGTCCGTCAAGGGTCTCGAATCTACCCATAACTTTATACCTGAGAAACTAGTTACGCCATCACAAATAAAGAGATTACTTAGCAAACTCAAATCTCGTAAGGCCCCTGGTATAGATGATTTGACAAACTACCTGCTAAAAACTATATCACAAAAAGGTCTTGTCTTACTAACCAAAATATTTAATGGATGTTTAATATTGGGTTATTATCCATCTTCTTGGAAAACCGCAAAAATGATACCAATTAAAAAACCGGCAAAAAGCGATTCCTGTCCTAAAAGTTATAGACCCATTAGTTTACTACCTAGCCTTGGCAAATTGTTTGAATCAGTAATCCTAATGCACCTTCGAAAATTCACGGATCATTTACTTATATCGGAACAGTTTGGTTTTCGTCGTAATCATTCGACCACGCAACAATTAGCTAGAGTAAGTGAACAAATAACTCATGGTTTGAATCAAAAGAAGTGTACTGGTATGGTCTTATTAGATATTGAGAAGGCATTTGATACGGTGTGGCATGAAGGACTATTGCATAAGCTATTAATGTACAATGTTCCAACAGGACTTGTAAAACTGGTTCAGTCATATCTGGTCAACCGTTCGTTTTCGGTAGCCATTGGCGATCATAGATCTTCTCTTAAACATATACCAGCTGGTGTACCTCAGGGCTCAATTTTGGGTCCATACCTCTTTTCACTGTATATAAACGATATCCCCAAACAGCCACATACACAACTCGCTATTTATGCTGATGACACAGCATCATATACAACATCGGAGGATTGTGATTTGGTGATCGGTCGGCTACAACTTTCCATTGATCTACTCAGTGACTTCTTTACCAAGTGGAAGCTAAAGTTAAACTCCAATAAAACTGAATGTATAATGTTCTCTAGACGACGTTCGGTACCATCTAAGAAAATTAAAATAAATGATCATATCATCCCTTGGAGTCGTCAAGTCAAATATCTTGGTACAATAATTGACGACAAAGTTAACTGGAGTAAAAACACCGATAATCTGGTTCTTAAGGGTGTCAAGGCTATAAACGCACTACGGCCCATATTTAACAGAAAGACAAAAATTAGCTCGTCCACTAAGATGAAAATGTACTCAATGTTGGTAAGACCATGCTTAACATACGCTGCTCCTGTTTGGTGTAGTATACCAGAGTCAAAATACAATAAATTACAAACCATTCAAAACAAAGCTATTAAAATTGCCTATAATACCCCATTTCGGACTAACCTCAAAAGATTACATAAACATATTAGTTATCCAAGTTTAAAAAATTATATACTTAAAATATCTCGCAATTTCTATAAAAATAAAATCCCAGGTCACCCTAATATTCTGGTCTCATCGATTTGTCGTAGCAAACTTCGAACATTACCATATATCGATACATACAACAGGTACAGGTTACCACATCACTACTTTCTTGATGAATCATAACCAAATGAATCAACAAGCGACCGGCTTGCGTTGCGTATGTCGATCCAAAGCTCAGTAAATATTTCTACATACCCACTTTGATTTATTTTTATTTCTATTATAAAATTGTAAACTAATAAGTACATATATTTTTGTAAATCTATTCTTTATTTTTTATTTTTACACTCATTTTCTAAGTGTAATAAGTATTAAGTGTAAATTTTAAAAATGTGCAACGTTTTACAAACGGCACATACCTAAAATTAGGTACTAATTGTACTACTCATACATGTGAAGTGTTTTTTGTGTAAATATGTTATAATTACTTTTTGTGGTTCAACGTATATGTTTGTAAAGGTGAGTTAGCCTAAAAATGTATTAATAAATATGATGTTAACAATAAGTGATGCTTTTGTAAACATTTTGTGTACTTGTATGATTTAAAAAAAAAAAAAAAAAAAAAAAAAAAAAAAAAAAAAAATAATAATAAAATATATTAAGATTGTCATAGTACATTGATAGTGAATCGATAAATCATAAATAATCAAACATTTGTAGGATTATTAAGTAGACTTATTCAATATTGATTCGATATAACCATGAAGATGTACACTCATATTTGCATGTATGTAATATTAATGAACCATATTCATTTATAAATAGATGAATGCAAAACAGTATAGCTTTCGTCACGCTCGGTAATTAGATACAGTAGTTTGTGTAATTGGCAAAGCGTCTTGGACGCAATACTCGAAGGATTAGTTTAAACCCCGTTAAGAAGGACCTTATAATTCATTATTTCTGAAGAGATATACGCAATTACAATTGGATACACTTACTATTATTACTATGTGACATTTTGGGATGAAAAGTACCTTAGTTTGGATGTCTTGTTAATCTAATTCTGTATTATTTAAGTTTATAAATACAATTTATTAGTTTAGCCGTAAAAGAATAACAAAAGTTTTAAATAATTAATGGACAGGTTTTTTTATTTGTATTTTTGTAAGGTAGGAATAGACATTCTTACCTTCCTCGTCGCAGGTTGTACGATGACATCTCTGTAGTAGTCATCTGGTTTACAAGTTTGCATATTTTCATACAATATACTAATTTTCTTCATACTATCCCAACCGGCGGGTCTGAAACAGGTGTACACTTTCATTTTTACAACTGTAAAATAATGTGTTACTATCACAAAAGTAAGATTACGTTATTATTTTTTATGCTTCAAAAATGGCAATGAAGCGTACGATTCTGTCTGATGGTAAGCGGATACCACAGTCTATGGACACCTGCACCACCAGGAGCATTGAAAGCGCGTTGCCTAGCCTACGTCCGACTCTCCCCTATCCCTCTTGCTACCTTACTCACCAGAGATTCACAACATTACTTGAAAGCAATATTATTTTGCTGTGACATTCTGTAATTTTGAAGTACTTGCCCAGTCGGGCTGCTTCGAACTTTGGGCAAGATATTTCTTTTTGTACTCTTACCTCAATAAAAAGAAAAAACATCAGTCAGTCAGTCAGTCATCATCAGTATCAGTCGTCCAAGCGTGATCTATGAGTATGTACATTACATCACTACATAGTATAAAACAAAGTCGCTTTCTCTGTCCCTATATCCCTATGTATTCTTAAATCTTTAAAACTACGCAACGGATTTTGATGCCGTTTTTTTTAATAGATAGAGTGATTGAAAAGGAAGGTTTATATGTATAATACATGCATAATATAGTAGAAGAATGCTGGTAGTTTTTGCAACCGTGCGAAGCCGGGGCGGGTCGCTAGTTAAAATTAATGTTAAAATGAAGAAGAAAGAAATAGTTAAAATTTTGAGTCTTTGACTTGCTTTCGGTTTTTCGCAATAAGTATTAAAAATCAACTAAACAAACCAACTTTTCCCCTTTACTTGGGCGTCGTTGAACAGTTTTATGTCGTAGACGCAAACAGAATATTTCCTATATTAGTGCAAAGTTATTAAAACTGATTTGAAATTTATAAAAAGCATCCAAACTAGTAAATTTATCTGAAAGTAAAATAAATTTCAAGGCAGATTTTAGAGTCCGGATTTATTTATTGACTATACTTGCTACAGACCAACAAGAACACATGTTGCTAGAAAGACGATTGATGTGACACTGTCACACAAAATAATCTTAGTAACTTTTACACAATACACTGAAACGATCATATTTTACACTCAAACATCGCTAAATAATATACAGTATATATGAAGTTATGAACACTCACATCAAAACCGCGTCCTTCTCGACGATCAAGGCGGGTGTCCTAAAGGGGAGGCCATATATCCGGTGCGTGAGGTACTTGTAGAGCAGGTCGCAATTCTTGTCCTCCTTGGCACTGGTGTAGAACAGTGCGGCGCCGTACTGCAGACAGAACCGCCGAATCCACTGCTGCATGAAATCGAAGTGCTCGTCGCGGTAGTCGTGTTCCTTCTCTAGTGTGGTCATGTAGTCAGTCTGTGTGGGATAATTTAATACAGTTATATTTGTGTTAGGTGAAATTACTTTCTTGTACTATTACGGTGTCAAGCAAGCGAACAGTCGACTTATTGGTGACCGCAGTCTATAGCTGATTCATTAGTTAGCTACTGCTGTTATCGCAGCGCATCGCCAGGAGCTACCTTACCCAACACGGGAACATAGCACTACTTCAGAATATCATTATTTGGCTATGATCTTCTGTAAGTTTTAGGTACTTCCCCGGTCAGGCTTTTACTTACTTTTAAAACATTTTCCGTCTAAACTCAAATAATAAATTACCATCTTGCACTCAAAAACCCTCACTCACTTCAGCCTATCGCAGTCCACTGCTGGACATAGGCCTCCCCAAGTTCGCGCCACACATCCCGGTCTTCCGCAATCCTCATCCAGCCTACACCGGCAATCTTACGTAGATCGTCGGTCCAACGGGCCGGAGGACGTCCTACACTGCGTTTGCCAAGACGCGGTCTCCACTCTAGGACCCGTCTACTCCAACGGCCATCGGTCCTGCGACACAGATGACCAGCCCACTGCCACTTCAACTTGCTAATTCTGTGGGCTATGTCGGTTACTTTCGTTCTCCCGCGGATAGTCTCATTTCTAATCCTGTCTTTGAGAGAGACCCCAAGCATAGCCCGTTCCATTGCACGTTGAGCGACTTTAAACTTGTGGACCAGTCCCTTGGTCAGTGTCCACGTCTCGGCTCCGTATGTTAACACAGGCAGGACGCATTGCTCGAAAACTTTTGTCTTCAAGCATTGCGGAATCTTCGAAGTGAAGACTCGACGGAGTCTGCCAAACGCCGCCCAGCCCAACCGAATCCTCCTATCGGCCTCCTTCTCGAAGTTGTTGCGGCCTAGTTGGATAGTATGGCCTAGGTAAATATAATCCTGAACAACTTCGAGAAGGGTACCATCGACCGATACCGGTATCGGTATGACTTGGTTGTTAAACATAACTTTCGTCTTATCCAAGTTCATACAGAGACCGACACGTCGGGAGGACTCGTTTAGGCCGGCCAGCATTTGGCCTAACTCATCCAGCGTCTCCGCAAAGATGACAATATCGTCGGCGAAACGAAGGTGAGAGATGAATTCACCGTTGACGTTGATGCCCCGTTCCCCCCAATCCAAGGTCTTAAAAACATCCTCTAGCGCAGTGGTAAACAGTTTCGGTGATATTACATCCCCCTGTCTTACCCCGCGCCGGAGGGAAATAGGTCTTGTTCTTTGGTCATTGACATGAACGGTCATCGTCGCCGCGTCGTACATAGATTTTAGTACCTCGATATATCGCCAGTCGATATGACATCTCTGCAGAGAGTCCAGGACAGCCCAGGTCTCGACGGAGTCGAAGGCTTTCTCGTAGTCCACAAATGCCATACACAGCGGTTGATTATATTCTTCCGTCTTTTGGATAATCTGCCGAACAGTATGGATGTGGTCCACGGTGCTGTAGCCATTTCGAAACCCAGCCTGCTCTGGTGGTTGGAATTCGTCGAGTCTTCTGGCGAGACGATTCGTAACAACCCTCGAAAACAGCTTATAGACGTGGCTCAGAAGTGAGATCGGTCTGTAATTCTTTAGCAGAGATTTATCGCCTCTCTTAAAGAACAGCACCACCACACTCCTGGACCACGCCTCCGGCGTGGTACCTCGGTGGATGACGGCGTTAAATAGTCTTGCCAAGGCTTTCAGGACAGGTCGCCCTGCGGCTTTAAGGAGTTCAGTGGTAACTCCGTCATCCCCCGGGGCCCTTCCGTTTTTAAGCTGCCCGAGCGCTGCACCAATCTCATCCTCTTCGAAGTCCGGGATACACTCCGAATAATGGCGCAACAATGGTGCCCGTGGATCTTCGGTGTCCCAAGTCGCAGGCTTGCGTGCGCTCGACGAGTACAGCTGTCCATAAAAATTCTCAACCTCTTCTCGGACCTGAGGGCGAGAGCAGACGGTTCTGCCATCTGCTGTTTTAAGCTTCGCAAGAAGGCTTCTCCCCAATGGTCTTTGGAAAACTTTGGACCCCCTATTCTGCTCAATCAGAGTAGCAACCTCTCTCGTATTTGAGCAGCGGAGGTCTCGGCGAATAATTTTCCGTACCCTCTTGGAAAAAAACCCACTCCCCTAATATATAAGAACATAACCATAGAAATTTTATATGTGAAAATAACTTAAATATAATCAAGATTACGTTTCACAATTTTCGTCATCAAAAACCACATTCACACTCGTCTAATCCAACACTCAAAGCTCGACACATTCAACCATCGAACACTCACCTACAACCCAAAAAAACCTACCCACTCAACTACCAAACCCACCAACTCAACCATTCAACCCACCCACTCGAACCCACCTTAGTTGCGACGACGACGATGTCGAGCCCGAGATTAGTTGTGAGCACGGCCTCGGGCAGCGCATTGTCTTCGTCGTCACTGTCCAGTTCGTCGGAGAGGTTCCGCGACGAGCGCTTCATGGGCGACGAGGCCGGCTCCAACTCGTCGCCCGGCTCCGTGTACCTCTGCCACTTTTGAACTTGGTGCTTTTTACTTTGTAACCTTTGTTCTGTGAAAGAATTATTATTATATAATAAAAAAAAAGAAAAAATGACCTGCCATTATTTTACGTTACTTGAACGTTCTGTTTCGAGTGTATAAATTTATACTTTTTAAATATTTCATAAAAATGTGTATATGTTATCATCAAGACTATTAATATTATGAGGTTCTTAGATAAAGAACAAAATTTAACGTCGTCTGTGACTACGTACGTAAGTAACAACGTAAGGTAGTATAGAAATATAACAAACTATTTTTATGAATTCGAATTACACTGTTATAAATCATATTTCCATCAAACTAACGTATTTATTATAATTATTAGTGCATTTTTTACTCAAGAGATCGTAAAATATTTCCAAATGATATTTTTCATAATATTATAATACGTTGCCATAAATTACAATTTCCATCTCATCTCCATCTATTGTATTTTGTTTTTGTTTAGTGCCATTATAATTTAGTAAAATAATACAGATTTTGGTAACTCTTTAGATCAAGACCCGTCGAATAAAAAAAAATAACCTAGGTTAGATTAATTTTTTTTATTCGACAGGCTCTCTAAGGTCAAAATTTGACCGTTTATCGGAATAATATCGTTACAAAAAAAAAAAAAAAAATGCACTAACCTATCTAAGCTCAAAATTTGATAGTTTATGGGCATAATTTCGTTGCAAAATGAATTCGATGGGTCTTAATATAATGAGTAGCCCAGATTTTTTTTTAAATAACGACAATATTATTTTTGCTTCTAACAGAGACATTGCAATAAGCTTGCTTTTAAATGCATCAAACAGGTTTTTAGAAATTAATGACACTTTTAATAACAGCTAGGTTTATTATGTTTTTACTGTAGGCAATGGCGCTTGATTTTAATTTTAATTTAGTTTTTTTTTTAATTTTATTTAAATAACAAAAATATATTAACATTTCTGTATCTATAATTAAAAATTATTATAAGCTTCTCAATCATGTTTATTCCTCTTAATAACAAGACAGAATTTTTAAAAAATATTTGACTTTTTTATTTTCATCAAAAACATCAAAGAGACCGCAAGTAAAATTATTAAAATTTGCTCACAAAATTTCTTCGTATAAATGAGTAGCACTTATAAACATAATTAAAACCTAAATAACTTTGTCCACACTTATAGGATAGCTCTGTTAATAGCGTATTATTTATATAGATAATACAAATAATAAGCATTTATAGATAGTTTCAAAGAAGTAAATTACTTAAATAATACAATATCTAAAATAATACAAACGACACGCGAACAGAATTTGACACACTTCAAAATTTTATGAGATAGGTGTAAGAATTTTTACAGTCTACTGCACTTTCACGAATAAAATTACAGGAATCGCGCCGGGCGGTGTCATCGTACGATGTTATTACGTTTATTCGTAACTTTTAAGATTTATATTGAACTAGCTAACCAGGTGAACTTAATGCCTCAATACTATAGAAGAATACAGTTAAGAATTACAAAGTTTTTTGATTTACTGCTATTTTATATCTATTTTTAACTTTGAAATTAATTCTGACTTATTATTATCATTTTTTTATTTAGTTTTTACGATTTTTTTTATCATTTATATTTTTAAAATTACTGAATGTACTTTGATAATACTTATACTCGTATTGTATTTATAATGAAACGACAACATTTTCATAAATCTAATTCAACCTTTAAGTAACTACACAACAAATAGACAGATAAATTAAATAGGATTATGATAATCTTTCTAAGAAGCCTTACAGTAAGTACTAATTTAAAACAAAAAATATGCTATCAACGAGTAGCTAGGACGTACGATAAAGACAGTTAAACACTGGAAGCTATTTAATTATATAAATATATAAAAAACTACAATGCACAACGAAATTCTTATATCATTTGTTTATTAATTGATACATTGTTTTGTTTTAAATTTTACTTGTCTATTAAACTTGTACTGAGAATAATGAACGCAAAAAAAAAAGAATTTGGTGTAGTCGGCTCGGAAATGAAGCCCGATTATTTCGGAGATTAATTTTTATCGGTACAAACATGGATGTATTTAAAAATTAACACATCTTGTTTACTAACAGCATGTTTAAAACTCAGTCATTATCACTCTTATATACATATATGTAAAACGAACATTTTACCATTGTTTGTTTTATTGCTTTTTAATTCCCAACATTTTGGCTTTATTACAGCGCTACAGTACGAACGTCAAAATTATCAACAACAAATACGGTAATATAAACCATTTTATACATAAATCGTATCACATCTATATCGCGTCGCATTCGGTATAAAACGATCTGTAGTCGGATACGTTAATGGACTTCAATAATCTTAAACTGTGCTACTACTGGGTAATAGCTTTTTCTAGTATCAAGGTAAAACGATTAGAGCTCAATCCGCAACACGGATTTAGTGTGGATAAGCGACAAAACACATATTACAATTTTTCACAAATCTTCAAAAACTTTATAGAAACAACGTTTTAAATTCTTTACTTTTAAATACGAGATGATTTTTAATTACCAGTTTAAACTACCGTACCTCGCTTAAAACCCAAAAAAAAAAATTATGTGTTTTGTCCGTCGAATATAAATACATCCAAAGTAACTTAAGAATTTATAAATAGGTATCTTAACAATAAAAATGTAAACGCCTCCCACTCAAAAACCCCGAAGTAGTATGTTAATCCTATGTCAGAAGCCTAGAAACAATAATTCTAATAGCTTATCAAACACCTTTAATTTGCTTGGATCCAAGCCCGCAACCGGTAGCGCATACACCAGTTGTCAGACAACTGGACCATTACGTCATAGCAAATGTTTATCCAGTTAAGATAATTGAACATCTGCCTTTTGTATTCGTTTATTTACCGCCGGAACAGAGAAATACACACCATCAATATAATATATACGGCAATAAATACGGCAGTGAGTAATTAATGAGTAGGATGTGTCAACTAGACGGCCTTGCACAAAGCCCACTATGTACATTAAAAAAAACATATGTCGATGCGATGCGAAGACCAAGGACTTATATATTATTTAAAAAAAATTGTATTTAGTAGTTGTAAAAAAAATTATATTGTTCTATGGTATAACATGTTCTGTAATGATAAGTCATAGATTTTTTTTGTTAGTATCAGAAATACGATACCTTTTTTGTTCAAACACTAGATATCTTCTGTGACTTTACCCAGATTGGTTTTCGAAGGTCTAATTGAGAGATTTGTTAATCGTTTTGGTTATTGCTCAGACTGTACGTCATAAAATGATGTTTTAAAGCCTGCTGCCTTATAAGATAATCTTTTCAGTCAGTCAGTCAGTCAGTTCAGCCTATTTAAATTAAAATTATATCTGGTAAAATCTTTTCAATTATCATTAATTATAACATATAATATTACAGTATAGATTTTTTTTTTAATATTATTTGCATTAATTTTATGCCTTTTTTTATTTATAAAAGTAGGTTTCGTCACACAGCGACTATGTAACCTCCATCGATACTAATTAATTCATGAAATATAGAAGACTATGAATATATAATTTTAGTGTAAATAAAGTCGAGTGGAACTTATCGTATACACTCGAATGATAACTCATAATAGAAACGACGAAATATATATTAATATCAACAATCTTATTTTTATTGAAAATAAATTACGACAATACGACTGAAGACAAGGGAACGCAGACGATCTTGAAGGTACTATTTTTTTATTAATATTTAGGAAAGCTCTGTCAAATGCGCCAAATTGCAGTCTACGCGAGCTATGACTCATAATAGAGACGACGAAGATTCGTCATACTCGTACAAAACTGTATCGACGCGACGTACACATAATTGTGTTTCATAATTTAAAAAAAAATCGACTTTAATTACATCGACAAATAATACAACGTAAGTAGACGAAAAAAATTAACAAACGCACTAGTCGTCATTACGATTTTCGAGAATTTCCCTCGATTTCTCTGGGATTCCATCATGAGATCCTGGTTTCTTTAACCATGGTACCAAACTTGGGATATCTCTTTTCCAACAAAAGAAGAATTATCAAAATCGGTTCATAAGCGACGAAGTTATCCCCGAACATATATACGGGCGAATTGAGTAAACTCCTCCTTTTATGAAGTCGGTTTAAAATGTATACTATTACTAATCGAGATCTAGGAAACATTTTTGTTTTGATATCAACATTCATGCATTATTTGGATATCAACTGTAATCAACATAAAAAATGTAATTAAATTTGAATTAACTGCGATGCGTAAAGCAGTTTTTATTTTTTTTTTATTTAGACATAAAGGTGTATTAAATACACAATAAAGAACCAACAACCTAAGGAGGTAATACTAATGACGTATTAAAAAAAATATATTTCTTGTCAACTGAGATAAGGTACAGCAGTATATATATCCTGCTCGAAATCCGGAGCAGTACGACTGGGAAAGTAGCTCGACCTTACAGAAGATCATACCTAAATAAATACAAGCAAGCAGTGATGTGTTCCCGTGGTAGGTAGGATGACCAGAACTCCTTCGGGGGATTAGGGTTCGGCAATGCGCTTGCAATGCTTTGGTATCGCAGGGGACAGTAGGTTACGATAATCGCTTACCATAAGGTGAGCAGTACACTTGTTTGCCGACCTAATAGCTGTATAAAAAAAAAAACTTAAAATTCACTAACACACTAGAACTAGAAAACCGTGCGTCTGTGACCATGGTGCTTGCGATAGCACCGATATATCGGAAACTCCAAATGACAAACGATTCACATGGTAAATATATCGCTTTACATATAAATCATAGTATCATTAAATTATAAAATCAAAGACTAAGGCTTAATCAATTAACGTAACTTGCATCCGTCCTTTGATATTTAATATTACGGACTCTATGAACTTCACTCACTTCAGACTATCGCAGTCCACTGCTGGACATAGTTCGTACCAGACATCCCGGTTTTCCACAATCCTCATCCAGCCACCACCGGTAGTCTTATCCGGAAATAGTGGGGCTACCGAGAACTAAGGGCCGAAATTTATGGCGGTAACTCATATTACACTAACTCATATGTTTTGCCCATAGTCACCACACTGGGCAGGCCGGTTGGTGACCGCAGAGCTGGCTTGTCGCACCGAAGACGCTGCTACCCGTTTTCGGCCTATGTATTTCAAAGCCAGCAGTTTGATAGTTGTCTCGCCATCGGTTGGCTCTATAAGTTCCAAGAAGATAGTGGAACTGTGTTATTCCTTAGTCGCCTTTTACGACACCCACGGGAAGAGAGGGGGTGGCTATATTCTTTACTGCCATAACCACACATCAATCTATCTACGAACGAATATTTACGAACTTAGACAACAAATAACAAAATAAGTTTAAATTTAATTTTCAACTACTTGAAACGTGGAAACAAAAGCGGGTATTTATATATTAATCAAAAATTATTAATTGATCTTTAAAAATAGATAACGATAACTTAGAAACTTGGTCAACAGAGGCTTACACGTATATATTACAACTTTAAATAAAGCGAAATGAAAGAGTTCTCAAGGATTTAGTCAACAAACTGTTTTAAATTCAAAGCGAACGCCAACAGACGCAGTAACTAAGAGTTATAAAATCGTAATCAATATATTCTTAAGACATAAAATCGATAGAAGCAATATGAAAACTTCTGCTTTGAAACAGAAAACTTCACAGTCAAAATTGTATTCTTTACTTTACTGAGGTTACTTTTACTTAAGTGAGGTAGGGCACAGCAGGAATTTCCTGCTCAAAATATGGAGCAGCCCGACTGGGGTAGTACCTCGACCTTACAGAAGATCACAGCTAAATAATAATGTTTTCAAGCAGTATTGTGTTCCTGTTGGTGAGTAAGGTGACTAGAGCTCCTGGGGGGATTGGGGATTGGGTCGGTAACGCGCTTGCGATGCTTCTGGTTTTGCAGGCGTCTATAAGCTACGGTAATCGCTTACGAGTAAAAAAGTTGTGGTTTTTTAAACAAATAAGTTTAAAGAATTTTTCCAGCCTTTACTTAATATCCACGAATGTTGAAACAAAAGACAACTATCAAATTTGTCGTTCATTTCATTCATTCCCCATGAGGGAAATGTAATGACTCCTAATATTACAATATAAGAAATGAACATATTTCAAAATAATGTCTAAATTTATATTTTAAAGTATTTCTTCATTAGATTGCACATCCGATTGAGTTAGGAAACAATTACTGAGATTTGAAATACACAAGTAACTAACGTCTGTGTTAGTTAATATTACAAAATTTAACACTTGAAAAAAATTGAGCTGTGACAACAACCCGCAAAAATAACCCAATCAACAAATCTTGTACGTAAGATAAAAAAGCATCATACAAAATGTATCAATTCGATTAATCGATTAAAATAATTGTGTTTGCAGACAAACGAAAAAAAAACCGACTTCAATTACATCGACAAGTAATACAACGTAGATCGACGAAAAAATAGTCAAGTAACTACGCGTTATCAAAGATTATTCAAAAAGTAGTTATCAGATCTCGATAAAATTTATATGTGACCACATGATAAACATCAGCTTTCGATTAAATTAAAAATTTTCAAAATCGGTACACCCAGTAAAAAGTTATTGCGGATTTTCGAGTTTCCTTCGATTTCTCTGGGATCCCATCATCAGATCCTGGTTTCCTTATCATGGTACTAAATTAGGGATATCCCCTTTCCAACAAAAAAAGAAATATCAAAATCGGTACATCCAGTAGAAAGTTATGCGGTATAATACAACGTAGGTCGACGAAAAAAGCGTCAAGTAAAAACGCATTAATAGATATAACTCGAAAAGTAGTTGTTAAATCTCAAATAAATTTAAATGGGACCAATTGGCACACACCACCTTTCGATTAAAACAAAATTTGTCGAAATCGGTGTACCCGGTCAAAAGTTCTGATGTAACATATATTAAAAAAAAAAAAAAAAATACAATCGAATTGAGAACCTCCTCCTTTTTTGGAAGTCGGTTAAAAAAATTGGGAAAGTATTAAACCTCACCGACTTAGTAAAGCCGAGCGAGGCAGTCCTTAAAATAGCAATAATAAAAACTCATATTCATTCATAAAAATATATCAAAACAATAATTAGATGCGCATCTTTATTAGCAATTAAACAATATCAACCAATGAAAATCCGTGGTATCGTAAAACGAGTCCCATGAACGCTCAGGTCATACATATTATGTGAGACTGACGTAATACGTGACTCACGAAGAGAAATAAACATAACTTTTAACTTAGAATTCCGTGCGTTATGAAGCAAGCTTTAAGCATCCGTTATTTCTATTTCTTTATAACTTTAGATTTCGAAAGATACTTTTTAAGCTTTGTGAACTTAAGTATTATTTATGATATTACTTTAAAATAATATAATTAGCTTTGTATCCAAGTAAATACAGCCTGATTATGATATTATCATGATTTGTAGTAGCTATGGTTATGAGGTAATTCGCCGAATTCGGACAAACTTTTAAACCCAACATGAAGCCCTCAAAAATAGACAAAAAGACACTAAAATAAAAAAATAAAAAAAAAAATCTTTTCTATTCAATATAACTTAACTACTGGTTGTACTATTTGTAACTTCTTACCCCCTTTTTTTAACGTGAGGAAAATCCATCATGGATACCCTCCGGCGCGGAGGCGCCAGTGGGTTATGTCAGACTCCTACTGACTAAAAAACCACCACGTGTGAGCAGTCGTCCCGCTTGGGTGGGGCGAGATGGGGTCGCGCTAGCATTCGCCACCTCGCCCCGGCGGTAGAACTTCATACCCCTAGCTCAACTATAATTGGCATGTACCTTGGACCACGTAATTATGAAAGAAATACGCCAGATATTGTTAGCGAACACTATAAATGGTTTATTTATTCCTTGCCAAATTATATCTATTAACTAGCTAATCTATATTATCAAGATTCCAGCTAGACAAAGTAAATATAAACATGACTAATCCAATATATAAATTAAACGATGTCTGCATGGCGTACTTGTCACTGCAGTTAGCTACGCTAACGGTTGCCACTAGATCCGATTAGATAAATGAAAAATAAATTCCCATAACGCTATTCGATGCATGGAGTCTAGTCAATGGTGTGATTTAAAATTTAAGACAATTGAACAGGTGAGAGGGATATTACGTCAATTGCATTTTAGGTATTTCATATTTTTAAGTGATAAGCTACGCTACTAAAGTACATACATCGTAATAAATTTATTCACAAATAAAATATCGCTATAAAAAAAATTGATAAATCAAAATATTTTTAGATTTCCATAAAGTTATATAAATGTGTCTTTGAAAGTTGTCAAAAATATGTTCCACCAACTATCTTTACTAATCTAAAACTACGATCATTGAAATGTCGTAGGATTCCTTGGAACTGTCGAAACTGTGTCTAGTTGTATCTATTCAGCCTATTACAGTCCACTGCTGGACTCCTCCCCAAGTTAGCGCCAAAAATGGCGCGAACTCATCATGTGTTTTGCCTATAGTCACCACGCGGGGCAGGCGAGTTGGTGACCGCAGGGCTGCCTTTGTCACACCGAAGACGCTGCTGCCCGTCTTCGGCCTGTGTATTTGAAAACCAGCAGTTGGATGGCTATCCCGCCATCTGTTAGCTTTTTAAATTTCAAGGTGGTAGTGGAACTGTTTTATCCCTTAGTCGCCTCTTACAACTCCCACGGGAAGAGAGGGCGTGGCTATATTCTTTTCTACCGTAACCACACAGCATTATCAGGTAGTATGGATGTGCGATTTTGTTTCATGATCACTATTCAGCCGTTACCCACTGCTGGACATAGGCCTCCTTCTCCATGTAGGAAAAGGATTTATTTGTTTAATGGCACTCAATGGGTCCAAAAAGTTCAGACGATTTCACCAATGAAAAATGGAGAAAGCGCGAAGGATACTGGTAACGACGAGGTTACGAGTACCTAAGCAATTACACGCAAATAAAAACTCAAGAGAAATATATAAATAAATAAATAAATATCAAGACCAGTTTTATTTTTCACTTCCATCATTCGATTTGGTTAACTTTCATATCGCTTTTTAATTGTATATTTCTTTCGCTTTACCCTATAATACTCCACTACTGGGCATAGGCCTATTTCCCCATCTAGGAGATCATGTAGGTCAGAGCTTAATCCACCACGCTGCTCCAATGCGGGTTCGTGGATATATTCCCTAGTATGAGTAACGATCGCTATAAGGAGTACATGATAACAACCGGGACCGATGGCTTAACGTGCTCTCCGAGGCACTGTGGTGAGAGCCACAAGAACTGCACAAACACTCAGACCACAGCAAACATCTGTATGGCCAATACAAATGTTCGACATGTGCGGGGATCGAATCCGCAACCGCCAGCGCACCAGCCACAAACCAGTGCTGTGACCATTGCGGCAACGCATCATATGTAAACTATAAGTGTGCGAAATTTCATACTCCTCCGTCCGCGCAATTTTCGTAAAAAGTGGTACAGTTCTTGCTTCACGTATTAATATAAGTATAGATTTACTGGTATTCAGTTTTACAGTAGATATGAAAAAACTTAGGAGCCCACCCCCCTAAACTATTGTCACGGAGTATAGTATATAAAAAGAAGTCAATAAAGAAATAATTATAGACACAGACGTGTCACATAAATAATATATAGGTAATTAGACATAAACTTTGATTACGATACAAATTTGACTTAGCAATGCACTAATGAAACCTTTTTGCAGACAGTGATAACAAGCACTTTTATAATAATACAATGCATAAATTAATTATTAATCAATATTAATAATTTGTTTTGAATGAGAACATTAATTGAAAAGAAAACAGTTTTCAACCAACTTTAAAAAATGATTAAAGAATGTGCATCAATAATGTATGGTTTTTTGTATGTATATTACGCCTATACCTTAAGGCATGTGCTGAACTTCATTCTTATTTAACAAGAAAGCTTGCAGTAAATACACTACAATTCCTAAATTAAACTAAAAAATAAAACTAATTATAAATTACATAAAGATTTATAAATCATCAGGTTGTCTGGAAGAGATTGCTTTTTAGCAATAAGTAACTATAATTGCTTGTAATGTAAATTTTGTTCTTTATTTAAATGTGCAAAAAATATATTATTATTATTATAAATTAATAATTATCTTAAAATCTCTTTAGGAAACCTACAAGCTTTAATTTTATTCGTAAATTCATTACACAAAGTTTTTATATCAGAAATGTGTAGTCTTTCAATGTATTAACATCCACTTAATGTAAACCTGTAGATTTCTAATATTTAAATGTAAACATACACATTGAGACCTATTTTATATAGAAACACAAATTTGAAAATTGTCTTTGTTTTAACTAATTAAATAGTACATTTATTGTAATATTTATTTCACTTTTACAAACTCTTAACATCACCGTGGGTAGTCATATATAAAAAAAAACTCACCAGGTGTGAGATCCAATTTGTCTATATGGTCACCGAGCACTGACGCCCAACTTTGTAACTGATCTAAGACGCCCCAGGGCGTCGTCATGGCTACAGTTAAGATGACCAATGTGTGCTGGAATGTCTCTTCATTTAGAGCAAATTTGAGAAGGTTTGTATGACCCGGATCTCCATCAAGAACCCAGACACTAAGTCGTGTGTGGTCTGCAATAAATAGTTTAAATGAAATACAGTAAAGTAACTTAACCTTTAACAAAACTTACTAATCTTTTAAATATATACTAGGCGAGTCGCGAGGTTTCATCCCCGTTCATTTGAGGAACAAAATGTGCAAATATATTATGTAGCATATAGCCTTCCTCAGCAATTGGATTATCAAACACAAAAATGATATTTCAATTGGAACCAGTAGTAGTAGTAGTATTGGAACCGTGTCCAGTACCCAAAGGTTATCTGGAAGAAATCGCTATTTAGCGATAAGATCGCCTTTGTACATCTTGTATTGTATCTTTCTTTATATGTGTCTGTATTTTGGTGTACATTAAGAATAAATAAATAAATAGTTTCTGAGATTAGCACATTCAAACAAACAAACAAACAAACAAACAAACTCTTCTTGTATCATTCACAGGAAGTAATTCTCAAAGAAAACTTAAGTTAACTTACATTAAGTGTAGATGCAGTTACAGCTTACAAATGACGTATAATTAAAATAATTAATACTGAGAGCTTATTTACATATATATTGACACATTAACATACATAAGATTTTTAGTTAACTACTAAACAAACGACTATCGACGAAACAAACAGAAACAACAACTAGACATATTTTGTAAATTCACAAATCTCTTTTCAAAATAAAATTAGATGTAAATAAAAGATTTTGTCATAATATTAGGAATATTCATTCAATGGGCGTATAAAATGGGTACGAGTCATTGGTACATATTAACAAAAATAATATAAGAACTAGTATTAGGACATATGTTCATTTTATAATTAAATAATTTATAAATATAAACTACTGGGAGCAAAGTAATAATTAATTAATAATTGTAGTTTAAAATAATTGTTAAAGTAACATCATTTAAAGACATGTGTTTTGGTATGTGAAGTAACAAATATAGTGTAAATAACACTCACCGTCGCGATATTCATCCCTAACGTCTATATACGCATATTCGAGCGCTGATCCCTTCTTGGGATCCTCAACTCCTTGAAGTTTAGCTATAAGTGTGGTTTTACCGGTCTCATTGTCACCCAAAACTAACACATTCTTGTTCGAAGGCAGCTTCGTGTTACCTTGGTTCTGAACTTCTTCTAATATAGCTGACCTGTAAACAGAATGCGTATGTAGTGATATATTTCTGAATCACGTTGTCCTCTATCATGAAACGTCGTGTGAAACGTTCGCAGGTGTCGCATTCCACTACATTTTCACAAACAAAGGCAAGACGTCGCAGCTAGGTCACATATTTCTCAGGTACGATTCTTTGACATCACGTAGGTGTGACACATTGGATACCCTATATGGATGCTGCATGTAATCCCTAAATGAACAGTGAACATTTACCACAAATTATCTTTCCCGTCTCCGTTCTCTTTCTTTTTAGATCTACCCCCATTAGCCTGGCCGTTTGTCTCCATTCTTCAGATATGATAGAAGATAACAACGGCACAAGAGGCTTTTCTTTCGTTTTCGTTTCGGCTGTTCATACGTCACTCTCACAGACAGAGCACAGACTGAGAAAACTCGAGTTTGTAAAATTGTTGTCATATGCAAATGGCAAATACCAATAAGAACGAACAATTTCCAATAAGTTTACAATTTACATAAATAATATTTATATTTGTGTAATAAATAAGCTTTTTTTAAAAACCAGCAAAATTGTCGATTTTATTTCAACTACTATAAAATGTGCTGTGTGGTTACGGCACTAAAGAATTTAGCCACCCCATCTCTTCCCGTGGGTGTCGTAAGAGGCGACTAAGGGATAGCACAGTTCCACTACCACCTTGGAACTTAAAAGGCCGACCGATGGCGGGATAGCCATCCAACTGCTGGCTTTTTAAATGCACAGACCGAGGACGGGCAGCAGCGTCTTCGGTGCGACAAAGTCAGCCCTGCGGTCACCAACCCGCCTGCCCAGCGTGGTGACTATGGGCAAAAACCCTCATGAGTTCGAACCTAAAAATAAGGCCCTCAGTTCCCGGCAGCCCCACTATTCCCGGCTACGGCAGCGGCCGTGGTAACGGTGGGGTAGAGGGTGCTAAGAATCACCGGGGTACGGGAGGCTGCCATAGAAAAATATTCCTGGCTACGTATAATGGACGCACGCTACGGTTGGACCATCACCTCACCGAACTTGAGGTAGAACTTAGTCACATTAAGTGGAGCATACTGGGGTTATCTGAAGTCCGAAGAGAGGGAGAGGACACGATGATCCTGGACTCCGGGCACTTGTTCTACTTCCGTGAAGGTGATGGGCTTTCCCAAGGTGGCGTCGGTTTTCTGGTTCACAAGACTCTCACTAACAACGTTGTGGAAGTCAGTAGTGTGTCGACCCGGGTAGCGTACCTTGTACTTAAGCTGACCGACAGGTACTCCCTGAAAGTGATACAGGTATATGCGCCGACCTCGGCACACTCTGACGATGAAGTCGAAGCCTTGTATGAAGATATCACAAGGGCCATACATGGCACTACTTCGACCTTCTACAGCGTTGTTATGGGAGACTTCAACGCTAAAGTGGGAGTACAAGGCCGCGACGGATCGAGCATCGGACCACACGGATTGGGGCACAGGAATCACAGGGGGCAGACGCTTGTCAACTTCCTCGAATCGGAGGGGCTCTTCTTGATGAACTCATTTTTTGAGAAGAAGCCCCAAAGGAGGTGGACATGGCAAAGCCCCGATACTGTGACGAGGAACGAGATAGATTTCATCATAGCGGATAAAAGGCATATATTCAGAGATGTCTCAGTGGTTAACAGGTTTAACACCGGCAGCGACCACCGGCTAGTACGGGGCACTCTGAATATATGTCTCCGAAAGGAGCGGACCCGCTTGATGAAATCTACTCTCCGACCTACGCTGCCCCAAATACTATGTGGCTCCGAGCAGTTTCAGTTGGAACTCCAAAACCGATTCGATTCGCTGGAAACTACTAGCGACGTGGACGAGATAACCGACAACGTGGTGAAGACGGTGTGTACACTGGGTCGCAGGCACTTTCCACCAACAAAGCCAACGAAGCAGTCCAAACTTTCTCCCGAAGCCTTGGATCTGATGCGGCAGAGGCGCGAGTTGCCGGCTGCTTCGCCAGAACAGAGGGCTCTTTCCAAGAGGGTACGGAAAATTATTCGCCGAGACCTCCGCTGCTCAAATACGAGAGAGGTTGCTACTCTGATTGAGCAGAATAGGGGGTCCAAAGTTTTCCAAAGACCATTGGGGAGAAGCCTTCTTGCGAAGCTTAAAACAGCAGATGGCAGAACCGTCTGCTCTCGCCCTCAGGTCCGAGAAGAGGTTGAGAATTTTTATGGACAGCTGTACTCGTCGAGCGCACGCAAGCCTGCGACTTGGGACACCGAAGATCCACGGGCACCATTGTTGCGCCATTATTCGGAGTGTATCCCGGACTTCGAAGAGGATGAGATTGGTGCAGCGCTCGGGCAGCTTAAAAACGGAAGGGCCCCGGGGGATGACGGAGTTACCACTGAACTCCTTAAAGCCGCAGGGCGACCTGTCCTGAAAGCCTTGGCAAGACTATTTAACGCCGTCATCCACCGAGGTACCACGCCGGAGGCGTGGTCCAGGAGTGTGGTGGTGCTGTTCTTTAAGAGAGGCGATAAGTCTCTGTTAAAGAATTACAGACCGATCTCACTTCTGAGCCACGTCTATAAGCTGTTTTCGAGGGTTGTTACGAATCGTCTCGCCAGAGGACTCGACGAATTCCAACCACCAGAGCAGGCTGGGTTTCGAAATGGCTACAGCACCGTGGACCACATCCATACTGTTCGGCAGATTATCCAAAAGACGGAAGAATATAATCAACCGCTGTGTATGGCATTTGTGGACTACGAGAAAGCCTTCGACTCCGTCGAGACCTGGGCTGTCCTGGACTCTCTGCAGAGATGTCATATCGACTGGCGATATATCGAGGTACTAAAATCTATGTACGACGCGGCGACGATGACCGTTCATGTCAATGACCAAAGAACAAGACCTATTTCCCTCCGGCGCGGGGTAAGACAGGGGGATGTAATATCACCGAAACTGTTTACCACTGCGCTAGAGGATGTTTTTAAGACCTTGGATTGGGGGGAACGGGGCATCAACGTCAACGGTGAATTCATCTCTCACCTTCGTTTCGCCGACGATATTGTCATCTTTGCGGAGACGCTGGATGAGTTAGGCCAAATGCTGGCCGGCCTAAACGAGTCCTCCCGACGTGTCGGTCTCTGTATGAACTTGGATAAGACGAAAGTTATGTTTAACAACCAAGTCATACCGATACCGGTATCGGTCGATGGTACCCTTCTCGAAGTTGTTCAAGATTATATTTACCTAGGCCATACTATCCAACTAGGCCGCAACAACTTCGAGAAGGAGGCCGATAGGAGAATTCGGTTGGGCTGGGCGGCGTTTGGCAGACTCCGTCGAGTCTTCACTTCGAAGATTCCGCAATGCTTGAAGACCAAAGTTTTCGAGCAATGCGTCCTGCCTGTGTTAACATACGGAGCCGAGACGTGGACACTGACCAAGGGACTGGTCCACAAGTTTAAAGTCGCTCAACGTGCAATGGAACGGGCTATGCTTGGGGTCTCTCTCAAAGACAGGATTAGAAATGAGACTATCCGCGAGAGAACGAAAGTAACCGACATAGCCCACAGAATTAGCAAGTTGAAGTGGCAGTGGGCTGGTCATCTGTGTCGCAGGACCGATGGCCGTTGGAGTAGACGGGTCCTAGAGTGGAGACCGCGTCTTGGCAAACGCAGTGTGGGACGTCCTCCGGCCCGTTGGACCGACGATCTACGTAAGATTGCCGGTGTAGGCTGGATGAGGATTGCGGAAGACCGGGATGTGTGGCGCGAACTTGGGGAGGCCTATGTCCAGCAGTGGACTGCGATAGGCTGAAGTGACTATAAATCAATTGTAAGACTAATTTTGATTTATTAAAAAATTTAGAACCATGTCCAGTACATAGGAATTTCCACTTAAATAAGAATCAATTTACTAACTTTTATGCAATCGAGATTTTGTATGGTATTTACTTTTATTCATTAAGTATCAAAATCAAAATATTTCTGTAAAATTTCTGATGATATAATATTTCTCACCTCAACCTCAGGCTCAAAGGTTCTGACCTCGGTTTTGACAAAACATGTTAAAAATGACATTGACGTTTAACATTTCTTATTTGAGAATTTTCCTTTCTTATCTAAATCTGAAATACAACGAACTTACGCTTTTCTAAAACACAACAATACGCATTCTCAATAAATAAGATATGTAAAGAGTATTATTTTGCTGTGATAGCTTTAAGAGGCGTTTAAAAAACAATAACTCTGTTTAGTGTGAGAGGAATTTTTCTAAACAATTCAAATAAGTTGTTTGTGTAATTTCAAAGCTATTAGAAACTAACAATACGATTAAAGCTCACTTTTAAAGGAATACTTATCTTAAAATAACAATATTAGGTAAACAGAATTTAAAATATAGTTATTAAAGATGTCTAAAAGACCTAGTTCAGGGAAACGAGGCAATCTTTCGCAGGTGAGTCATTGTGATTGTTGATTAGTAATATTAGTTTAAAAGATTTGATCCGGTTTTATTTCATAACGATCTATTTATAGCTTAGGTGTTAAATTTGCAATTTGTATGTGTCTCTTGTTCTGTATATAAGTTAACATCTGATTTATCCTTTATGTAAACAAAGAGGGATTTGAAGGTTGCTCATTTATACAAGAAAAACAAGTTATTTTATGTTTCAGAAAACATGTATACTAAAAGTATTTGTATATACAATCATTACTTCTTTCTTAGTTTCTTAGTAATAAAATTTTATTAAGATATATTTATTTGTTAATTTAGAATAATATTAATTAATGAATTAATAAAAGAAAATTATCTGTGTACGTTTTTAGCTACCCATTACAAAACGAAAAATAAATAAATAGAGATAGGCTTTTTTGATATACAAATGTATTAAAATTATCTAATTAATAAATAATCTTTATTCATTTAATTTTTCAGTTTGGTCTAATAGATATACCAGATTTTGATAATGATGATGAACCAATGAATCTGTCAGATGATGACTTAGACTTGGAAGCTGAGTTGGCAGCTATTAGTGGAGGGCAAAAGAAGCCACGGCCTCAGAAACCCGCTCCGGCTGCACCAGCAGACCTTGACGCTATGATTGCTGCTAGCTTAAAGGATATACCTTCAGATGAGGACGTTTCAGGTTTGTTCATTGTTAAGTTGATTATTTATTTATTTCTTGTTTTATTTCCTGATTACATAAAAACATTGATAAAGTAGGTACCCAAAAAAAAAAAAATTAAGTCTTTCACACTCTTGTGACATCTATTTTCTGTTCCTAAAATCTATAGGATCTATAGGCTTGGGTAAATAATGAAGCAACTCAGTTTCTATAAAGATATTTTAATATGTCTGAAACCAAAAATTAAGGTATGTCAAAGTCAGTATTGTAATTTCAAAAGATAATTGTTTGCTTACCTTCAATTACACCAACAATTAATACAACAAAGGTAGATGAAAAAATAATGAAGTAAATGCACATTATCAAAGATAACGAAAAAATAGTAAAGTAAAAACTAGTACTTTTAACTGAGGTAGGGCACAGCAGGATTTTCCTGCTCAAAATCTGGAGCAGCCCGACTGGGGTAGTACCTCGACCTTACAGAAGATCACAGCTAAATAATACTGTTTTCAAGCAGTATTGTGTTCCTGTTGGTGAGTAAGGTGACCAGAGCTCCTGGGGGGTTGGGGATTGGGTCGGCAACGCGCTTGCGATGCCTCTGGTGTTGCAGGCGTCTATAAGCTACGGTAATCGCTTACCATCAGGTGAGCCGTACGCTTGTTTGCCGACCTGGTGACATAAAAAAAAAAAAAAAATACTTAGACCTCAAATAAATTTAAATGGGACCACATGACAACACCACCTTGCGATCAAAAAAAAAAAAAAAAAAATCAACAAAATTGGTCCACTATGACTAAAAGTTCTGAGGTAATATACATTAAAAAAAAGAATACAATCGAGATCAATAGTATTTATATTTCACTTTATCAATGTTTTTTAGGGTTATGAAAAATTGTATTGGATGTGTGTGTATAACACAGAAGCAAATTTCCAGAGTAGCTTGTATATTAAGACAAAATTAAATTTAAAAATGCACTAGGATCTTTTTTTCACACGGAAAATGATCTATTACAACTGCAAAACCCCCATTTGAAGGAATGCAGTTAGAAATCGAACACTATATATAAAATCTAAAAACAGTCCCTCCACCCCAGTGACCCAGCGTGATTTATTTGACCTTCCTCCTGAACGGATCACATAGTATATGCCACATTTCCCCAGTTTTATGCACGCTAAAAATCTTATTTTTTTTTAAATTACTTAATTATTGTTTTAGGTGATGAAGATGACCCAGATCTCCTCAATGAGCTACAAGAGTTAGCTTTAGATGAAGGTGCTCCGTCTGAGAGGCGAGCAACTCGACCCGCCCCTCCTCCTCCCGGATGTGAAAGTAGCATGGTATCACTATTGCAAGAGAGATTGTCTAATTATACACTTGCCGAGAAAGCAGCTAAAGAGAATGGAGAGAGCAGCAGGGCTAGACGGTGAGTTGTCAATTTTTTGTCCTTTTCTAGGTGTGATTGCTCCGCAACAACGCTCTGGTATATTAGAATGCAAGTAGTCGCCTAAAACACCGACAGGTTGCGGATTGGAATTACAAATATTTCTTTCAGGTTTAGATATCTGTTTTTGGAAAGCACGTTAAGCCATTGTCCCCATGTTATCTTAAATACCTGACAGCGATCGTTACTCATAGTAGGGAACATAATTATCCGCCAACCAACATTGGAGCAGCGGTGTGGATTAAGCTCCAATCCTTCTCCTACCTGTAAAAAGAGGCCTATGCCCAGCCGTGGGATGATACACGATGAATGCATGCATGCAGATGTTATTGCTTGTGTTGATGTTTATTATTAGTGTTCATCATTGCTCTGCTAGTTAGTGTGTAATACATTCTATCCCATAATCTTCCTAAACCTTTTTGAGGTTTCGCTTTCGCGTTGGCGCAGCGGTCACAGCCATGGATTTTTAGGTTTATATAACAGCAATTTTTTTTAAAACGAGCCTTTTATCTTGTATATTTTAGCATATATTCTGCAGTAATTAAAATAAATAAAACGCCTCACACTCAACTAGGATTAACTCCTGTGTCGGGAGTCCAGAATCACACACAATACACAAGGATAAACGCCTAGACCACGGCTAACATCTGTATGGGCAATACAAATGTTTGCATGTGTAATCGAACCCGCAACCGCCAGCGCAAAAGCCACAAACAAGTGATGTGACCGTTGCGCCGAGGCGTCGTCATTCTCTTCCTCAATAAATTCTAATCTTCATAATTTTATCTTAATAAACAGGCTTCCTAGTGTGTAAATAAGTTTTAAATATTTTTCAACAGATTCAATCGTGGTATCAAAACTCTTAATGATCTACTGAAGCAGGCAAAAGCTGGTGGGACTGTCAAGGATGAGGATATACCCCCTCCAGTCAGCGTTGGAAAACCAACTCAATCTAGTGAACCAGCAACGGATCCACAACCTTCTGAGCCCCAAGTTTCAGCTCCGGTGCCTCCTCCTCGTTCCACATCAGTGACAAAGCCCCAAGACCCTGAACCAAGGTCTCTATCACCCCCTGAGCCTAAAGAGGCCCCTCCTCCACCACCGGTTTTCGATGATGTCGACCCGGCAAAGGTTGAGGGGTTGAAATTTATTTTGAGTGAGTGTTTTAATATAGTTGTTATATTTTTTTTACTTTCATTGATTTTTTACTGTATAAAATGTTTACAACAAATATGTTAATATGTTAAACAATTGTTTTATTATAGAATGTAACATAAAAAATGTAAAAAAAAATCACCATACATTGGTGTAATAACAGTAACGTTTCCTATTTACTTTTGCAATTAAATAACAATTATATTTAATTTACATAGTTTACTAGATTTCAAAATTTTAGCCTTTAAAGTTACTGCTACTGTATTGTTTTAAATTATTGCATTTCGCAAAACACATAATTTCCAAAAGTAAATAATAATACTTAAGGAATTATGAAGCTTACTAACAAAATTTCAAGCAGAAAAAAATCATTGAAATAAGCAATTTATAGATATCTAAAAGCAATCATGTATTCGTAGTTAACACATTTAAGGCCAGCCCGTTGGCGCAGTTTGTAGTGGTGCTTTCTGTTGCGCGGGTTTTGGGTTCGATTTCTGCCTGAATCTGGGTATAATATGTGTCTGGGTATATATTTATATATATGTATTGTTACTATGTACGTTCATCGAAAAAAAAAAAATACTCATAAAAGTTGGATGTTACCTATAACAAGCATTATGTTGCTTACCACAGGAACAGATGACTGTGTATGTATGTTATAAGATATTTATTTATTTCTTATATCTTTTTTAGAGCGTACAGAAGAATTCAAAGCAGCTGCCCTAGCAAGCAAGCACGCCGGTGAAAAATCCTTAGCTTTGGAATATTTGAAAGTAGTAAAACAATTCAATGTAGTCATTGATGCATATAAAGCAGGTCAAGAGATGGATTTGAATGAACTGCCCACTCCGGAGGCAATCGCTTCAGGATTCAAAGAACAGAACAAAGAAGATAATCAAGTTCAACAAGCGCCGGGTGAATAATTATTTATATTTAATATTTAATGATTGGTCTGATTTTGCTATTATATAAAAGATCTATTTTTCATACAAAAGTTTTACCGACGATAGTGATTGAAAATATTAAATCAGTCAAATTGATAATTCTCAAATATTAATCCTATAGCATATAGCTATTACTTATTTATATATAATATATAAAGTTATATAGTTTTTTTTTAAATGTATTTACTAACAAATTATGAAGAGTAATACTGTACGGTTTTTACTGGGTCATTGTATGCTCATTGGTCATAACTTCTTATGGGTTGATTTTTTACAGCATTATTAGAAATTCCTAAATTATCCAGTTTTATAGTGACATAAATGCATTAAAACAGATAAATATACGCTTAGAATTATTATAACAGTTTAGATAAATAGGGTTTTGCTTAATATGGTATATATTTTTTTATTATTGTGAAAAACTTGAGAAAAACTTAATTTTTATGCGGTTGTGTCCAGTACTATTATAATACTGTCGTAATGCGTGTATTTATTTATTGTAATTTACTCCTTAAGTAACTGTGAGTGAAATAGTGTGAAACAGTGACGCTAGGAGTGCATTTTACCGCGCAACGTCACTTACAAAAAAGAGAAATATACATATATTCATATATAAAATCCAAAATTGCACGCCTCCTTTAAAACTATTGTTAGCATCGTATGCTTAACACCGCCCTCTAGTAGCTGGTTTAGGAACTAATGATTGACCATACAACGATAAGTTCGATTAGTCGATTTCATTCTTGTAAATAGTTACAGATGGCTCTGATACTATATTGTTATGATAGAAACGTAAAAATATTTATTGTAAAAAATTAAAGAATTTTTCAGTCTTCGTATTCAAAAGGTTTCTTAGTTAATAGTTTCCTGACATCATAAAAAACCTCATATTTCGTCAAGTGGTGTGGTGGTCTCGCGTTATTTTGCTATAATCCGTACATCCAAAACGTTGACGTTCAACATAAAAAAAATTGTTAATCGATTCTTTTATTATAATAGTATTCACAAAAATTCTTTCAAATAATATTTAATTTGTAGTTTGATGTGTATTCTGTAGAAAAATATGCATGTTATAAAAATTAGGAGTAAAGCACTTACAATATTTTTTATTTTGTGAGAGGAAAGTACAGCCGGAGGTGTGCAATAGATTTTTAGACCTCACAGATAATCTTTCTCAAGGAGTAAATACTAGTCACCTTTCAGAGCTGATATATACACTTTTTTATTTATTTATAAGGTATATAGTATATACATATGTACAATAATATGGAATCAAAATCTTTATGACTTACGGATAGTCAATAATATGGAATCAAAATCTTTATGACTTTACTTTAGTTTCAGATTTGTAGTCTATTATGAAAAAGTATTCGTTCTAACGGATAAACGCACGATTTATAATTAGTTATTAAGAGACACGCACTAACAGCTTTATTTGAAATTATATAACAAAGATTGCTGGCCTTGAATAGTCTTAAAACGTTATATATTGGTTTGTGTTTATGAAATATATGAAATTTAATAATTGATGTTTGAATTATGTCCCCATATCTAATTAATATTATATCTGCCTGAGGAGATTGTTTGTGTATTTCAATTAATCTATCCTGGGATATAGCAATTTTAAGTAAAAAAATATTTGCTTAAAAGTAAAAGTCAAAGCGGTAATTAAATAGGCCATAAAATATCGACATATATTTTTTTAAAAACCGAATGTGATCGAGTAAAAATAAACACTAATGTGGGTTAAAAAATGTCAAGTTCTTATTTTATATTTGATGTATTAACGATGACGCAGTGACACGTTTACAACTACCGACTGATGCGCTCACCAATTCAAGCGGTCACCAATTCAATGTTTGCACATTACAAATATTTAATAGGCGATACAGACGCTTACTATAGTCTGGACGTTTTTTCCTTTTGTGTCGTGTGGTATACAAACGGATTAGAATTTTACTAGGAGCATCACTTAATATAAAAATCACAAAATCTTAGAAAAGCTATTCAAAAGTTAAACCTGCAATCATCAATTCTACATATAGTGTTTTCTGAGCTACGTTAATTATTTTATTATTTAAAAATTGTGAATTGTGTGTTTATTCCAGAGCCAGCTCCAGAACCTGCCCCGGAACCAGCGGGGCTGATAACGGCTTCAACAGTTGATGAGGCACTACGACAGAGGCTTGCTTGTTTCCAGGTTTTTTTTTATATTTTATGATTATTTTTATTACTAAAGGGAGGGTCACATTGTTAATTTTTTTTAATATGTTCAATGTTATTGACTGCAGTATTAGCCATTGGAATAATTAAATATAACAATATATTACATATTCATAATTTCAAATATATTTATCTACCCACCACCGTGGAGCAGCGTGGTGGATTAAGCTCCAATCCTTCTCCTACATGGAGTTAATACATGCTGTGTGCCCAGCAGTGGGACTACAGGCTGAATCAATCAAAACATATTTAGGTTTTTGGTTAATAATGTACTATTGATTGCAAATGTATAAAAAATTTAGTATTTTTACAATTTATAATCTAGTATATAATTATTCCAAAGAAACAGCTCTGATATATATACGCACAGCACAGTATTATAGATAATTTTACTATATATATATATATATATATATATATATATATATTGTTGTGGGCTCGGTTTTCCGCATTTAGACACAAAGGTGGTCCGTTATGCGTGATATATATATATATATATATATATATATATATATATATATATATATATATATATATATAGGGTTATTTGTAAAACACCAGCATCCTTGCAGGAGAAGATAGCTAACATTATGTACAACAACATTTGTTCTACGACTTTTGACGTAACTCAATACATTAATTAAAAATGATTTTTTAAGCTTTTATTGTACGGTCCTAACATTTGTAAGTCTATGTTTCATTGATTCATTCATTATCGAAAGGACGACGCGACGCTCGCGCGCTTTTGCACTGCTAATAATAATAATAAATAACACTTTCTCTGCCCCATAATTCTAGTTAATAAAATAAATAAGTTAATAATATAAATTGCTTAGTGGGTTTGTAGGCAGTATCACAGTTTGTATGTCGCAGTGACTTAGGTAAATGTGTATGTAGATTAGCTATCTGAATTCTGAACATCCAAAATATGTGAAAATTATTAACTTAGCTAATTATTAGTCTTTAACGTTTACTAAAGTTTAATTAAACCAAATTAATATTAAATATTGGTAGCTGGGTATTATTCACTTTTCATTGTTTAATGCAGGCGAATTAAAAAAGTGGAATCAGCGTATTTACAATAATTAAAAAATAAAAAATAATTGACAATAAAATTATATTTACGAACTTAATTTCTATTACCTCTACATCGCGCACATAGCGTTCAAAATAGTCATTATCACAACCAACACACACACCACACCTAAAAATCAGCTGTTCACTAACACGTGCTAACACTTCCGAATTCGTTTTAATTTGATAATAATCATCCTCACCATTTCCGTGTATTCGACATTAGAATAGCAGTACGCCATGGTTATAAAATTATTTTAGTACAGATACAATACATCGATCGATACGAGTAAAATAAATACGAGTAGCACACAAAATCATATGACGCGGGCGCATCAAAGTCGCCGCGCCGACTGCTTCGGCTAGCGAAATAGTTCAAGTTCAAGGGCGCTAGTACCGCTCCGGCCCTTCCTTCCCCCCTCACATTCACACCCGCAAGTAGTAACTGTTTACCTAATATTTGGGATGCGCGTAGAGTTTATAACATTCAAACGGAAAATTAAATTAATTTTTTTTTTTTGTATGAAAGTAAAATCTAACAAATTATGAAAAGTCGTAGAACAAATGTTGTTACTTATGATGTTAGCTATCTTGTCCTGCAAGGATGCTGGTGTTTTACAAGTAACCCTGTATATATTTATTTATTTATTTATTTAAACAATCTAAACAGGAACAAGAGGTAAAAGCAAAAGAGCAAGGAAACGCATCAAAAGCCCGCCGGATGGGTAGAATAGTGAAGCAGTACCAAGACGCCATCAAACTGCATTCTATGGGGAAACCTATACCCATAGATGAGCTCCCCACTCCCAATGGGTACGCTCCCATACCCACTGAGGGGGTAAGTTGTGTTATTTACCTATTATTGTAATATGTTTCTAATGGTATTTGCATTTGTTGTATTGTATTCTGTTAATACACGCAAAATTAACTAGTATTCATATTTTTAACTGACTTTCAAAGAAGAGGATGTTCTCAATTCGACTGTTTTTTATGTATGTATTATACCGCATAACTTTTCACTGGGTATTTACGATGACCCATATTTACTTGACTATTTATTCGTTTACTTATGTTGTATTACTTGTCGATGTAATTGAAGTCGGTTTTTTTTTCCTTTGCGAGCAAACACAATTATTATACAACTATTTTATTTGCAGTCGTAAATAAATGAACGATCAGTCTGATGATAACCGGGTTACCTTAGCCTATGGACATCTGCTATATTAGGCATTACCAGTGTGTGTATTACTGCTGTAAACATAGCACTTTCCTAGGAACACTGACTAGCTCTTAACCCCCCCATCATCGGAACACAGTACTACTTGAGATTAACATTATATGTCTAATATTTTATCTGAGATTAAAGTAATTCCCCAGTTGAAGTGGTCTAGATTTTTAATTAGATTTTTCTTGCTGTCTTGCTTCAATACTTGCCCTCCTCTACTAAGTTATAATCATATTTAATATTAAGAAGAATATTTGGTCTACTCCGAATACGCGGAACCTCGCCTTCTTAACTCTTCTCCGGCTAAGTTATAAACATAAAAAAGTATTCTTATAATCTTAATTACACAGGCTGCCCCGGCCCCTCGGCCCCCTGCCCCGGCCCCGGCCCCCCGCCCCTCAGCGAGTCCGTCCTCCTCTAAGGCCGGAGCTCCACCGCCGGCATCGCGATACCAGAAGCAGCTCGCGCTATTACTGCATCGACAGAAACAGTTCAAGGAGGCCGCTATACTAGCGAAGAAAAATGGTAAGTGACTGTTATCATACATATTTATATTTATACAAATAAGCTTATAATTTGTAGCGGGGATCGAACCTGCGTCTCCGACTGACCGTGTCGGCGCTCTAGCCAATTAAGCTATGGAACGATGTACCCGCTAGATCGAAATTTTTGATATGATGATTTTATATTCGGTCTAAGCGACCGTGGCGCCGTCTATAGTGAGTTCTTTACTTTATAGACTTTTGACTTTATAGCTAAGTCCATTGATTGTTACAAAGTATTAAAATCCTTTATCTCAGCGGTCTATGCTAGATCATCAGTTAGGCGAAAATTCCGCATTCTCAGCATTAATAATACAACATATATATTTTTAATAGTTAGTATCGAAAGTGTTTCTGTAGTTTCATAGTCCAAATGTCAGTAGTAATTAGATTAGCAAATGTTCAGAAACATTTCTTTCTCTCAGATTTTCCTGGACTTGTTTGAGTTTTTATATACAGTAAGGCTATTTTAATACAGGTGATATAAATCAAGCTAAAGAGTACCTGCGTACAGCGAAGGGCTTCGATTCTGTCATAGAGGCGGCGAAGGGCGGTCTCACTGTCGACTTCAAGTCCTTACCCCTGCCTCCCACTGAGAAAAAAAAGATGGAAGACTCGTGAGTTTATATTTTATCTGCGCCTCTGTTCAATACAACCTTCGTTTTTAGCCGACTTCAAAAAAGGAGAAGCTTCTCGATTTTTTTGTATTTTTTTTAATGTGCCGTGATAACGTTATATAAATCGATGAACACCGGCTGCACGCACGAACAAGTGTCACGTTCCACCTGAGCCTGGGCGTGCGAGCGAGAGCGCGGAACAAACGATAGAGAGGCACGATCGGCCCAAGCGTTGGCACAAGACACATTTATCTTTCTTCTCGTGTGACGTCAGAGCTAGCAGTTCGAAATAATTCAATGATTATAATGTAATTCAATTCATAAAAGTATCCAGTTTTTCATCAATGTTTGTTTATGACGTTATATGTAGTACGTAACCCGTCCTTTTTTAACTGATTCCTTTATATTCGAAACCTGGTACTCTTCGGGTGATCCAATTTAAATTGGAGCGAGTTTTGACGAATAGTTGTTGAGTTATCCCTGTACTGTATATGTCATGTTGCTTGATGTTGATGTAAAATTGAAGTCTTTTTTTCGAGTACAAACAGAATATGGAAGATACGGTTACGAATCAAGTTGTGGATGTGCACTTGTAAAGATTTAATAACGCCACATGACAAGCACTTTTGAATATAAAATTACAGTCGATTTGTGATTATTTTTCCTATTTTCGAATTATGGAATGTAACCATACTTATAGGTGGCCTGTTCAGGGGAGGGAGGTCTTTAAAATACCACGCTTGGTCTTAGGTTTTCGTCACGTAGTCAATAATCTCTAGAAAAATCTCATGCTTTTTCGGGCTATATTCAAATATTGGACTTTTATGGTATTAATAAAAATAAACTTGAGCAAAATATATTAACTTTCTGTTTGCAAAAAATATTTAACCCATAATACTGAATTAGTACGTAAAAACTCGTGCTACCCCCATCTCTCTCGTCTTAGTAAATACTACGGGAGGAAAGGGGGTTATAAATTTGTAAAAACGGGTCACGTAGTATAGGTTAAAAATAAAATTCTTGTGAAATACAATAAATCCAAATGGTTACACGTAGCTACCAAAATTACACTCGAATTTCCAGTTACGACGTTATATCAGCCGAGGAGTGCGGTCCGACCGACGATTCGACGATAAACATAGACGACGACAACGTAATGACTCGCATCCAGCAACAGCTAAGCGGTCAACTGAAGCTCTGCCTCACCAACCGCGACCACTACAAGGCGATGGGCAACATCGCCGAGAGCAACCGCTTCGAACACCTCGCTGTCAGTGTGAAGCAGGACTTGGACGTCGTGAAGGTGGCTAAGAGGTGAGCTGGATATTTACTTTGAAACCGTTGAAGTTGTTGTTACATATATATTCATTGTTCCTTGACCAGACTGCGTTGCCTTAATCCCTTGACAATTTTATCATAAGTAAGTGGGTATTCTATTACTCATTTATATCTTATAATGTAATGTAATGTTATATAACTATACTTATAAATATTATAAAGGGAAACCTGTTATTGGCCTTATTTTTTTTGTAATTTGGTTATAGTATGTATTACTGAAACGCTGTTGGTTTTCTTAATAAATAATAAATAAATAAAATAATAATAATATTTCAGCCTAGGCGACACACCTCCCAAATTCCACTACGAAAACCGCAAGTTCTCAGTGGTTCAGTGCAATACGGATCTTAATGAAAACGACTTAGAACTCACAATTGTACGCGGGATCGCATACAACGTGCCCAATCCTAAGGAAATCGATACATACGTCAAATTCGAGTTCCCGTATCCTCAGGTGAGTAAAAACTACACATAAAAGACACCTAATCATTTATTAAATAAAATAAAAAAAGTTAGAGAAACAAAAAAGCAATATAAAAAAGTTACAATGAGAAGCAAAAGTCTATCAATACATTGTAAAAACTTAAATTGCAAGAGTCGTCCAACAAATAAGAATCTCAATATTTATTAATGCGTGATAAATATTATAAAATAATAATATCAAAATTCCAACGTCAAATAATTGTAAACGCTAATATACTAACTACGCTGTTTTTGTCTTCATAAAATTCTATAAAAATGTCCTTGACTTTTGCCGAATTTTCTTATTTTTTGGTAACTTTAAATCGTAACAAGTACTACAGTTTTCTAGTTATGCGCTTACCTGCAAAGAATAAAGTTCACAAAAAATAACAAAATGTATTAAAGGAAATATTTCTTATATGTAGAAAAATCGACATTGTCTCAGAATAGGGGTTGGTGGTATAAAAGTAAAAATTTAGGATTGTATGTATTTTTCAACGTCAAATAATAATAAAATAAAAAATTAATAATTAAAAAAAATTGGGGCTGACTACCCTTAATATTTAGGGGGATGAAAAATAGATGTTGTTCGATTCTCAGACCTACCCAATATGCACACAAAATTTCATGAGAATCGGTCAAGCCGTTTCGGAGGAGTTTAACTACAAACACCGCGACACGAGAATTTTATATATTAGATGATATGGTTTAATATTACCAACCTTGCAGTAGATCTCAGTATCAGACAGAACCCAGCTAATAAAAGACACAAATAGCCCTAACTATTCGTCAGTCTCACCTTCGCCATTTAAAAACTCACTAGCGACCCGCCCCGGCTTCGCTCGGAAGCAATACTAAGAATCTACAACAAAAGATACGTTAGAAACCTATAAAATTATCAGTGTTTCTCTACCATATTATGCATGTATTATACATATAAACCTTCCTCTTGAATTACACTATCTATTAAAAAAAACCGCATCAAAATCCGTTGCGTAGTTTTAAAGATCTAAGCATATACGGGAAGAGACCGACGGAAAGCGACATTGTTTTATACTATGTAGTGATATTTAATGATTTTAATATTATAAACGTTCCAGGAAACGCCAGTATCAGACAGAACCCAGCTAGTTAAAGACACAAACAGCCCCAACTACTCGGCAGTGTTTACCCTGGCCATACAGCGAGGCGCGAGACCCTGTTTGAGGGTCTTCAAGCGACACGCCATCAAGTTCGAAGTTTATTCGAGAGGGTAAGATGAATATTTTTAATTATTTATTTGTAATCCAACAGCGAAGACCACCACCACCAATAAAGTTTACGACATATTTCAAGTATATCATACAATTACAGTAAAGTCTAAGTTTTACCTTAACTGCAGGTGTCTACTACATTAAACCTGAGACCAATATACACATGGCTAGAACCTTAGATGTTTTACAATGCAAATAATAAGATACGATAAAAAATTTAAACTATTTTTTTTTTAATTTACTCATAAATAATTATTTAGACAAAATACTCACACACACACACACATATAAATATATCGGGTTAATTGTCCAATAGTAATTGTTAAGCTATGGACCATCTTCTCAAAGTGTTTTTGCCATTAAAATTTAGGTATCTTCCAAAGTGAAAATGTAACAATATATATTAGGTCTAGGCAAGCATACTCGACTCTAGATCTAATATTTGATTACTGCCAGAGAATATTATGGCCTACTATAAGCGTATTACGTAAATATTTAAAAGTTCCTAAATGTAAATGAAAAATATTATATTATTAAAAGACAGTACAGGTATTTTTAAGACACTTATTTTTTCTTACCCTTATTGAATTTATTATTAAAACTTCTTTACGCACGCTTGACTTGGGGAGTCAGTGAGACGAGAGTGTTACGAAAAGTGTGATTGGGCGAGGTGAACGGAAGTTGAGAGAGAGATATAAGTTAGTGAAGAGAGAAAGAGAGAGAGAGAGAGAGAGAGAGAGAGAGAGAGAGAGAGTTACGTTAGTTAAGTTTTACTTCAGTCGTGTTGTCTAAAGCATACCGGTTTTTATTCTGGACAGCTGTCATAATTGACAAAAACTTTTACAATAATTTTGTTTCGCAGCTGTATGTTTGCGTTTAGTAATAATCTATAACCATTTAGCGTTATTTACCGATTCATTTTAGTTTATGTAGAGTGAAGACAAATTATTTAGATTTCTTATTATTCTCGAGATTTCATTTCCATTCAATAAATATACATATACAGGTTAGGAATTCACAAAATAGCAGTAGAATTCACGAAAATCAAGAACTTGTCTCATACTTATTTTTTTTTCTTTTTATTTTGTACACACTGTATATATTATTTTTTTACATTACTTTCGATTTGACGTTTAAAAACTTTTATGATTTACTGTAGCGGTATGTTATGTACGAGTATAGTTTAATATATCTTGGTAATGTTTTAACCATAGATATTTTTATAGCATTTGGGTATAAATCATAACATGCATTGCATGCAATTGTCTAAAATATTCATCCATACGTTGCATAATTGTATCGCCTATGTGATAAAATTTGCCAAGCTATCTGTTGTAATGTCTATTCCGTGATGTCTATGTTATTGGGCTATTGAACAAAGAGTGAAACATCAAATTAACGCAAATTATGAAAATTCTCAAAAAAAAAAACCACTACAATTTGCAAATATAGTTCAATTTAAATGGGACCACACGACAAACACCATCTTTCTAATAATAAAAGAATCATCAACATCGGTAAACCCACTGAAAAGTGATAAGGTTACACACACATAAAAAATACAATCTAATTCAAAACTACCTCCTTTTTTGTAGTCGGCTAATTTTTTTTTTAATTTTTATAGTAAAGTCCATTATCATGTCCGAGTTATCTGCAGACCTAAATATATATATTCTTTATTGCACTTTAAAAAAAAATGCAGTTGTTTGTATACAAATTTAGTTAGCAATGGTGGACTTATCTCTAGAAGAGATCTCTTCCAGCCAACCTGTGGTAGTGGAACTAATGTTACATAGCAGGCTAAGAGAGTGCAGTAATGTAGACATCATACAGATTCTAGAAAATAAAAACCTAATTAAATAATATTCATAACATCATGCAATATACATATACATACTACATATAATATACTATCATACACACCACTACTTATATAAGAATATACACATAAATATTACACATATATTTATGTAAAATACATACATATTATACAATACACAGTAAAAGTAAAAATATAGATATTGATAAATATTTTGCATATAAATGTATATAAAACAGTTTAATTTTTGTTAGTACTGTGCCCATTTTTTCGCGCTCTATCTACAGTCTGGGTTAGCGTTTTGTGCTTTATGGCTTGACGATGATGTACTCAAAACAAAATAGGGTTTCTTTATCGATATTTAATTATATTTACAATGTTTCTTTTAATATAAATAAATAATTATCAAGTAAACAATATTATTAATTTGAACTATTTGGCCTTATATTATTTTGAGTAAATAATTCGATGTAAATAATTAGTCTTATCCATTGGGTTCGCATATAGATTCTAGTTTCTGCTTGATATTTGATATTTTGGCTATTTCACATTTTAAACTATTATGCATAACCAAAGGCTACTTAAAAAAGTTAGGAACTATTTTTATTTAACTACATAAGATGAAAATACAAAAATTATCATTATACTTATTTAAAAAGTGTCAAATAGCCAATCGTGACTGATGCTACACATTTTATACATACATTTATATACCAAAAGTTGCGTACAGTGGCAACAATTATTAAACTTCCTATTTTAAATTAAACAAAATCTATTTAGTATTTGTTAGAAATACATATTAATTGGAAAATTATCATCACATGTAGTAAAGGAAAAAAGTACAAAAAATGAGAACTGTACAGGTGTAGATAAAATGTGTATCACCAGTAGTATCCACTCATTTCCTCTCCTCATATATCACTCAAACTGGTGTATCTAGTACGCGACAGTGGCCTCCCAATCTCCAGTACCCACATCACCCGGTAGCCCTGTGACATGTAATGTGATATGTGGTAGTGGTAGCTCACCCCATTCCCCAGTACCTATATCACCCGGCAGCCCTGTAACATAAGTGGCATGTAATGTGATATATGGCAGTGGTAGCTTCCCCCATTCCCCCGTACCCACATCACCCGGTTGCCCTGTGGTATGCAGCAGTGGTAGCTTCCCCAGTCCCCAGTCCCCACATCACCGGTTGCCCTGTGGTATGTAGCGGTGTGCGGTAGCGCGGCGGGCGGTGTGTGCAGGTGGTGTAGCTCGTTGTGTTGCAGCGGCTGGTTCAGCCGGGACGCTCTGCTGGGGACGGCGACAGTGAAGCTGGCTCCGCTGGAGACCCAGGTCACCATACATGAGGCTTTTCCCGTTAGTATTATTATTATTATTATTTTTTATACAACTAGGTCGGCAAACTAGCGTATGGCTCACCTGATACTAAGTGAGTACCTACTAACCCCTGCGACACCAGAACCATCGCAAGCGCGTTGCCGACCGTCCTCCAATCCCTCTAGGAGTTATGGTCACCTTACTCACCACAGGAATACAACTCTGCTTGAAAGCAGTATTATTTAGCTGTTATTTTCTGTAAGGAGCTGTCTGTCCGTAGGGGAAATACCTCACTTCCCCAGTTGGGCTTCTCCAGATTTGTGCCCGTACCTTAGCTATAATAGGGATCGGATAAATATTCAGAAAGCGTTTTAAATTAATCTTTATGGATACTTATTTTCATAAAAAATGAAATTTTATTTATTTATAGCCTTTTAGGTTCTCAAAACATGTTTTAATATTGTTTGTTGAAAAATCCCGCTAAAACGCCACGTCATCCGCTAAAATTGCCGTTCTACTAAAGTAAAAACGCCCACCGAATTTTATAAGTGGAACGTATATTTGGTCGCTGTTAAGTGTCAGGCGTCAGCTGTGTGCTCGCAATATGGTGGCATGGTGAAAACATGATGCGGGAGTTGCGGAAGCTTAGCGGAACGTGGCCAATGCTCGATCCTACAAATGACGTCACGTACTGTAGTTGGTGTTTCAGTATAGATTAAAAATATTGTTAATGACAATTTATTTCTTCATATAACATTTTTAAATGAATTATATTTAATTATTATTTGATAAATAATCGTCAAACAGTATATTTATTTTATCTAAGTATATTATAGATTTTAATCTGATTACTGTCCGATCCCATATCATTGATAATAACCCCCGACAGTCAACTATCACAAATTATTCGATTCTGTATTTTGAAGGTTCGAATTCATAGTGTTGATGATAAGGTCGATTATCTTTTACAATTTTTTTTTTTATCATATTGATGTAGATTAATGTACATAACAAAGCAAATCTCAAGTCAAGTCTCTAAAATCCTTATTGTAAAGAGAAGTAGCGAGCATTTCCCAAACAAGTGTCTATGACTACTCACTGGGAAGACTCAGCCACAATGTTGTTATGATTTAGAAATAATAAAACTTTTTAAATTTTTTATTTTTATTTTTTTACAGTTAATGGACGGTCGAAGACCGGCGGGAGGGTCACTAGAAGTCCGCCTGCGCGTGCGCACCCCACTGCTACAGCAGCAGATAGAACACACCACGCACCGCTGGCTAGTCATCGATCACTGACCGGGACACAGCTTGAACTTATAACGCCTGCTTGTTAAAGACTCTTGACTATTACTTTCAAGTATGCTATGCTTTGTGACTATATAAGGGTATGTTATGTCCCTGAATTTATGTGGTAGGATAGGATACGGAAAAGATTGATTATTGTAAAAATTATTATTTTAATAGTCCGATTACGATTTTTTTAAGAATTTTATTAAAATTATTTATTTGAACATAAATAGGCCGAATTAATATATCCTAAATCGAGTTTTATAAATAAGTTTCGACCGAAACGGTTTCGTAGAATGCTACTATAAAACGAAACGGCTCGTTGGTCTTATTGCACGTTTCACAACTGACGAATCTAAAACAAAATATGAAAGATACACAAATGATTTTAAAATTCGTAGCAATAATTGTACAAATACAGTTTTTGGAGGTTGTATTAACAACTCTATATAAATATACAGAATTGTTACAACACCAGCTGTCACATAAGTATGACACTCTACGGAACCTAACAACAATCAAGTGCATAATATTTTCTTTAAAATACTGTATATATATATATATGTTTCAATGTCAAATGTAAATAATGTAATTCTATTTCAAATTAATCTCAATATTGTATATATTAAGAACTATAAGATTTCAATTTGACGTCCACAATTACGGATATTTAATGACTTTTTATTTAGATCTGGGTATGTAATATTTATACTTAACTTTTTTTTTGTCCTGTCATCATTTTTCTAATTTTTTTTTGCATTTCTAAATAATAATGGTAGCTTTGCATACATGTGTAATAATTTTTAGTCAAATTATTATTTTGTTATGTTATATAAAACAATATAAATTTTTAAGTCATAGTGTTTGCTATCAACACTTTTACTTATATGGGACACCGCGATTGCCACTTTGAAACCCCCAACGGTATGGCTGTATGGTTAGTCCCATATATGTAAGTGTTTATAAAACGATGTAATTCAATGTATCATAAATTATTTTTATATAAATACTTATAATAATAGACTGTGAAGTATGTACGTCACTAAGCTTGAAGTGCCTGTTTTCTTTCTGTTACAACTGTAGATATTATTGAATTACCAAATATAAATATATATGTTCGTTGATAATTGGATTATGTGGTTTTATTTTGTATTACATTTTTTTTTTCTTATACAACTATATCGGCAAACAAGCGTACGTCTCACCTGATGGTAAGCGATTATCGTAGCTAATAAACGTCTGCAACACCAGAAGCATCGCAAGCGCGTTGCCGACCCAGTCCCCAATCCCCAACCAGGAGCTCTGGTCACCTTACTCACCAACAGGAACACAATACTGCTTGAAAACAGTATTATTTAGCTGTGATCTTCTGTAAGGTCGAGGTACTTCCCCAGTCGGGTTGCTCCATATTTTGAGCAGGAAATTTCGTACTGTTCATCTGCTAAAACATAAGTATTGATCTTTAAATTAAATAAGGAAATGGCTCACACTCATTGATCCCAAGTAGAATGAAATGTCTTGGGGGTCGAGAAACACTACACAATCACAAATATTTTTTCGTTTTCTATCTATGTGTTTTTTATTATTCTATAAAGTGATGTAATGTAGCCTATATATGTGTTTTCCTTAAAATTGTCACGGATAAGATATAAGAATCAAAGTGTTTGATCTTGGCAGACAAAATAAAAAATAAATGTTGGTTGATTAATATAAAAAACATTCCTTTCAAAATTAATTATTATTTACCCCTCACCTCTCCTTACACAGAGTATTTAATATGATTAATTTTTTATTAATATTATTATTCTTATTTTTTCATTTTAAATATACTAATTTAAAACAAAAAGAAAAAAAAAATTAAAATATAAATTTTATCACTAAGTTTTATTGTTGCATAAATTAAAAATCACATTTAATTTGGTCATTGATATATTAAAATTCATTCATACATATTCAATATTTAGATATAAATAGAGAAGTAATGTTCTAAAACTAATTACTTTAACCTTGAATTTGATACAACAAATTAATAACAGTATGTCTCATTCAAAAAAAAAAATAGATCTAGGTCATTTTATGCTTAAGACTACGGGGATAGATATATTTTTATTTTAATAAATAAACGCTTAAATAAAAAATCAAAAACGAATAAAAATAACAAAAAATATCTGTGGCCCATGAGGGGATCGAACCCGCGACCTTCGCGTTATTAGCACGACGCTCTAACCAACTGAGCTAATGGGCCGCTATCCGTTTGCATGAAATTAACGATAGGTATCTTAGCTGTAACAACACAACCTCGTGAACAAAGAAGTATTATTAATTTAGTCTTTATTATTGATTCTGATCTAATTACATGAATGTAAATCATCAAAAGAAATGTGTGCTTAATGGCTTATCCCTGCAAGAGATCTCTTCCAACACCGGGTGTGTTATTAAAAGGAATATAATTATACAGACAAAAATCAAATAGGTTAGTATAGGTACGTATGTACACACAATTTTATAAAATAAATTAAAACAGTAATTAAAAATATATTTAGATAAAATACACTATATTTATAATAGATATGTACATAACATATAAGATTTTGTAACCAAGATTTATGGATTCAAGTCCGACTTAACGCCGTTCATTTTTAAATAGTAATTTGTTTAACACTAATGAATACGTTAACATAATAACAACTAATAAATAATAATAACAAATAAGAAATGTAAAGCCGAATTTTTGTTTGTGATGTCTCAAAAACTTATATTTTGGAATCCTAAAATTACTAATTTTGAACTTTAAAATACCTTACTTTTATGGTAAGATAAATATATTTTTTCTTTGCAGGAGTAAAATATAGTAAATAATTACATAATTGAAAAGGTATAATTTCTTTTACTCGTCATTACGTCATCAGTCACGCACAGTCCCCTAATGACGCGACGCGACGGAGACGGAATCGGGACGACTGCCGGTGACACGTCGCACGTGACAGCGCATATAATCCGATGTGTAATGGAATTACATAGGTATATTAATCTGCAATGCTTATATAAAAACTTTTTTGAAATAAAACTCAGACATAAATTGAGTCGTGTCGTTTAATCTGATAATCCCTATCAGACCGATTTTATTTTTCTATGCCCTTAATTAATGTTAACGGTTTTTTTTTTTTTTTTTTTTTCTCTAAACCCCCGATATTGTGGTCGGAGCCTGTATCTACTACGTTCTCTTTCATACCAGTTCTATCAATCATGCCTCTCGTACTTTCATTCTTCATACTAATTTCTTCTGTCATTCATCATCTTTCGCCGATCAGGGTGAGTTCCCTTCCTAATTGACCTAATGCTACTTTATATTTTTCTAATAATTACTATATCTATTAAACACAGGGTGAAAGAAACAACTGTTTACTGGCTTATTTCTGTTTACAATTTTCTTGTTTGTATACTTGAAGTATTGGAGTAATTTTATTTTTACATTTACCGTCGATATATACTATCGCCGTGTAAAACATTCCTTATACATTAGTTTTGTTCTTATTTTAAATACTTATCTACTACAATTTTCTTAATTCTAGATACTTAATTTTAGTGTTTTACAGCTTAAACTTACTTACAATTATCTAACAAGCTCTTATTCTATGTACTTATCTACCTATGCTACTACCTTATATACTATTATATAATTGTAGCATATTTGCTCGCCATTTTAGTCCGAGACATTTATAATTTTTACTATTTTGATGAGACAAGAGCCTTTCGTTCTCCTCTGCCAGAGTCCTTCCCATACATCCTTTCATAATTCCTTGCAAATTATTCGGAGGACGCGCGTTATATCCCTCTTGTTCTACAGGAACTTTGTTCTGCAACAAGCTATTAAGTTTCTTCCAGATACAGAGTCCCTGCAGACTGTCTCGCGCACTCTGTGCCAGGGATGTGGAGGCTTCTTTTGGTAGCGCCACTGCGTCGGCCAGCACGCCCTTAGCAATACGCAACGGACGATCTCGCCAGCTCATCCCACCTCCTTCTAACTGGGCAGGAATCGCTAAAGGCATTGTGCCCAACCTCGTCGAGCTTCGCCCTCCGACAATTCCTGCAAGAAGGCGGAATTTGCGCCGCGAAGTCCGTGCATTGTGCCTTGAGATGCGGGCCGCCACAGTGGCTACACGCGTCTGCCGATTCCATACAAAATTTCCGGCTATGGCCGTAAGCGAGGCACCGCGAACACTGGACCAGCGGGGACTGGTCCTCGGCCTTTACCCTCTGGAGGTCAATGTGCACGTACCCCGCGCTTGTGATCCGTGTCCAGAGGGGTGGCGATGTCTCCAACACCACATGAGCCGTGTGCGGGTTCCTCGCCTTACGGCGATACCGGACTTTCACCCTGCAGGTCTTCTGGTCGAGGCCGTCGAAGAGATGTCGGTTCTGGTTCTTCAGGGCCTTAAGTATGTCTTCATCGGTGTTATCCGAGATGACGCCCCGAAGAACCAGAAGCGGGTCCCTATTCTGGACTTCCTCGACCCGAAGACCCTTCCCTTTCGCTTCCAAACATTCTCTTACTTTCGTTCTCTCGGCGGTGGTGGCAAAGGCCATCACCACCTTCCTGTCTTTCGCCTTCCTTACTCTCTCCACTTTCGTCCATCCCTCTTTTGCCTTGACCGTCTCCCTCAACCTGGTGAGGACCTCTTCCCCGGTCATTTCAACGTCTTCCGACGACACCACCAGGGAGTGGAGGACGGCCGGCCGCTTTGGTGGTGGTCCAGCTAGGATTGCCTCAGCGTAGGTTTTGGGAGCTTCTCCCGTCTCCTGCTGTTTCTCCATTTTGGTATGGATGGTCTTTACCATTTCCTGTGTCTCAAGCAGGAGACGAGATTGCTCTTCCATTTTTTCAATTACCACTTTGTTTTGGCATTTCTCAATCTCTTCTAGCTGGGCCTCCAATGTAAACAGCATTGTATCCATCAACACGGAGTATTCCGTTAGTGCTGCTTCCAAAGTCTCCCTATACTCTTTTTTCAAATTTCTGGCAGATCCCAGGGCCTCCCTGGCCATTTCTGACGTTTCCCTCTTGCTTGACCTCCACATCGCAAAGACCTTCCTTTTCTCCTCATAGTAGCTGGTCTTTGCTACTAGGTCTTTCTTCCTAATTAAGGGAGACAGGCGTGATTCGACACTGCTCTGTGGGGATGGAGGGGGCCTAGGTGTTCGGCCCTGGGTCGCGGGGGATCGGGACGTGCCACTAGCACTCGACATCTTCGGGGGTCGCGTCTAATAATTAAAATATGAAACTAGTAAAGTTTTCCGATAAAAGTCGAATAATTCTGCAATAGCAGGTGTAATACGTTGTCTCAAGGTAAAATAGCGAGCAAATATGCTCACGTCCTAAAACTAACTTAATCCTAACTTAAAGCTAACAAAAAGTAGAGAAAACTCTACTTTTTGGGTGCGACTCTACGTAGAGTCTCGAGTCCTAATTGAAGAGATAGCCCTAGAGGAGGGACAGTCAGTGGTCCAAACCGCGTCGCTCTATGACCAGCGGTTCCCGAGATATCTTATCTTCTAATTTCAGGCTTAATCAGCCCAAAAGACCCGGTCTACTTCTTTAAAATAAAGAAAGTCGATATTTCGGGAACCGCTGATCGCAGGATCCCGTGCGTGGGCTCCCCGTGATGGGCTCAGTCTCTTCTGTCCTCTCCCGGTCCAAAAAATAGGATCAGGGGGTCAGCTCTACCTAGAGTCGTTTTGTCCTTAAGGACACAGTCCTCTCCAAAACAAGGTATTTGAAGGAAGCCCCAGTTCTCTAGCTTGAAAGATGGCTGAGATATGGCTTATCAAAGTTTTTACAAATGGCGGTCAAAATGGCCGCCACGAAGTCTAAAAATCCCAGAATCGGCCTCGATCGCTTCAAAATACCCGTTCTTGGGCTCGTTGGAAAGGGCTTGCGAAGAGCTATTTAATTATGCTAAAATGGGATTTTTTAAACCAACCCCCGATTTATGAGGGTGGAAAAACACCAAAAAATTTAGAAAAAATACAATAAAAATATTTAAATTAGGATAAAAAATCTACGTAAATTCTTATAATCTAGTCTTAACTTATCCGATTTTTTGGAAATACTTCCAGAGATATTGGGCTGCGGGGAGCACCCCCCGTGCTCACCCTTAAAATTAAAAAATTTATAAAAACAAAACTACTGAACAGAAATTTATAAAATTTGGAATATATGTAGATTTAGTAATTGTCTATCGAAATTAATAAAATAATGGGGGGGTCGTCGCTTTATTTTTGGAAATAAAAATTTTTGAAAAAGGGGTAAATTTTCAAAACCGGATATCTCTGGAAGTACTTACTGGATTTTCTTGCTCGATGTGTCGCCGTATTTGGTTTGCCTCGCCGCGTCGTTTGGCGTGCCGCACGTCACGCTCACACGCCGGGAAATGGGAGCACGTGAACACGTGTTTCTTGGTTTTTCCTTGTTTTTTCCGCGCGCTTAGGCGGGAAAAATCCAAAATGGGTGTCGAATGATAGGCCTCGCCGAGACCCGTCCGATGATGTATTAAAAACAATACCTTGTCGATCTTATTTGTCGAGCGTTCACTTGACAACCTTACGGTTGCAAGAAAAACGGGGTTTTTCACTAGTAAAAGCTAAAATTTTTCACTTTTCACTATTGTTCTTTTTACTGTTATGTAGGACACTTTGAAACAAATCTTTTGACATAAAGAACATTAATTTTGTATGAAAATCTAAAATTTTATATGTTGAACAAAGTTATTTTTTAGCGGTTTTAGCCGTTTTTAGCACTTTTTTCGCACTTTTTCACTTTTATTTTCAAAATGTGACGTTTTCCGGGGAAGAGCAAAACACCACCGAATAGGGCGCGCTTAGGCGCAACTTTTGATGTGCGGCACTTGTCTGTAGCTTTACAAAAACCCACTTTTTTTGAATTTTAACGAATTAAATTGCGTGGAGCACGTGTAAAATCGACTGTTTCTGTCAGGACATATTTGAATAAACGACATTTTAAAAACTTTATTATATACCTACATTCACGAAAACAAAAAAAGGCGGTGTAAAGTTCACCGAGTCAGCCAGATATGTTTGAAAGTATCTCAAGCAACATTTTTAAGCTATAGCCTATCCTTGAAGGGATTAGCTCAGAGCCTTGCGTGAGGTATGCAGTGATTTGCGTGAGCTATCGTGTTAGCATCGGGTAGAAACTAATGTTAACGGTTTGGAAAAGCGTTTATATAACATATTATTCATATATGTAAAATTTAGTAGTATTTTATTCATTGCCAAATTGCACATTTCTTTTTGTTTACATAATAAGGATGGCAAACAGGCGGACGGTTCGCGTAATGGGAAGCGGTTACATAGCCTACGGACGTGTAGGTACAACACCAGAAGCATTACAAGTAGCTCTATCCTCGCTGTCAAGATAGTGTACCTACCACTTGGAGCTTGTTTATTTGTTACATAACAAAGGCGTTTTCACCGTTATTTATTTAATCGTATGTACGTATAGTATAGTGCATTAGTTAATCAAAAAGCTTTATTATTTAATATGATTGAACAGTAATCTGTCAACAGATTAAGTGACGGAGATGTAAGAAATTTGATAAATATGTGTATATCATTTTATTTTATTCATTACCTTCTTACATCTTGAAGTTAAATCGACTAGAATCGATCATTTGTAATAAATATTTCAGAAATAGTCTTGAAAAATGATTTATACTTATAGTAGTCAAATTATTTTTCGATTATTGAAACGTACTACTCTGACAAATTAATAAACTAAGTTAATTTCAACGTGCTCTATATTCCGTAACGATTTGACGTCACCCGGTCACGCGACGACACGGCCACGAGACGACTGTCGGTGACGGGTCACACATGCGTGACATTTTGCTATAAACGATTACCTAAAATCTAGACAACTGTCTTTTATAACTATGCTTATACTATTATTATGCTAATACAATATTATGGGAAAGGGGACTCTTTTGGCGTATTTTAAACTGTTGTGAATGTAATGGAATCCAGGATCAATGATAACCTTTCATACTATGTGTGTGTAAAGTCAAAGATTTATATCGATTGTCATCTACATACATATATTTGAGAGACAGGTAGGTACCTACTTGAAGAGAATGATACGTTTTTTTTAAACACAACATTCTTAAGAATAGCGTTCAATACAATCTTGGTCTAGTCAAGTGATATACATAATGTCTAAAGTGGTAAAGCTAAAACGTAACTGATTGTATAAATAAATATTCTTATTGTTTTATAATTGTGAATGTTTTACTAGACTGCGACCACCAGACGTATTATTGGTATTGCTTATATTGTGTATATTTTGTGGCCAGTACTGTGTGGCTACGGTACTAAAGAATATAGCTACCCTCTCTCTTCCCGTGGGTGTCGTAAGAGGCGACTAAGGGATAACACAGTTCCGCTACCACCTTGGAACTTAAAAAGCCGACCGGTGGCGGGATAACCATCCAACTGCTGGGTTTGAAATACACAGGCCGAAGACGGGCAGCAGCGTCTTCGGTGCGACAAAGCCAGACCTGCGGTCACCAACCCGCCTGCCCAGCGTGGTGACTATGGGCAACACACATGAGTTCACGTTATTTTTGGCGTAGTCTTGTGGAGGCCTATGTCCAGCAGTGGACTGTATAGGCTGTAATGATGTGGCCATCACTAAATTTCTTATAAGAGATTGATCTCGTTATATATTTCTCAAAAATATCGCATTCTAAAAGATTTTATTAAATTAACTCAATTATAAGATGAAAGAATCTAAACTGACTAGTGTCAATAAAAAGTTTCGATCTTTCTTGATATTTCTACAAAAAAAAAAAAAAAAAACGAGAACTACGAGAAACGTCCAGATAATATCTAACACAATAATTGTCGTTGGTGCCAAGCTGCTGAACACAGAAACTAGTGTCATCCAAAAACAGTCCTTAGCAAAGCCAAAAGGAAATAGGTGTAAATAATTGTTTGCCAAGAAAACGTGTCATTTATTGTGATGCGTTTAAAAATAATTAAACGTGACAAAAGACATGATATTTTTCCAGTGATGTCACGATTTGTACTTTGTCCTGTCACAGTGAAGTGTGACGTGCAGTTTTGAGATTTACACGTTTTGTGTCGTAGATATGACAAATAATGACATCAAGGTTGTTATATCATAAATATGGTGTCATAAATTGTGATACATAAGACGCATTCTGTTGGCAACGGACAAAAATATGTGACACAAATATGAAATAATCTAATGTTTTACGCTTATGCTATTCGCATTATTTAAATTTATATATCTACAACTATTTCACATACGTTACGTGTAAGCTTGAGAACGCGACACTTGAAACTCTGTAGACAAGGTCTGGTGTACATATACGATTGTAACTACATAATATATATTGTACGTAAGGTAAATGCACAAAACACATACGAAAATGTTTTAATCATGTCTTTCAACGGTTGAGTTATTGTGGATATATTGGCATATTTTACTTATTAAAACTACTTACATACTTACAATTATATACTTACATTTGGTCGAGAACAATAACAATATATCATCAAAACTATCCTATAAATCATTGTTGCCATAACAGAAACAAAGCGTGGCGCCTTATAAGCAAACGTTATGACGTACCAAGGGTTAAAGAACTTGGCACACTCGACCAGCGTTACCAAAGAGGTGTACTAATGTAAATATATTCTTTTATATATAGATTTATATGTTGTGGATCTAGAACCGGCGCTAACCGGTTCTGTTGGCGCGTCGCCGACCCCGCCTTATTGCATCAATGTTGCGAATTCATTTATTGCGAAAATAATGTTAATTGTACTATTTTCATTTGTTGTTATTGCTATAATTTTTTTTTTGTTATTGTTGTTTTAGATGTATTTATAAATGTTTTTTTTTTAATTAAGTGATTAAATAAATAATTATAAAAAACATGACTTATTTTATTTTGTAGACATATACATACTTAAATACGCATACCTGAAAAAAATATTTGGGTAAAGACATTTCACCATAAATTTTAAGCTTTAGGTTTTTTTGAAGTTTATATGCATATTTCAAATATTTTTCTATTAAATAATACTACTAAAACCGGTGCGAATAATTCGCACTAAATAAGTAAAAATTAATCTATCATGTTGATTTTGTTACAAAATTAAAGTCGTCCTATATATAATTTAAATAATAAATTTTTTAGTTGTGGATGCCGGTAGAGCAAGCAATTGTCTATAAAATGACATATAATTTATGTGGAGTAGTTGTGTGGTTACCAACCCGCCTGCCCAGCGTGGTGACTATGGGCAAAACATATGGGTTCACGCTATTTTTGGTGTAAACTTGTGGAGGCCTATGTCCAGCAGTGGACTGAATAGGCTGTAATGATGATGATGATGATGAGTTGTGTGTTTTTTTTTAAAGGGATGCAAACATCTTATCCTTAGCGTATTAATTTCATTCTAAATCAATTTTTTTATTTGTTGTGATATTTCAATAGTAAAAGTACTTTCATTAGTCAATCACGTAGTATCTAACCTACACGTGAGGCTGTGACTCAAGAACCTTCTGTAAGATAAAAACAAGGAGAAGAGTCCTGACCGAACTGGATATATGTGTTTATACAAACGTTTCTTACTATTGGTGCCTGTGTCCTTCCACCATAGGTACTACAGAAGTCACTAGTTTGTCTAGAATAAGCCTAATGGTCCTCGATGTTATCAGAATCACTTAATAACGATCTTTAGGAAGCATCGTAGAAACCTTCTTTTACCTTGTAGGTCTTTGTTCAATATTGGGATACAGACTGTTTCTGTCTGTGTATATTATCACATTTTTGTTGAGTATATCGTGAGTTGAATCCACTGTATTTGTTTATTTTAATTTGTTTATTGTTCTGTAGCATTGAATCTATATTTAGTATCAAGCAATTACGTCACTCTCACAGCCCGCCTCTACAAAAACGTGCTGTGGCGGAGGTCCTGAAGTTTGAACATAAAGTATTATTACTTTGAATGAGAAATTAACTACAATATTATGTATCAAAAGAATGATTTAAAAAAATATATATATAATAATATATGAACAGGTACTGATTGTATTCCAAAATAAATGTTATCATTTAGTAGTAAAGGGTTTTTACTAGTGCCAAGGTAGCGCAGATGATTTCGAAAATCTATAGTATGTAATATTAAAATAACCGCTTTTTACTAAATTCTTATGTATGTATGTACACAGTACATATACTGGTCTATCTGGAATGGAGGTGCGGTCGAGGTAACCACCCTAGTGGAATTTTGAAGGCCATAGAAATTGTTTGTATAAAAAGTTCTAGTATACAATTTGCAATCTTATGACTTACGTGACCGTTATATTTTTAATTTGCCACAACAAATACAAGAAACATTTATTTCCAGTGATTCTGCTAAAGTCCACAAATGTGTGGCTTTTATTGCCAATATACCGGCCAAAGGGAGCGAATGACATCATACGAGGTCAAAGCCGACAGAGGCCATTGAATGTATTAAGCTTATTTAAAGCTCTATATGATTTTTAACGTCTAAAAGATCGAATTAAATCTAATCAAATTACACATGAAAATTAACTTTAGTAGTTATGATTAATTTTGTTGATAATGTGAATTGTGGGTAATCGGAATATTTGGCGCGAACTTGAAGTGCCCATGTCCACTTCGTCCATGTCGTCTTTTAGATACGGTGTTATGTGAACTTCAGTAGATTTATTTGCAAGAACAATTTTTTTTCTTTATTTAAGGAGTTTTAGTCCATAAAGACTACACCACTCCATAGAAACATCACACATGTTTTTTTTTTTTTACAAGTGATATACATCCACGGGCTTATGAACCCATGTCCTTTTTTATTCTAAAAACATGCAATTTTTATTTTTATTTTTTTTTATATCAAGGTAGGCGTTACTCAGCAACATCGCTGTTCAAGTTAGACTAACTTAATGTCTCCAAAAGAGACGTGAGTCCACCGACCGGTTCTTATTCTAATGTATGGTACAATTTCTGTTTTCTTTTTTTTATTATTTTTTTTCCTTATAATACTATAGTATAGTATAGTACATCACACATGTTACATACAAGATAATTAATGAGGTCGTCGTCGCATACCAATGCTTACAATCTTAAACAATAATTTAGCCAGTTGTGAGAGAGGATAAGCCAAAATTGAATAACAACCTTCAAGTTCTTTAAAATTGTAGAATTTACTGAGGGATCCCCCAGTGTATACTTCTGGACCTCGAAGGGTCATAAGAAGGCTTTCATCAGTAAATCCGTATGGGTGCCGACTCAGAACCCAGTTTAAAAAACTCTTACATAAACGAAATAACGTTGGGTCAACACACTCTACTTTGGCACTAAGTGGAACCGCATTGGGGAATCCTAACATAAAAATAAAAATTTATAACCGGCATTTGCCAATTGGGTTCTGAGTTGAATCTAAGTAGAAAAACCCAGCGTAAAAAGTATTGTATTCTCTCGATCCCCAGAACTTAATAGAGCCTGATTGAAAAAAAAAGAAACTTTAGCTGTAACAGTTGACGTTTTAATGAATAAATCTATTACAGTAGTAGTAGATTTAAATCATGATTCCAATTTTGCTGAAACTTATACTATATGCAGGGCTTGGCTATACATGAATGTACACGAAGCGCGATCTCCAGATTAATTAATGGTCATCCAATAATCACGTGATGTGTTTTAGCAACCTTTTAACCTCCACCTACTACTTTAAACTCATACTTCCCTTTGTAATATGTACTGAGGTTTTACACTAAATGCCCATGTATTTTTTATGCATAGTAAGTTGAAAATTTCAAAATATTACCTTTAAATACAGGTATATCTGATTAGATTTTGGAAATGTAAGCGTCCTTATACAGTTTTCTAGGCAGGCATCAAGATTGCAGGCTCTTTGTTGGTTGTTTTTTGGTTTAGAAATTCTAATTTAGCTTTCGGTACAGTTCGATTTCAGGTTCAGTTTTAGATTTAGTAAAAAACAGAACTTTATTTGGATTGGCCCAACCCTGGTTGATCAGACAATTATTTGCGTGACATTCCCATGTAGAGCCGAACGGGCTAGTCAAAAAAGGGTTTCACAAAATTTCCAAACAGAGCCAGATAAACCTCTACGTGACATCTCGAGCCCTAAGACACCCTATTGGTCGCACATTCAAATTTCTAATCGCGATTTCTAGTACACCGTCAGTGGCCCTTTTTTCAGAGCTCTACATGTGTTGTAAACATAAAAGGCACTGGAACAAGTTTGCAATGTCATCTACATTTAGTATATCACTACATAATATAAAAAACAGTCGCTTCCCGCTGTCTGTATCCTTAGATCTTTAAATCTGTATTTATTATAAAGACAATCTGAAGTATATTTAGTATAAGCATTGCATCAATGCGAAGCCGGGGCGGGTCGCTAGTGAAGTATAAATTACAAGATACAAAAAGACAGCTTAATCGACCAATCGATTCTCCCTATTAACCCTAAAATCAATAGTAGCATCATAGTAATATTTTATTTACATAGTATCCTTCTAAAATTTCTTTATACCTACGTGTTTTTATTTCGACCAAACAGTAAGGCTACAAACAATATACAATTAGTTCATATCAGGGCAACAGATGGCAGCTCTCACATATAAATAACCAGTAGGTTTACTTACGCTTAAATCGAGAATTTCTAAATATTTAATTCTATCTTTACTAAGTTATAAGGTTAAACCTTTGTATTTCTTCGAAACATTTGATCCTGTTTTGTTTTTAATGTTGGTTGCAATGGTCAGATTTCATTGATCAGGGATTACGTCACGGGAACGCCCAAGGCCGAGCAAGGTCGTGTGGGGAGTGGGAGGACATTTGCCTGTATTAGAATAATAGAGAAACATACATACACACACACACACACACACAGTAGTATTCTTCTTTATTATAGTTTTTAACTTTTAAATGAAACTTTTAAAAGTATTTTCTTTTGTATTAAGATTCGATATAGTATGATAAAGTTTGACTATTTTTAAAACATTGTAACACCTACATATTAAATAATAATACATATGTATATTACTAACGTTTTGATATAAATATAGTATAGTATAAAAATATGGTAATAAAGTCGTAAATACAAGATGAAACAATTTAACATTACCTAAAGCTTAAATAAATTAATAATTTTAAAAAAAATAATTTATAGGAAATATAAATTGAACATTTCAAAATAATAAAATACAGTTATGTGTCAGTTATGTTTTTGTATTTGAATATATAATATCGTATTTGGGTAAATAAAAATAAAAGATATACATTTTTTTGTCCGTGATGCATGCGAAATAAGCCCGCAGCGGGAGGCATTGACGTCAGAGGTCGGAGTGGAGGCAAGGGTCGGAAAGGTCACGGCAGAGGTTACTACGTGCTGCGTTTTAACTATGAGTTAAATTTAACCAGTGATTCGTCTGTTTGTATATAATTATCTAGTACAATAGATATTTATACACAAACATATGTAACTATGCATCACATTATGCTTTTATTTTATTTTTTCTCAATTAGCTCATTTGAATATGCAGGCTAAGTACGTTGATCTTACGACCTAGTGGGTAGTATGATGGTTTTGTTTATAAATATTTTAACTATCTATTTTTTAACATTGGTTAGCTTTGACGATTTAGGTCTTAAGTTTTAAGTATTATAAGGCTTTACTTCAGTGACTTCAGTTTATTACTTTAATATGATTTTTATGTTCTACTTTTAAATTAAAAATACAACATTATTTACGTCACAGACTATTAAGAAATTACATTTATCCATAATGAAAAAAAAAAATAGTTTCTATATTCTTAGCCACCTTAATATTATTTGAGAATTTTTGATTAAAAAATATGAAATAAAAGATTCGCAGAAGCGACCCACTTTCGTTAAGACGAGTCGTGGGAAATCCGTTTCATAATCAGACAAAGTGACTTTGTAAAGACGTAACTTATCCTTGCTTAGAAACTCCTTGAAAAAAAAAATACATATATATTGCCACAAGGCATTAAAACTGAGGAAAAAACTGACTTTATTTACATTGACAAGTAAAAAAACTGAGAAGTCGAATACGCATTTTTAGAGTTAACTAAAAACTACTCGCAAGATCTCGAACAATTTAAACGGGACCACATAACTAACACTAGATTTCGCATGAATTTACTGGGTGTAACTTTCTCGATGATAAATGATAAATCATCGAAAAAGTTACACCATGTAAAAAAATAGTGGAAGAGACCTCTGTTAGAGACAAGTAATGACTGTAAAAATGTTACATAAAGATATGAGGTAATTCACTTCAGTTTATCGCAATCCAGTGCTGGACATCCCCAAGTTCACGCTAAACACCAATGAGGTAAAACATAAAAAATACAGTCGAATTTATAACCTCCTCTATTTTTGAAAGCGGTTTTGAAAAAATATGTGGAACAAGGAATCATATCCTTTTCTTTTTGTATTGCGTGGGTATAAACAGTCGGTATAAACGGGAGTAGTTAGCAACTTTTCACTCTTCATTCCGAAACAAAAATCACTTTTTGTTATAAGTGTCCATTATATTAAGCTTCACTTAATTTGCGTAAATTTTTTTTATATGATTTCCTCTTTGTCTACTCATACGGATATCATATCCATAACGACTTTAGGGAGCTTTAAAATGTCTCTGTTCACACCCACATAACAAAGTAAATATAGTTATGAATCTACGGATTTATATATGTACACTAGCTAACCTGGTTCGTACCGCTTTTTTTTCGTGAATATAATTCTTATATATACAATTCTCGTGTCACAATGTTAGTTACCATACGCCTTCGAAACGGCTGGACCGATTTTTATGAAATTTTATGTGCATATCGGGTAGGTCTGAGAATCGGCCAGTTTATTTTTCATACCCCTAAGTTATAAGGAGGGATTAAGGGGTTAACATATATGGCAAAACAACGTTTGCGCGCTCAGCTAGCAATTATATACATATATATCGAAATAAGAAACATTTTAAGTTTGATAAAGTTACATATCTTTGCAAAGTTTTTTAGTGCATGCACCGAACGACTGAACCAAATTAGGTATTTCTTATAACAATAATAATAATAATAATATAACTCTTTTTTTAGTTTAGCTAGTTTATTCTATAAAACCTATGTCCTTAAAAAAATCCTATGTCCTTAAAGTCTCTGAATGGCTTAAGACAGTCAACAAAATCGTAAATACACCGTCGAAGATAATTTTCATTAACTTATCAGCACGAATGATATTCATCAACAAAGTGGACGTTCCCAGCGCTCCATTCAAGCCGCAAGTACGGCGCGGTCGATACTTGTGAATGTCAAGTTGAATGACGTCAGACGCCCACGGGGTGGGTCGGGGGTGATCCGGGCTTGTTAGGGATATGGAGTGAGTGCGGATGAAAATTATTTTTATTACTGTCTATAATAATTAGTTAAAAAGTTACTAGAAAATGAAAAAAAAAAAAAAAACAAAAATTACTGTATTCAATTAGGCTTCAAAGGCACTTTTGTATCGTCATCTTATAAGTTAAAGTTATTTTACTTTTGAGTAAAATAATTATAGTTGATGTTTAAGGTCATACCAGTGTACCGGATTAGTAGGATATGTGTATTTTTGTTCTTTTTGTACTGCCAGAGTGGCACACAAGTGTAATCTTTCTGATGGAAAGAGGTAACCGTAGCCATAGACGCCTGCAACACCAGGGGTATAACAAGCGCCTTTCAGAAACCCCCCCCCCCCCCCCAAGCGTCCTAGCTACCCTACTCATCACAGGAAAACAACAATGCTTGAGTGCAATGTTATTTTGTTTTAATATTTCTTAAGATTGAAGTACATCTCCAGTGGGGACTACTTTAAATTTTGATTCATTTAAGTCCTATGAATTTTAACTACTTTTTTTTTCTCATTATATAAGAATCTGAGTATGGTAGGACAGTAGGTAGGTAGATGTAGGATACTGTTAGACATAGGCCTGACCAATTTCGCGCCATGCCTGAATCGATCTCATTGGTGATAATGCCCATAGATAGTCACCCCACGCTGGGCAAGCGGGATAGATAAAAAAAAAATCGAAATGTTTCGAAAATTTTAAAATTTATTATTATGATCATAATTAATTATAAATAGTCTTCTTATTTTTTAAACCCTTCGCTGTCGACGTGCCCATCGAACATTTATATTATAAGAGGTGTCAAAATTTTAATGACGTTTTTCTCCAATAATACTGGCTTTTCAGCGGGAATATATTTTTTTAATTCAGAAAACCAACAGCTTTACAAACCACATATCTTACGGACATGTATATGCAATATAGTGTTGCCAATTTTGAAGGGTAATCCTATATTTGAAAGGGTAATCCTAATGCAGCACTATTTTATACAAAGTCTCATCTCAGACACGATTTCCCACTTGTGCCTCCCCTTTTAAGATGATCTCAAAGGTTCAAATTTTCATACTAACACATAAGGTATTTTTTAAAAAGGATTTTTCAAGTTCAGACTGATGTTAACACACATTGAAGATCAACGATTTTATCAGTCTCAATTCTTAAGTTGATTTTTTGTTCACAATATTACTACGTATTTTTAGCAACAGTAGGAGTACAAGAAGCAATGGGTATTTGTAACCGCGTCAGCGTTTTTTTTTTGCATTTGTCTTCAATCGGAAGGCGACAGAAGCCTCATCGATGAGGGATTGTAAAAATAATTGTCATGGTGACGGTAAACTTTCGTGTGACTGAAGAAATCCTGTATAACATTTTATTATTAATTTCAATCGATTTTTCTTGAATGTCCTTAAAAAAAATCTTATGTTCTTAGAAAAAGTTGTTATTTTGCTTTGATATAATTATGGTGAGTAACCGCTATACTGACCTGGATTCTAATCTATTACGGTGGCACACTGTGGTTGCTGATACGTCAAGCGAAGGCACATGTGTAAGGGTGGAGTCTGATTTTATTTTTGAATGCTATTTGTGATTAATATTAACCATTTTTGTTTTAATTTGATTAAAGTTGAAGTAGTAATAAAATATTATGGAGTCGTCGCTATGTAACGGATTTATTTATTTATATCTCACTGCTGAGCAGAGGCTTCTTTCCCCACGTAGGAGAAGGATCAGAGCTTAATCCACCACGCTGTTTCAATGCGGGTTGGCGGATATATTTTCTACTATGAGTAACGATCGCTATCAGGTGTACATCATAACAACCGGGATCGACGGCTTAACGTGTTCGCTGAGGCACGGCGGGGAGACCCACAAGGCCTGCATAAACAACCAGACCACTGCAAACATCTGTATGGCCAATACAAATGTTTGTCATAAGCGGGAATCGAACCCGCAACCGTCAGCATAACAGCCACAAACCTGCCTGCTTGCTGTGACTGTTACGGCAACGTGTTCTCATTTTTCCAAACCCACCATAAGATAACACAACGTAATACCCGCATTCAAAATAATTTAAAACATAAATAACAAAAGAGTAGCGTTAGTAACATACAGTAATTTAAGGTAAACAAAGTTTTTTGCGATATTTACGAAAGCAAGCGAAATAAAAAACAAACTTAAACACACCTCTATGTGAAAATACAGATATGGAGAGTCGCCACCTCGTCTGTATGAGTAATAATAGCGAAAGCGCTTACAAAGCTTTTTTTATGTCTAAAGCAAGTCCCTTTTGCCCGGCCCCGGTGAGTTACTTCACTCCGCAGTGATCGAATGGTGCAAAGTTAGCGCTTAAGCGGCTTGGGTTTATAATATTTTTGATGTTTGCTTTAGTTTTTATAACTTGTATTGAATGATAAAATGTTTGAAGTAGTAATAAAAAGGTTTTGTTACAAGATTTATGTTACATTAATGGTTCTTTTTTTAAATATTTTTCTTCCGTTTTTTAATTTTCACCCAAGGTCAGAGGAACAACAAAAGGGACTGATTACTACTATGTAATGTGAAATATGCAATATTAAGTAATTTTATATTGAATACAATAGATAGAAATATTTAAACTCTTACGTCTTGAATTGAATTAAATCTAATATCAAAACAGTTACAGTCAAAATTTTCAAAATAAAAAAAAGTTAACAATAAAAAGCAATTACAAAAAGCTACAAAAATTGCAAAAATTGCAAAATCACTACCTTTAAGAGAATTTATTCGTAATATCTATTAAAATAAAAAACGCTATGATCTTTCACCACGTTGCTCCGACATTGAACGAGGACGGCGCGGTGGGTAGTTTAGAGGGTGTTTGGGTGCGGTACCGGTGGCGTCGGGTATGAATGGCTGACGTCACGGGGCGGCGCGCGCACTAGCCTTGAACTTGTATCGATCGCTCTTGCACTTGAAATGCGCTTCCAACCTTGTTGATATTTGTTATACGTAGTATTGCTATTTTAAACGGGTCAACTGGGGTTAGTTTTATGACTATTTTAGTATGTTTACGCTATTATTATTATTACTTTTTTTATGTATAGAATAGTGAACTATAGACATTGACAAATAAAAGAACTGATACTAGATTATACTTTTGGAGAGTAAGGTGATGAATGCGTAACGAGAGCGTTACGAAAAGTATGATCGGGCGAGATGAAAGGAGCAAGCGCCCAGCACACATTTTCTTTCTCTCTTTCTCTTATAGTCAGTTACGTTTCGTATATCTAAGACACAGAGCAGGCCTATTATGCAGAAGTTTTACTTCAGTCGTGGGTTCTAAAGCACACTAGTTTTTGTTATTTTTAGCGGTCGTACTCAGTGGCGTAGCTAGGGGGACAAGGGCCCTGGTGCATAGGGAAAGAATCGGGCCCTCCTCCCCTCTTTCCGCGTTGTTTGAACTTGTATTGGCCTTTAAAATTATTGATAGGAATAAGAATAGGAAGCAGTGAGTTGAACTTATCCCTAGTAGGCTAAATCCATACCCCGTCTCTATTAGAATATCCATGTGTTTAATAGAAGAAAAAGGGAATAAATAAATAACGACGCACATGACAATATAGAATATTTATGGCTCGAGCCTGCTCACAAGATTTTTTTTTTTAATTTATTTTATTTTATTATTTTTTTTTTCAAAGCTGAGGTTAGAGGGCCCCCTGAGCTCCGGGGCCCTGGTGCACTGCACCACCTGGCCCTATGATAGCTACGCCACTGGTCGTACTGGATGGTCGTTTTGGATTTTGTACAATTATTGATATATTCAACGATGCGAATTCTTACTCGCTTTGTATGTTTGGAATTAGAAATTAGATATCTTTATGTTAAGTTCACGCCAAAAATGGCGTGAACTCATGTGTTTTGCCCATAGTCACCACGCTGGGCAGGCGGGTTGGTGACCGTAATACCATATTTACTATCATTAATTTTAAATTAGCCTATTTAAATTTCAGCTGTATCATATTTTGTAGGTATATCAATATATACAAATTGATTTTTGAGCTGTAAACGAATAATAATATAGAAAGACTATGTTACTGTTAGACAATTTAATGCTTCTAATTACTAAGATGTATACGCGTTTGGGTTTGTGTATTTTCAGAATTTAAAAAGACATTAACTGTTATCACCATAATGAGTATACTTATCATTGTTGCTATGTGCGTTAGAATGTGACGTGTCTATTGTCATTGAGATAACATCGAAACACTCGTAGATCTACAGAGTTTTGAAACAAAGAAAAATAATACTATTGTTATCATTTTCGTATTCAACTCCGACGTTCGTAAACATTCACTTACTAATCATCCTGTTATAACTTATTATAAGAATACTTAGACGTTATTTTTGTATTTTTAGAATTTAGTAGCTGTAATTTGTATTGGTAATCCAGTAAATAGAAAAATACACTGAGATATACCAGTAAATATCTGAAGGAGTACCTCGACCTCTACCATACAGAACATCACAGCTAAATAGTACTACTTTTAAGCAGTGTTGTGTTCCTGTGGTGAGTAAGGTGACCAGAGCTTTTGACGTGCTTGCTATGCTTCTGGTGTTGTAAGCGTCTATATGCTACGGTAATCGCTTACTGTAGCTTACGTGAGCTGTACGTTTGCCTACCGATCTAGTTGTATAAAAAAAAATTAAAAAATACTTATATATAATAATTTTATTTGCAGTGGATACTGAAGAAGAATTGTAGAGTCATTGTAAAGTTTGTATTTTCAAATGTGGATTTCGACAGAAAAAGTTTTTGAACCCTCTAGTACCTATTAACGTTAAGTATATTTTGCATGTATTATAAATGTTTTTATATTCATATAAAAATATTTAAAACGTACAAAATTATACAGGTAAATTGAAGTGTATATAAATATAACAATATATACCAAAAAAGAGATAGATAAATAATAATTAGAGAAAGATGAGTAAAAAACTTCTTAGCGCTAAACGAATACTAACTAAATTCTGCTGTCCAATAAAACTTACGATAGTCAGAAACCTAAGTTTTTAAACAAATATAATAACTTTCTTATTCTATTTGATAGATTAAATATTTGTAACTCCCAAGTTAACTTGTAACCTAGTACTAGTAACATAAATTTGGGTTTAGTTAATCTCTATTGTATGGTTAAGTGTGTATTTGCAACTTAAACTTATTAGTGGCCTTGTGATAGCTCCTATATGCTAGATAACTCATATGTAATGGGTAGTTTCTATGTAAAATATTGGTGAGATTGTAACAAATTATGGCAGATAATCTTGTTCTACCAGACAAGATAGCTTGAAAGATGAATATCGCCTAAATCTTAATCATTTGATTAATTTCAAAATGTCAGTTGAACATTAGTGACGCTAATGCACGTCAGTTGCGTCATGAAGAATCATTGATAAGATATTGATTATATTATCAGCGATTTAGATAAATATTTATAGTCGGTTCACCGGTTTTTTCAATACTATATAGGTAATTGAGGTTCGCGTTATTTTTCTACCAATGTTTTTGTTATTACACAGATTATAATCTATATATATATATATATAAATGTTAGTCTCTATGTCCTTTATAGAATCGTAAACTATACATTTGGTCATGTTATGATATATCTCCAGCAAAGTGTTGTGCGTGAGCCCGCAAAGGTTTCTGAGTTGTTACGACTAAAAAAAAAGCGTAGCAATGCGCGCAGGGTACCTACAGCTAGTAATCAATAAATATTATAGTGTATTTTAAATTTCGAATAGTATTTACTTGTTTATAGGTCTTCTTAAGTTTTTATTTACTTTAAATTTATGGAATAGCCAGAATTCTGTTCATTGCTGATTACAACACTTCCCGAGTAGAAAAAAAGTCAGGCTCAACCAGATCATGTATCTGGATCGGATCAGGATAGAATAAGGCATGCCTGATCCGGCAAGCTCTATTAGGACCAGGTCTGGTCCAGACAAGGATAGCCTGATGTAAAATATAATCAAGTATGGTAAGGCATACTGGATCAGGACCAAGTCCGGTCCAGACAAGGATGCCTGATGTAAAATATAACCAAGTATGGTGAGGCATAATTGGTCACAGCTGGGTTTAATGACTAACAGTTTGACGTCAGTCACTATGTTGTCACAATTGACCACTTTGCTAGAACATTTTATAATTGATTTTTACATAATTGTAAAATAATGATTACTTGTTTAATATGTATACATTACATGCGAAGCTATTGTACGCTGCGTACGTGACAGCGATATCGTCCGCACCTATTTTTTATCTTATTATTATCCCGTGAGAAATGGCGTCCGATAAAAAAATAAAATAAAAACAATAGCGTTTATTAAGGGTACAGGATATTTGTAATGTCCTATATTTCAAGACATGCACGTTTATAAGAAAAGGCGGTATATTTTGAATTATTGGTCAGCATAACTGTACAGATGCCTACTTATAAAAAAAGAAGTAATATGGTAGTTAAGTACAACAAAGACTACAATCATAGTTACAAAAACCTTAAAAATATATTAATCAATTCCATATTTTCTGAGACTCGTAATGAATACTTTAAGCGTACAGTATTTAATAGTGTAATGTTAATATGGTACTTTAAAAAAATCATTTATTTTATATTTTTATTACTGTCTTCTATTTTATAATGTGTAAATGAGATATTTGTTTGTTACATTTCTGTAACGTTGCTAGCCAGTTATCAAACGCAACTGTCCTCTTATTCAAATACAATGTATATCATATCGTTTTCTAAGAGCTTAAGTCACTCTTATCTCAGGGTTATTCTGAAATCGTTTATGATATTGCAGGCACTTGAGTTATCCGTTAGTGTAATAACGAAAAATGGAATGTGTATTTTGGTAAAACTCAATTAGACGCTGACACTTTAAATAATAATTATAGATGACATTTTTTACATTTATCGTATAGTTAACAATATCTGAAATTGTACTGTTTAAGCTTTACCTAACGTTAACTGTCAACTTGTTCATTTGCGGTTCCAAGAAAAATAAGAAAAAAAAAAATATTTTATTTAACAGATTTAGCCCAGATCTACCTCGATATCTATGAGATCTTTAAAAAAAATGTTTTGGTCTTTGATTTTTGTATATTGATAATACAGTCACACTAAAGCTTATAAGGACCTACTTATGTCTTCGTAGTAAATAAAAATACTACTGAAACCCCCTAGACCAAAGCATTTCTTATGAGCGCTACGAGGGTCGTTTGAAAAGTCCGTGTAAAAATAAAAAGTACTTAATAGTTTGGGATACTTAGTAGTTGGGGTTTTTTTATTTTCCAACATAGTCTCCTTTTATGCTTATACACATAGTCTAACGCTGTTCTAGTTTGTTGATCATGTTTCTGCAATTACCTCCTCGTTTGAATACAATCTTTTTTTCCGCCAGCAAACTCTTCAGATTAGGGTAGTAGTCAGTGGTCAAGTAGTTCCGAGGGAACCAAGTCTGAACAATAGGAGGATGTGAAATTAGTTGAAATCCTATTTCCATTAATCTTGATGACAATAAATACAATAAAGAGGTAATAATAATAATAATAATATTCTTTATTGCACACCATTAAAAGGTACAAACAAAAGTAGTATAATTAGAGGAAGATGTACAAAGGCGGTCTTATCGCTAAAAGAGTGATTTCTTCCAGACAACCTTTGGGTATAGGACAGCGCATAGAAAAGAGGTTAGGAAGTGTACAAATAATTGTTATAGAAATTAGAATACAGGTAATAAAAATAAAATAGAATGAAATAGAATAGAGTTATCGCTTATAAACTTGTTTATTGGTTTATAGAGGGTCATCTCATGCAGTACATCAATTTTGCAAATTCTTTCACAAGTAGAATGCTACTAAAAGGAAAAAAAAAAAACTAGCGGCCTATAGAAAGTGGGCACGTTTCAGTTATTGACAAATATGTATTTGTAAATAAGTTTATACAGATGTTAGTCTAGACTCTAGATGATTGTGTTTGAATTGCGTGTTTTCAAATCCTCTTGAGGTTTTTAAACCAATGACGCCAGTTAAGCTATAAGCGTTTATTCGGTAATTTATAAAAACCAATCACATTAATTTTTCTTTTTCGGCAGTGGTGTTCACGTTTGTTATTATTGTAAAGTATTCCATCACGCGTGTCGCTCGTGTTGCTTGATTATTTTGTCAATAGTATCAAGAGATAGCGCTGATAGCGTTGTTATTAATATTGATGGTGATAGTAGATACACTTGTTACTAACGTATGAGTCTTGTGTACTTTTACATTTACACTTTGAGGTCTGTCCTTTTCCTAAAAGTTCTTCTTGCGACATGTTCGTCTTTTTTCATCATTTTCAAATTTTTATTTTTTATATCAATTGGTTTTAAAATAATTAAATTCAGTTAGTTTACGTGATGTCTGTAGTTCTTAATGTGAGTTCAATTTAGAGAAAATATTCCCAAAACTTTGGCTACTGTAGATCTTTCTCTGATATTTTCGGAATAAAAACCAGGAGGTCACTTTGGAAAACAGTGTATTTCTTAGGGCTTGATGGTGTTTAGGTAATCTGGAGACCGTCTATTAATAAGGTTTTTGTGACTAGGAATCGAATCGCTAATACTTATTAAGTTCATCCCAGTGGAATGCATGGGGTCGAGTGCATGATGGGATATTATGGACATTTTATATTAATTGCGGTTTATATAATATGTTGTATGAAATATGCACGCGTTTAATACATGTTAATGGTTAATAGGCAGTATGCAGCTTGCATGTCATGCTACGTCATAAGCCGCATTTAAATGTAATAATTGCGTGAATCATGCAGGGTGATTCGTCTAATGTTAGTGTAATGTAACACGTAGGACAAACCTTCTATCATGCACTTTTCACTCTACTTTCATAGCCTATAACTAATGTTCGTGACATTCAAAAGGAAATTCTTTACATGATATTTTCAGGCTGCTTTTTTTGAGATAGGACACATCAGAAAATATCTTGCTAAAAATATGGAGCAGGAACTAGGAATCCTTCCCTTGTCGGCGCTACACATTACAAGTACAATACGAGTACAGAATAAGACAAGTACTCTTTATTGCACACCAAAAAATATTAGTAGTATAGTGTAACAATATTTACAGAGAAACGTGCAAGAGGCGGTCTTATTGCTAAAGAAGCTATTTCTTCCAGGAAACATTATGTAGAGGAAATTAACAAAACGGTAGGGATGTTCGGAATACACAAGTGCAGTATATATTACATCACTTCAGCCTTGTACAGTCCACTGCTGGACATAGGCCTCCACAAGTTCGTGCCAAAAATGGCGTGAACTCATGTGTTTTGCCCATAGTCACCACGCTGGGCAGACGGGTTGGTGACCGCAGGGCTGGCTTTGTCGCACCGAAAACGCTGCTGCCCGTCTTCGGTCTGTGTATTTCAAAGCCAGCAGTTGAATGGTTATCCCGCTATCGGTCGGCTTTATAAGACCCAAGGTGGTAGTGGAACTGTGTTATCCCTTAGTCGCCTCTTACGACATCCACGGGAAGAGAGCGGGTGGGTGGCCTTATTCTTTACTGCCGTAACCACACTGCAACTATATACTATATACTACATATAAAACTATAATAGGTATTTATGAGTTATAAATATTACACACATACTTCTTCTTCCTATCTTCACACTAATCGTATTACCTATATCTGACATATAAATATATGTTAACTGTAATGTGCATGTTTCTGATATCTGTATGCTGAAGAAATTTGTTAATGTTTGGCTAAAATAAAAGAATTTATTATTACTTATTATTTATTACTTCTGCACACATTTCATACTTATACATACATACTCATATATACGCATACATATACGCTTCAGTCTGTAATATCCCACGGCTAGACATAGGCCTCTTTCCCCATGTAGGAAAAGGATTAGAGCTTAATCCACCACGATGCTCCAATGTGGCTTAACGTGCTCTCCGAGACAAGTGGAGAGACCCATAAGGAGTGCACAAACACCCAGACCATGGCAAACATTTGTATGGCCAATACAAAAGTTTGTCATGTGCGGGCATCGAACCCGCAACCGCCAACGCAACAGCCACAAATCCCATACCTATACCTAAAGTACCTACCTAGTTTGAGACAAAATGGTTTTGTGTCTCGCTTCAAGAGGTAGTGAATTCGGACGGAAAGGTAGCGGATTGGACGGTAAAAGAGTAAATACTTTCTACCTTACAGACAATCACTGCTAAATAATTGTAGTGAGTAAGGTAGTCAGAGCTCCGAGGGAGGGTCAGAAAGAGGGTCGGCAATGCGCTTATAATGGCTTCAAAAAAGGAAGAGGCTCTTTTTTATGTATGTCACCTTCGATTTTTTACTGGGTGGACCGATCTCGATGATACTTTGGTCAAACAAAATGAAGTGTTTTTAATGTGTCCCTTTTAAATTTAATCGAAATCTAACTAGTACTTTTCAAGTTATTTCTATCAATGCGTATTTACTTGACTTTTTTTCGTCGACCTACGTTGTATATTATACCTCATAACTTTTTACTGGTCGTACCGATTTTGATGATTATTGAGATGATTATCGAGAGCTGATGCTTGTCTTGTGTCATTTTTAAAATTGATCGAGATCTGATGACTAATTTTTGAGTAATCTTTGATAACGCGTATATACTTGACTATTTTTTCGTCTACCTACGTTGTATTACTTGTCGATGCTATTGAAGTAGTTTTTTTTTAGTTTTCGAGTAAACTCAATTATTTGCTACCTTTATAATATCAAAGGCATGACAAGTTCTTGGCTGTTAAATCTTTGGCAGGTTTCAATTGTATGTATGTATATTTAATAAGGGCAATAACATTAGTTTACCAATATTAGTGACAATATCTACATGTATGCCTAATAAACGCAAACGCCCTTTATATAGATTTAAATTGTGATACAATCGTACATTCAACATTTAAGTCACTAGTATTAATATATTTTTTTACTGATACTATCTGGACTAATATAACCTGCTACAGATATTATCAGCTAAACAACAGACGAGGTGACTAGTCCACAAGTTTAAATTCGCTGAACGTGTAATGGAACGGCCCATGCTTGGGGTCTTTTTCAAAGAAAGCATCAGAAATGAGAGTATGTGCAAGAGAACGAAAGTAATCGGACATAGCTCTTAGAACTAGAAAGTTGACGTAGCAGTGGGGTGGACGCAGACGCATCCTGGAGTGGAGACCGCGTATTGGCAAACGCAGTATAGGACGCCCTCCGGCCCGTTGGATTGACGATCCACGTAAGATTGTCGGTGGTGGCTGGATGAGGATTGCGGAAAACCTGGATGTTTGAATGCGAACTCGGGGAAGCATATGTTCAGCAGTGGACTGCGATAGGCTGAAGTGAGTGAAGTGAAACAATAGTTTAGTTTTTTAAACTGTTTTACAGGTTTCTTTCAGCGCTATCGCTAATATAAGTATTTCATAACAATGTTTTGGTTTCCACGTTAAAAACGTGCAAAATTTTCGGTAATACTTAACTTTATCAAAGATAAATTCTGTTATCAGTATATTTATGTTATTCAAGGTGCTTGTGGAATACCTACGACATCGTTGTAAAGGAAGTAAATAGAGACAGTAATATGCAACTGTGTTTTGATAATAATAATTTATCTAATATTTGTCATTTAACTTTGTTTCAAATTACATCATTGAACAATTTTTCTTGTAATATAGTTATTTTGTTTCAGTATTCAGATTTATTATCGCTATTAACACTATTATTTTGAGATTTCCTATATTTGTTCCAATATTTTTATTTTTAGGGAGATTGTCTTGAGATATATCGCAAGAATAAATAAATAAAAAAATTCCCTATCTTGGATCTAAAATTTTACAATTTTTTAAACTGACAATCTGCGTAACAGTTTATCGAGGGTGTATTAAGCTCTAAGCTCCATCAAGTTTTCTAAAAATTTTGGTTTTCTTTACTATTGATGTATACGATTAATCTATATATAAAACTTTTGTGTCACGATGTATGTTAGCGATAAACTCCGAAACTACTGAACCAATTTGTATCAAATTTTGTAAGCATCTGTAATTTGGTCAAACTTGGGAGATAGGGTAGTTTTTATCTCAATTGGACCCGGTAGGTAGCGCTGCTATCGGTATGTAATTCCGAAACTACTGAATCAATTTTTATCAAATTTTGTAAGCATCTGTAATTTGATCCAACTTGGTAGATAGGGTAGTTTTTATCTCGATTGGACCCGGAAGGTGGCGCTGCAATCGGTATGTTAGCAATCAAATTTGGTAGCTGTTTTCCGGATAGGTCAACGTCTGCCGGGTCCGCTAGTATGTATATATATATGAAATGGATTTATGTGAAATCTAAGTGAAATAACTTGGGAAATTGCGAGTTATTTCCGTAATAATTCTGTAACTATAACGCGATTTCACAAATCAAGATACCAAAAGTTTTTGTCGCCAAATGAGTCGTTTCAAATAAATATGAAGTTATTGTTCGAAAATTTCGTTTATTTAATTGTCATGAAACACAGGACTCTGACCTCAATTTGAGTTAATTCCATCACAGTGTTATGATTAAAACAACTTGTTCAAATTAAAGGCTTTGCGTGTCAATTGCTGACAAATTTATTACTAGTTGGTGCCAACGACCTGTGTCGTGGGCGTATCATTCGTTTTCTAACGTGAAGTAATAGGAAAGAAATATTAATAATTTTCTTTTAAATTTTGTACACCACTAGGGTGGCCAACAAGCGTTCGATTGATCTTTTCTTAAATGGTTACCATATTATTATCTTATAGACGCACTGTGTATTATTTATAGCAAGCAACACTAGTAAGAGCACAAACGCGTTGCCAATTCAACTCCCGCTTTTAACACGTCCTCAGTGGCATGGGCGTATTTACCTTAGGGTCAAAAGGGCCATGCGCAGGTGCGCAAGGTGGCATTTTGCAGGGACGGAACAAGCCGAGTACGAGGGGCGATGCAAGCCGAACTAGGGAAGTGCAAAATTTTCAATTTATGACTTTACACTACTCTGACTTTTTTTCACACAAACAAATCAACGCCTAGTTGCTAGATCGCCATAAAATTCTGTTAATTGTTATTAGAATAGCTCAATAAGTATTACATCTTACAATAAAGAAAAATAAAATAAAAACAGCGATTTGTTTTATGGAGAAATATGTTCTCAATATTATCTGGTTAAGCGAGGACCTGGTTCGACCCCGTGACTATCAGACGGTAACGATGTGACGGCACGCCTTTACATAATTCGCTAATTGCGTACTTCGCAATTGCAGTAAGTAAAAGTGTACTCTTATCAATTAATTCAAAGAAGTAGACGAAATATATGACAAATAAATGTTTGATAAATATGTTTATTTTACTTATGATGAAAGAAAATAAAGTTATTTTCTTCTTAAAAATCTTTTTTTCTTCCTTAAAAATTAGTTATAGACACTAATTTATGAACATTTGTAGTGTCAGCGGTATCGTGAATGCAGTTGAGAAAGAAAGCTACGGAAAAATAAGAATTAAGTTACTTTCTTACCGTAGAATTAATTTAAATTGGGATTGATGAAAGGTCTCATGTAATAATATCAGTAATTACTTTCGATTTTTGAATGAAATATTGAGTGCTATAAAAAGAAATAATTATAAATATAATTAAATAATATTAATAATATGTAATTAACAATATTAATTATTTATTTATTTCAATCAGAATTTTAACAGAATATAACATCAAACCTAAAGTATTTTAGTCTAAATTGACCATTCTAGTAATCCGTAATTCATTTATTAATAGTTAGAAAATAATTTTGTTATTTCTTTTTTGTTTGTAATTAGAAGTTACATGACATTTTTTGAATTGTTTCATCAATCGAGTCATAGACACAATTTATTACACATTAACCTTATCGGCGACCACTAATAGCTAATAGCGGGTGAGGGGGTCGGGTCAAGACATCTGACTGCAGATAACTAACTGGTATTATCTGGAATTTTGCACCAAAAGCACTAACTACACAATTCTTGCAACTAATAATTGACAAATTTTTGCTTGTTTTCGAAATTTAGAGTTTTCACATAAATATTTTTTAAATACATTAGACGTTGATGCATTGCTTAAAAATTTAATTCTTGTCAAAGTCGAAATCAAAAATGTCTTTATTTGAGTAGGCATCGAAAACATTTTCGAAGCGTCGTTTTAAAATTATAACTTCCGCTCATTCTGAATGTACTCTGCTGAGAATAACCTACAAGAAACTAAACTTACCCTTTTATTTATTTATTTATTTTGGGAGGAACAACCACTAAAAAATACAATGTACAAGATGATTTAGAAATAAGAAGTTGCCAATAGTTCCCGACCGGTAGGCATAAAATAAGGAAGTATAAAAAATAAAACACACGCTATATATTAGTACGAGTATAACTTACAAAGTCATCAATATTATCTGAACTACAATATTGAAGTAAACCTTCTTTAGGCACGCTTGAGGATGGAAATTGGGAGGGAGATAGAAGCTAGTGAAGATAGAAAGAGAGAAAGTTACATTTCGTAAGTTTAACTTCAGTCGTGTGCTGTGTGGCTACGGCACTAAAGAATATAGCCACTCCCTCTCTTCCCGTGGGTGTCGTAGGAGGCGACTAAGGGATAACAAGGTTCCACTACCACCTCGGAACTTAAGAAGCCGACCGATGGCGGGATAACCATCTACCCGCTGGCTTTGTAACACACAAGCCGAAGACGGGCAGCAGCGTCTTCGGTGCGACATAGCCAGCCCTGCGGTCACCAATCCGCCTGCCCAGTGTGGTGACTATGGGCAACACACATGAGTTCACGCATTTTTAGCTTGAACTTGTGGAGGCCTATGTAGTGGACTGCAATAGGCTGGAATGATGATGATGATAATGATGATGACTTCAGTCGTGTGGCCTAAGGTACACTTGTTTTTTATAATTGCAGTTGTATTCATCGTCCATGAAAACCCAGCGCAACCAAGTCAACACACTTTCATTATCTATCTTCTACATCAATGAATGAGCCGAGTTTCCGAATAAAACCGGTTTTTTTGTTCGGCTATACTGCGAAAAGTACTTAACCGATCTGAATGATACTTATACTATAAGATGCAGCATGTTTCGGAGAAGGTTTTAGTATATTTGGTAAAAAGTTGTTTTGGGATTGTTGAAGGATTAATTACTTAGAAATGATTATTGTGTTTGTTGTTTATGTTTGTTTTTAACTTTACTACATCTATTTTTAATTATACTCATCTGGATTTAAATTTGTAGATATAATATTTTTAATAATACTAGTGTTACATCTCTTTTTGTGCATGTTGCGACAACTTAAAATGTCGCGCATTATGCTCAATTGTAGTACCTATACTTTTTATGTGAAAATTGTAATGTAGCAACTACTATTTGTCCAAATGAAATAAATAAAAAAAAAAAAAATATGAGATGTTGTTGATTACTTATCTGTAAAAAAAATTGAACGAACAGATGTCGCTAGTTTGTAAATATGATCTACTCGTTTAATATAATCTTTTAGTCAAATTTAAATTTCTTGTAATATTATTACTAAACTATATTTTATTTGAAAATTTAGTATTAAAACTATTTTTTTAGTTTTCAAATATAATAAATGCCTTATTAGGTGCCTTATTTAGGTATATCATTCGTCGTGTATCAGATAATAATTATTTTATTTTATATTAAGCCTGATTACGATTAAGCTCGGATAATTGATAGCGTTATCAGATTGAAGATATCGTGACTTAACTTGTTTGGAGAGGTTTTTAATATCATGCGGAATTATTATTATATTTGATATTTTACCACTTCAGACTTTTAAAGATATACAATGACTTTCCGTTTATGTATCTCAATGTGACATATCTTGTTTCTATTGTGAAGATTATTATTAGCGCAATACTATAGAGCTTATTGCATTATTTTTTTATTTACGTAAGTATTTATATAACGTTTGAGGCAAAGATGTAATTTTATAAGTTCTGTATTTGTGCTAATGTAAATAATTCCTATGGAATATTAAAGCACTTATCTACAGCTTGGTAGACAGAAACATTATAGAAAAAAAAGGTTTTATTGATTTTTTACAAATTCGATCAAAACGATAGTACAAAATTAAAAAAAATCTATTTAGCAGCTGTTTTAGGATGAATTATAAAAACAAAAAGTATACGTGGCCCATGAGGGGATCGAACCCGCGACCTTCGCGTTATTAGCACGACGCTCTAACCAACTGAGCTAATGGGCCGATGAAGATCAATGCGAAAATAGTGATCTGTTTGATAGTTCACATATACATTGTTACATTGTACTTTAACAAAAATAGACCGTGACATAATTAAGTTCAGAATTTAATTTAGGTACGTAACGTAAATATTTATGTAAACAAAGTCTTTAATTGGTTTAATGTAACTCAGATACTAATTGCGTATTTTATATTTAAACACATAAGACATAAAGAAGATATTTATTACTGTTTTTTTTTAATTGTCATTTTATTGTGAAATTCATAAAAAAAAAAATAACAAAATATTGTTACACTTATTTTCTAAAAGGAGTTCGTGATAAGTAAGGCAGAGAGTGATTTACGATTGTTTCTGTTTTATTAATCTTAGTTTATAGTTTTTTAGCCTGTGACCTCCCCTGACAAGCAATATTTCTATCACAGCAACAAATTATTGTGTCAAATCTATACTAAATTATAAAGTTGAAGAGTTTGTTTGTTTCATTGAACGCGCTAATTTCAGAACTACTGATCCGATTTGAAAAATTGAAAATTTGGAAATTGTTTCAGTATTATATATGTAGAACATTTATCGAAGAAGGCTATATCATATTTTAGTACCTCTTTTTTCTAAAATTAACGTGGGTGAAATCACGTGGCACATCTAGTCTAATATAAGAATAGAGGACGAGGGGCGGCGCAAACCGAGCATACTTAATAGGATGTGAAAAAATAATCGATTTGTATGTAAAATAAGGTCCGCCGTATAATGAGTATTGATCAATTAATATATGAAAATTCCACGAAATAGAAGGCATAAAAAAAGGTAAGTCGAAAATTTTTAAAATAAATCGATATTTTTATTTATCGGGTACCTAAAGTAACCGATTTATTGCATGAAGAAAATTACCGATTATTTATTAATCGATATTTTCTGGTAAAATAAAATAAAGTTACGTCTCGTTAATTTATATGGCAGCAAAATTTATTGGCCCGGGACACTACATCTTAAAATATGCCACTGATTTGAAGTATTCGTCAAGCTATCTATTACAGGAGATATATAACTTATAAAATTAGAATGTTACTAACCACCACGGGTGGCATTTTTAAAGGACGCCATAATCATAGCAAAAAGTAATTCAATGATAAGTTTGCCTTAAAAATGACTTCTTTTTCGTAATTTATTTAAAATCATGGAACTTAATAAATATCTTCCACGGTTCCAAAAAATCATAGATCTGAAGAATCAAATTCATAGATGCTGAGGTTATCTTAACATCCGACATTATAACGTGTCATATAATAATAATTAATGAAATATACGTGGGTACATAAACATGTTCTGGAACAAATCCTAAGCACATGAGTAGATAAGATTGCCAACAATGTTTATTATCGGAACTTCATAATATACCTATTATTTAATTATAAATGTATATATTCTGTACTTTTCCATGAACGAATGTGAACGCATATTTTAAGTTATAAGGTTTTTTTTAATACTTAGTAAGCAACTTGTAATAAGGTTTAGTCATATGAAGCAACTTTAAAATATAAGATAAAAAAAATTGTATAAAGTTACACAAACACTCACACACACGTTTCAACACTTTTTATTTAAAATAGTCTATAGCAAATACAATACAAGTATTTTGTAACAATAGTGTAAAATAATTACATTAGTTTTTTGTGATCATAATGCTGTTAAATGTGAGAATTTACTGTTTATAAACGGAACATGCTGATTAAATTATGTGTATTTGTTTTTGCGCAGTTAATAATTTTTGCTCAGTTATCACTAAGTCAACATTGCTAAGAAGTAATTGCTAATGATTAAGTTTTACTGATAGGAACACACGGTTAGGCTGGCAGGCGTTTGGCAGGCTTCGTCGAGTCTTCACTTCGAAGATTCCGCAACACTTGAAGACGAAAAGTCTTCGAGCAATGCGTCCTGCCTGTGTTAACATAGGGATCTGGGATATGGACACTGACAAAGGGACTGACTGATCCACAAATTTAAAGTCAATCAACATGCAATGGAACGAGCTATGCTTGGGGTCTCTCTCAAAGATAGGATTAGAAATGGGACTAACCGCGAGAAAACGAAAGTTACCGACATAGCGTTCAGAATTAGCAAGTTGAAGTGGTAGTGGGCTGGTCACCTGTGTTACAGGATAGATGGATGTTGGAACAGATGGAAAGCCGGGATATTTGGCGCGAAATTGGGGAGGCTTATGTCCAGCAGTGGACCGCGACAGGCTGAAGTGAAATTTTACTGTACTTAAGTAAGCTAATTGAATAATTTTAATGTTATATGTTATTCAATGTTCTATTTGATTATATTATACGTCGGTCTTCTGTCATCATTACAAAGCCTATGAAAATATATCACAAAAAAAAAACGAAATAGTATGAAAATGTAATTATTTACATAAATAAACCAAACAAACAGTGACCCGACCCTTGATTCAATATAGACACCTTATCTGTTGACATTCGCCAATCTTATGCCATGAGCCATTTGCGTAAGCGCAGGTCTAATCTATAACCAGTGGTGATGATCGTCCTACTTCGACGAAATGGCTCAGAGCTGTTCAACGCGGCGTGTTTGTGACAGGTCATCTGAACTGGTCAGTGTTATCACCGTAATAGTCGTTGTGGGAGCTCCGTAGTGCTCTTGGTTTCAGTCGGCGGTGGATCGTCGTCGGCTCAACACCTCCTAGGAGGGTTTTGCAAAATTTTGGTACACAAATATTTGTATTTAATTAAATATATGGTTTTAAAAATATCATAATTATATAACATTTAGTAGTTTATGACAAACATTATTCAGTCAATGGAGTCAAAGTATTTGAAATAATTTGTAAACTTACATTACACAGAACAAAATATGTAATAAAAATAATGAGTCAGTCAGTTTTTATACAAAAATAACTTTGTAAATTATCTCATACAGAATAATAGTAAACAAACATGTATTTATCATCAATAACAAAATTATTAGGTATACCTACTCACATACATACAAATATTTTATCGCTATCACCGCGTGCAAGCTTAATTAATGTAGATAACAAAATTACACTAATTAAAGTCATTATTTACTACCGATAAACGGAATCTCGTCACAACACTTAGGTACTCGGTGGCAGATAAATCTTATACGAAATTGTTCACGTTACATGCGTGTGAGATTGTTATCCAACATGGCGTCTGAGCAAAACAAAGCCACGCGCTCCTCGCGTGGACGCGGCACCATGTAAAAATAGAACACGTTGCGCTAAAAGTAACGACCAAATTAATAAAAACTCCCCGCCCCGTCTCGCTGTTTAAAAACTCTGAGGTGTCCGGGGTACCAGTCTCGGTTCGCATAGGTCAAGGTTGGTTGGCTGGTTTTCGCGCCTCGCAAGGACCACGCCCTACTGTTTTGAACGCGCGTCGTGTTCCATATTCAAAATAGTTGGCAATTTTTTTGCTATTGAGAATTTATTGTGCGGTTACTACGCAGTTCAGTTCAATTTGTTACCTAGTTAAAAAAACGGTATGGAACTTTTGAAACGCACGCTTGACTTGGGTAAGCTGATAATGCGCGAAGAAAGCGTTACGAAAAGTGTTATCGGGCGAGGCGAACGGAAGTTGAGAGGGAGATATAAGTTTGTAAAGAAAGAACTCTTTCTAGTTAGAGAGAGAGAGTTACGTTTCGTAATAATTACTGTAGGGGCAACTAAAGAAATTTTACTTCAGTCGTGTGGTCTAAAGCACACTCGTTATTTTATGTATGTTACTGTAAAAGTTCTATGGGAACATAATATATATACATTAAAAAAAAAAAAAAAAAAAAAAAACGAGACAAGTCCTATTTTAATTAGGTACAAATCGAAGTACACATTTTTGTCATTTGCGTCACTTTTGTTTACAATAAAGTTTATTAAAACCCTATAATGTAGCTTGTTTACAATATGAGCATCATTACTCATAAGTATGCAAAAAATATATTTGTAAAGTATTGGAAATATTTTATTTAATTAGGTAAGTTATTAAGAATCATGTCACAGAACAGAAAAACTTGCGATCTTCGGTCATAATTTCTCATCCGCTGGTCTCAATAATAATTCCATTTGTTAGTTTTCTTACTAACAATAGTTGGTTGCTTCCAAATTCTACATTATAATATAATAATAGATTTCTGACAAAATTTGTATAAAAATTATGTCAAAATTCTGCCGCGGAATTTTGACATAATTCGCACAAAACATAAGTCAAAATTCTGCGAAATCAGAGACTATAAAATGTGATCCATATTGAATTTGTTTGTTAGTCAGTAGTCACCATGAATAGACTAAAATTTCATTTCCATATTATAATTTTATTTTATCATAATATCCGTACTGTGTGACTACGGTACTAAAGAATATAGCCACCCCCTCTCTTCCCGTGGGTGTCGTAACAGGCGACTAAGGGATAACATAGTTCCGCTACCACCTCGGAACTTAAAAAGCCTGTGGAGGCCTATGTCCAGCAGTGGACTTGTATAGGTTGTAATGATGATGATGATGATGATCATAATGAGAAAGGTTAAGCGACCTAGTTCCGTTTGTAGTAAATATACCAACACAAAAGACCAGTAAAACTTTGCAAGCTTGTATGTTTGTTTATGTGTGCTTTTTGAACATAGAGGTATAAAAAGGTAGGATAACAGATCTTCTATAACACCTTGTTACAAATTATGAGCGGAAAAATATTCATGAACGAAAAACTAATCGTATTTCTTAACAAACTACTCTGACTAAGGGCACAGATGAAAATTTCCTGCTCAAAATATGGAGCAGCCCGACTGGGTATTACGTCGAACAATAAAATCACAGCTAAATAATATTGTTTTCAAGCAGTGTTGTGTTCCTCTTGGTGAGTAGGATGACCAGAGCTCAGGGGGGAATTGAGGATAGGGTAGGCAACGCGCATGCAACGCTTCTGGTGTTGCAGGCGTCTATAAGCTACGGTAATCGCTTATCATCAGGTTAGGTTAGTATACTATGTTGTTATATAAAAATAATTACTTCTTAATTTGTTTTCTATTGTGCAGTGTTAAGTAGATTAGGCTATAAAATGTTTGTACAATAACAAAAAATGACAGATTATTTCGCAAATGTCACGTAAAAGAGGCTGAATATAAAAAAGTTCTAGTTGCAAAAGTTAAATAATGGTAAGACCTATCGTGTACAGAGTCGCGTGTACCCGACTAGAAAAAAGGTCAGGCTCAACTAGATCATGTATCTCGACCGGATCAGGATAGAATGAGGCATGCCAGATCCGGTAAGCTCTATCAGGACCAGGTCTGGTCCAGACAAGGATAGCCTGATGTAAAATATAATCAAGTATGGTAAGGCATATTGGATCAGGACCCGGTCCGGTCCAGATCAGGATAGCCTAAAAGAAATTACGCGAACTGAGCCTGAATCGCGCGATTAATGTTTTTAAGCGCAGATGGTATATATACAGTTATCAGGACAATCTAGCAGGGAGTCCATTTCTACACAGTGGAGAAACATAAAAACCAATAAAAATAATTAATGTTTAAAGTAAAAACATAAATAAATAATATATTAATAATTATTGGAAAAAATAAACGGCAATAAATATCATAATAATTATGTTAAGTAACAAATTATAATATCAATTCGCTTTTTTTTTGTTAAACAATTTTTTCAAGAATATACATTCGTGTTTTTTAAAAGGACCGGACCGAACCGGCTGATCAGGATGAGATGAGATTTCCTGATCTGGACCTGATCAGGATGATATGAGATTTCCTGATCTGGACCCGATCAGGAAATCTCATCTCATCCTGATCAGGTCCAGACAAATCATCTGCGTTACATACCTTATCTAGTCCTGAGCAAGCATGCCTGGTCCGGTCTTTCTAAGGAAGACGAAAAAAATTTTATTCGGGTAGTGTGTCTATCGGCTACTTACAAATATTACTCGATTGTTTATGTTATTAGCAAGTCGCACGAGTTTGATAACATTTTTTTTCTTGTTATAATAAATGTCAAATCATATCTGAACCCGGGTGATATTTCGGTATCACGTTGACTGCCACCCGGATTTTATATTGCTGATACTGGAATCGGTTTAATTTCAGAGATATGCGAAACTTTATTTTCTATGAACTGAATTAAAAAAGGATAACTAAGTAGTAATGAATACATAAAAAAACCAACTGCGTAATAAATAGCTTAAAAAAAAAAGAAAAAACCTGCTGTATTTCTTTTAAATATGGTCATGGCAATTTCAAAACTCTTGTGATGAGCCCTTTAGTTTGATACCCATATTGTAGTATTAAAAATATTAAACTGTAGTGTCTCATATTTGTCATGTTGGTTTTATTTAACTTCACTTAAGAACTTGGCTAATAAAGATAAATCTAATGGTATTTTAATTATATAAATCGATGCAGTGGTTTCTAACATATGAGATAATAAGTTAATAAGGAATATTGCACACATGCATACTGAAAAGATACGCGCAAAAAACGTTATGCTTATTGGCAATCAGCGATGATCCTGGTATATATAATCATCATCATCATTACAGCCTATACAGTCCACTGCTGGACATAGGCCTCCACAAGTTCACCCCAAAAATAACGTGAACTCATGTGTTTTGCCCATAGTCACCACGCTGCGCAGGCGGGTTGGTGACCGCAGGGCTGGCTTTGTCGCACCGAAGACACTGCTGCCCGTCTTCGGCCTGTGTATTTCAAAGCCAGCAGTTGGATGGTTATCCCGCCACCGGTTGGCTTTTTAAGTTCCAAGGTGGTAGCGGAACTGTGTTACACTGGAACTGTGTTGGATGTAATATTTATATACGTCATACGTTTTATTTTATTTAAAATATGAATATATCCGTCTTTTTGTAACACTCTCGTCACGCTTTCACCGGCTTACTCCCCAAGTCAAGCGTGCGCAAAGAAATTTTACTTCAAAAAATCCTTTTGATGTGAAACATTTATAGGCGAGGGTAAGCCTGATTGCTGGTGTGGCGATACAGGTCGTGGCGACGCATCGCCACGCTATACGATGAAATATATTTACTAATACTATACTACTTATATAATAATTCAGTTGTAGTGATTTTAAAGAAATTTTTTAATTAAAATTTTTTGTATATTAAAAAAATAAATGTTTTCATTAAATAAAATGTCATCATTTTTAGGAGAAAATTCGTAATTGTACAAAATAATTTCGATGTTTGACATCTGCCAGCCGTCACGTGACGGCTCACATTTTTTTATTACTTTCGACATTAAAAAAAAACATCTAAATACGAAAGTAAAGGAACAAAAACAAAATAATTATAAGTAAGAACACACTTGCCGTTAGTGTAAAAAATAAAATGTAAACAAGAGCTATTTCACAATTTATTTTAGAATGAAGTCATTCTCAATTGTGATTTTTAACTGACTTTAAAAAGTAGAAGTTTCTCAGTTTAATTGTATTTCTTTATGTGTGTTAGGTACCTCATAACTATTCACTGGTTGAACCGATTTCGATAATTGTCACGTGGTTTCATTCAAATTTAGTTTCTTTAAATTTTGAGTACCTACTTTTTTGAGTTATATCTACTAACGCGTATTTACTTGACTATTTTTTCGTCTACCTAAATCTTATTACTTGTTGATGTAATTGAAGTCTTTTTTTTTCGTTTACATGCAACACATCATTATTGTTACATAAAAATTACGCTCTGCATAGCTCCATCGCGATACGAATATGACAACGTCGATGATATTATTATGATCCGGGAGCCAGTTACAAAATTCGTCAATTATTTACTCCCAATCGAAACTTCTTAAAATACATTAGGGATTTACATTGTGAATATTTGCGACCATCAGCTGCGACTCCGTGGGTGAGGCGGGCAGTGGTAGCTTCCCACGCGTGGAGAAAAAAAGTTTTTTTAGTCATTCCCTCCCATTTTAAAATTTGTCGGATTAAAGTTTACCTAATATCTTGATTACGAAGCTTCTATTGGAAGGAAAGTGGCTATGAAAATCTATCACTGGCTCCCGGACCAATAGTGTCTGCATACAGGTGACTATATATTTAAAATTTGGCGCAAATAGTGAAATAAATATGGCTAAATATAGAATAAATATTTATTTGCATAAAAGTATAACTATGGTAGTTTTGTATTTACTTTATATCCATTTTACTATTATAATAATTAAATTTTAACAAAATGGACAATGAATAACGGCTTTATTTATTTATTTATTATATAACTATGGTGTTACTCTTTATTCAACTAAGTGCTTCATCCGTTATTATTTAATAAATTTATTTGTAAGGACGTTTTACAACGAGAGGGAGTGTCCAACGAGGTCGATGATAACAGACGAAATAAAAAAACTACTAAACATCGCTATTAAAACGATCTAATATGTGAATACGTTCCACGTTTAAATAATATTTTACGTCAAAAACTAATCATTTCTGCCAGATTTTTTTTATTTGTTACTAAATTTAATTATATTTGACCCTACCAGCTGTAGTTTTAGTTATCAAATAATAAAATCAATAATCAATTGATGCCATACATTCTGTGCACATTACCTATGCAGTGACTTTTATTGTCTATGAGTAACATTTTTTTTTGAACGACGAAATCTGAAAGTATCATCTTTTAATAAATTTTAACAATTTAAGTATAAGAACTATAATTATTATTATTGTATTGACACAACTCTGCGTTATTGAATCGATCTCCTTTACATTTATTCCATAAAAGGTGACATGTCGAAATTATCTGTGATATAATATATTTCAATTTGCACCATTGAAAGTCATTGAAATAAGTAAATGAATGAAATGATTTTTCCACTATAGACATTATTTTAAATAAAATACTTGATAAATCAAAATTAAAAAAAATAACAACCGATTATAATATATATTGTACAATACAATCGAATCGTGAATTCCCATTTGAAACATTTACGTATCTTTACATACAATCCATAGTGATTCAAAACTCAGGCCATTATATTTACTTTCTATGGAGACTTTTTTAATTCCTACACACTCATACATACCATTAGCACCCTTTTGTACGTGAAAAGTAAATACCATTGTAGGTATGTACACATGCTTTTTTATATATTGTTATACCTATCCATACTTTTTATATATTTATAGGTAATTATGCTTTTTATTTTATTATTGCAAAGTTTGATTAGTAACAACAAAATTGTTGTAAGGAAAGACACTGTAAACTGTTTACCTTTGCTTATAGATTTTTTTAAGCTAGCACTGACTACTGGCATCTTGATAATGTTTACTGCTTAGTTTGAGCATAGTAAAATACCAATTTTTATTAGTACCAGTTTTACCAATTTCATCATATGACATATCACTCGATTTTAATTGCGGTAATGACATATGTATGTGTATATGTAGTACTTAGTTTTATATGTAGAGGTGTGAACAGTCAGTTTTACATGTAACTAGCGATACGCCAAGGCTTCGCACGGGTGCAAAAACTATTAGTGTTCCTCTACTATATTATGCATGTATTATACATATAAACATACCTCTGGAATCACTCTACTTATTAAGAAAACCGGATCAAAATCCGTTATGTAGTTTTAAAGATCTAAGCATACAGAGAGCGGGAAGCGACTTTGTTTTATATTATATAGTAATAGGTATATTAAATTTAATTACAAATTATTATAACCATTTTAATATCATTCGTGTGAGTTGGCGGGGTTATTGGCACGGTGCCAACAGGTAGTCTGAGAGCTGCCTCCTTTGTCTAAGCTTCCCGAAAAGCCTTTGTTCATGGCCTGGACTAAATTGGCCTATTATATATTATTCAGGAACTTATTATACTATACCGAGAATATGTAATTATTATAGAATAAAATACTTTACATGTGAAATTTAATAAAAATTATCTGCTTACTGGTTTAAATCTATACTGTGGAACATAAACGAGAGAGTTTTGATGTTTAAACACACTAACCTTAGGATCCTACGAAGATAAAAAAGCAGTATTGTGTTCCTGTTGGTGAGTAAGGTGACCAGAGCTCCTGGGGGGATTGGGGATTGGGTCGGCAACGCGCTTGCGATGCTTCTGGTGTTGCAGGTGTCTATAAGCTACGGTAATCGCTTACCATCAGGTGAGCCGTACGCTTGTTTGCCGACCTAGTGACATAAAAAAATAAATAAATAAATAAATAAATATATGTTTCGAAGGTAACAGGGTAACATACCTGCTCGTACTGTGGACTTATAACATAGCTTGAAAAATACACAGGAAAAAATCTTATTTGTCTAGTAGTTGAAGTATTGTGTTTATTTAGAAACTACTTGCTACTTGTCATATTTTATGGTCTCTTCACAAAAACGTTGACGGGTGTGTTAACATGAGACGGTTTTCATAGCATTTTGTCATTAAAATTCTTTTAAAAACATCTGTGACGGTAAAGTCCGCAAAACAGTTGAGAAATAGCGTGCTTGATTACGCTCGAATCCCTCTCTACTGAAGAAGAGAAAGATAAGACTCTCTACCCACCAGTGGGACACTGTCATGGTCCTATAGTAAAGTGCTGCATTGCATTATGGAGATAGGACAAGATATTAAATATCCTACTAAAATCTGGAGCTGCCCGACTGAGGAAGAATCTCAACCTTAAAGATCACAGCTAAATAATACTGAAATTATGTAGTGTTGTGTTTCTGTCGTGAGTAAGGTTCTGTCGTGAGTAAGAGTTCCAGGCGTGGGTCTGGAGTGGTGTCAACAGCGCTCCTTAGTGCTCCTGGTGTTGTAGGAGTCCAGGCGCTTCAGATGCAGACGATCAAACACTTGTTTGCCATCCAAGACGTATAAAAAATGCAAAGTAAGTCTGGTGTCATACAAACAAAGACAAAAATTATTAGACTATAATGACTAACAGGCAGTAAGTTATACAGTGTTCACCTTTTAAGGACTGAGTATTAAATCATATTTTATTATATATTTACCTCGTACAAATGACATGAGCAGCACGATATGGCAATCGGACAATTTGATGACCGTATATAGTGTTCTAAAGACTCGACGGATGCATTCATGCTGTCAACAGTTATTATATATTATACATATATATGTAGGTATTTATTTATACTGTGTGATTACGGCAGTAAAGAATACAGACAACTCCTCTCTTTCCGTAGGCGTCGTGGCAACACATTGTTACCTTGAAACTTAAAAAGCCGACCGATGGCGGGACAACCATCCAACTGCTGGCTTTGAAATACACAGGACCAAGACTGGCAGCAGCGTCTTCGGTGTGACAAAGCCAGCACTACAGTCACCAACCCGCCTGCCCAGAGTGGTGACTATGGGCAACACAGATGAGTTCACGCCATTTTTGGCGCGAATATGATAATGTCATTTATTTAAAGATGGTATATATAGGTATATACGAGTACATCAGTCAACAGTTATCTACATTACTGGCATTTAATTCTCTACTTTATTGTTTGATACAGACTAAGGAAATAACAGTACCTATACTGATGTACAAACGATTTTTCACTCTATTGCAAGCAGTGAGTTGCCGATCTTAGGAAAAGATGACAGTGTTTATAACTTTAAAAAAAATCACTTCAGCCTATCGCAGTCCACTGCTGGACATAGGCCTCCCCAAGTTCGCGCCACACATCCCGGTCTTCCGCAATCCTCATCCAGCCTACACCGGCAATCCTACGTAGATCGTCGGTCCAACGGGCCGGAGGACGTCCCACACTGCGTTTGCCAAGACGCGGTCTCCACTCTAGGACCCGTCTACTCCAACGGCCATCGGTCCTGCGACACAGATGACCAGCCCACTGCCACTTCAACTTGCTAATTCTGTGGGCTATGTCGGTTACTTTCGTTCTCTCGCGGATAGTCTCATTTCTAATCCTGTCTTTGAGAGAAACCCCAAGCATAGCCCGTTCCATTGCACGTTGAGCGACTTTAAACTTGTGGACCAGTCCCTTGGTCAGTGTCCACGTCTCGGCTCCGTATGTTAACACAGGCAGGACGCATTGCTCGAAAACTTTTGTCTTCAAGCATTGCGGAATCTTCGAAGTGAAGACTCGACGGAGTCTGCCAAACGCCGCCCAGCCCAACCGAATCCTCCTATCTGTCTCTCTATCTATCTCTCTAAAAAAAATACTGGTCGTTTATTAGAATAAGGTTTTTTACTTCTCGTGTTAACACGAAATTTAAAGAACCGACCTTCACACGTCAAGCTAACAAATTGCGTTTAGAATTTTCTTTACATTATTGCTTTCTTACCATAGAAATATTTTCCACAATAAAATAATCATGTGTTGTGATTCCATCCATCAATCACAATCAAACTAAAGATGGCTTTACTAATTACTACCTATCTTTTATCCTACTATTAATATTAACATTTCATACCAGTATATATGAACACACACAGATATGCTAAGCCTTGAACCCGGTTGCAATAACAAATAAACGTCGGATCACAGGAAGAGTATGGTAATTTATTGTTTCGTGTCCGTGAATAATAGCGGAGGTCAAATGGTAATGATTGCTTGCAGAGGTATGAGTCAATCATCGTTACAAAGAATAAGGCTTTGGCGTTTAAGTAGATTTATTGAGTTATTCTTGACGACGGTAATTGAAACGTTGATATAATTACTCAATTGCTTGCTGTGTAGTTTTTATTAGTAAGAAATTGTGAATGAAATTATTATTTCCAATACTAAAGAATTGATTTTAATTGATCTGTTTAAAACAATAATTGTGTTTGCTCGCAAACGAAAAAAACCCGACTTCAATTACATCGACGAGTAATACAACGTAGATCGACGAAAAAATAGTCAAGTAACTACGCGTTATCAAAGATTACTCAAAAAGCAGTTATCAGATCTCGATAAACTTTATATGTGACCACATAACAAACATCAGCTTTCGATTAAATTAAAAATAATCAAAATCGGTACACCCAGTAAAAAGTTATTGCGGATTTTCAAGAGTTTCCCTCGATTCCTCTAGGATTCCATCATCAGATCCTGGTTTCCTTATCATGGTACCAAACTAGGGATATCTACTTTCCAACGAAAAAAGAATTATCAAAATCGGTGCATCCAGTAATGTGGTATAAAGTTTTGTGGTATAATACAACGGAGGTCAACGAAAAAAGCGTCAAGTAAAAACGCATTATTAGATATAACTCGAAAAGTAGTTGTTAGATCTCAAAAAAATTTAAATGGGACCAAATGACACACACCACCTTTCGATCTAAAGAAAACTTGTCGAAATCGCTCCACCCAGTCAAAAGTTCTAAAGTAACATATATTAAAAAAAATACAGTCGAATTGAGAACCTCCTCCTTTTTTGGAAGTCGGTTAACAAAGATGCATAGTGTGATGAAAATCCTTAGTCGGGATTCTAAACACAAGGAAATATAAAAGCAATCAGACCATGACATACATCTATGCGATTTGTTATAAGTGGAGATCTAGCCCGCGACCGCATCGCAACAGACTATAGTACTTATTTATAACTTTAAAGACATGAAGGAACAAAACTTGATATTTGCTTAACATAAAAGTCAATTTAATACCATGATCTAAGACAAAAATAATAAATAAAACCCGAATTTTGTAAACGAAACTTCTCTATGTATTTATAATAGCAACATCATCGAAATTTCCAGTATCATACTTCTGTATAAATTTTCTCAGAGACGACCGGTTATCCCAATATTTAAAATATCGTAAACATCGCAAGCAGTAGCGATATAAATACGAAACTCTCTGAACAAATTACATAGTTACTGAGAAGTTGAGAACTTAAAGAAGTGAGTGGATGTATGAATAACAAGTGGGGGCGCGTCAGCCGATCACGCCGGCTCGGCGTGCTCCTGACGTCACCGCACGTCACCGCGCCCCGTCAAGCTAATAAAAACCTTAATCCCCCACAATACGACCAGCGCTTCCTCGTTGTGCAACGCTGACCGTACTTTTCCATTCACTTTGCGTAAGTGCAACGGTGTTTCACATCTTTCACCAACAAACGGAATCCGTGCACGTGCGACGGGAGTGACGTTCGCGTCATTACCATCTAGCGTCTAACTTGAAGCCGTTGTTTTCCTAACGTTGCAATTTATGCGAATGATAATTCGATTAACAATGTAGTTTTAAAATTAGAAGCCACGCTTTGTTTATCTTCTCGTACAGGAACGAATGCCGAGTGCAAATGTCGGGCCGTTATCACAATGTAAATATATCACGCTAAGTCCGACCGAGGCTATAAAAGAGAACGGAACGAGGCATCCGCGCCCAGTGCGGATCGCACGGGCACACTAATAACAACTGATAATAAGAAACTGACTCGGCTGACGATACAATTGGCCGCTCATTTCTTTTCCACCCAGTACAATAACGAAATTGACTTGAAATGTTACATCCGTGATATTAGATGTTCATTACCTTACTACAATTATGGTTCAAACGACGAGTGGCATTACCTAACCTTTCAATTGAGATCGATATCGTTACCGGGATCCGTTGACCTGAGAACGTATGAATGAATGAATCATCTAATCAAAGGAATGCCTCAAGAATGCAATGATAAATTAAGAGAAATCAGCAACAGATAATAAAATAAACAAATAGTAAATTGCATAAGTAATTTCCGTATATATTTTGCTAATCATCAATCAACCTTGAATTGGTGATATCATTACAGACAATTGAATACACATAACGCAACAAAACAACACTTGACTTGTTGTGTTCGTTTCAAAGATAAAGCTGGACATAGAACAGGTACCTATTCATGACATGTAGGTCACGGATGAATCACTTTTGAATGTATTTTACACCTTCCAAAGTTATACCTTCCTGTAAATATTATTATACAAAGAATTCGCTATAAGAAAATATTTCTACAAATTTATATCTTTTTAATTGTCTTTTGACATTTTTGACATTTGATAAAATTACTTGTTAAGTTCACAGTTTATTAATTGATACAAATTATTCTATGTCATCAATATTTCATAAATAATCACACATTTTCTGAATTATTTATTTACATTATGTAGAAAAACTGACCGTTTCTATTACTAACTAGTTCGATATGTCTGACCATTAAAAATTGAACCACAATAGAGGTTTAAACAAAAAACTTTATTGTTGTAACACTAGCTGAGTTGTTTATTAAATTCTTTATACTTATTGTAACAATAAAATGTTATCTCCTGCCAGAGTTATTTCACGTGATGCTCACGTGAACTGGTAAAGAAACGGGTGCCGTTCCCTACAGTGAGATAATCTATATTTATAGTCATATCGATACTTTTATAATGTGTTGATTTTATTTATAACAATTACATTCAATTTGTAATTGTCATTAAATTGACTTTTTACATGTGGCGAAAGTTTTGAACGAAAGAGTTTTAATTTTAGCAGATTATTTTTTTTTTATTTTTTCAATTTATCAGCAATGAAGCATAAGATCTTAATGTGTAAATCCGATGTAGGTACATATAATTAATTATAAACCCACAACGAATTTTGCGAAACTTTCCAAAAAAAAATTATTAACTAATTTATTTACACCATTTCTTGATTATCTATAATCTATAATATATATAAAAGCGAAAGGTCACTCACTCATCACGAAATCTCCGAAACTATAACACCTAGAAACTTGAAATTTGGCAGGTAGGCTCCTTATAAGACGTAAGCATCCGCTAAGAACGGATTTTACGAAACTCGACCCCTAAGGGGGTAAAACGGGGGTTGCAAGTTTGTATGAAAGTCCTATGTTTTTGAAGTAAGAGACTTGAAATTTAAAATGTATGCTCTATAGATAACGAGAAGGTGTCCAAATAATGTATCTTTAGAAATTAACTCCCTTTTGGGGTTAAAACGGGGTATGGTAGGTTGTCTCACTCATCACGAAATCTCCGAAACTATAATACCTACAAACTTGGAATTTGGCAGGAAGGCTCCTTATAGAGCGTCGATATCCGCTAAGAAATGATTTTACGAAAATCAACCCCTAAGGGGGTAAAACGGGGTTTGGAAGTTTGTATGAAAGTCTTATGTTTTTGAAGTAAGAGACTTGATATTCAAAATATATGCTCTATAGATGGTGAGGAGGTGTCAAAATAATGTATCTTTAGAAATCAACTCCCTTTTGGGGTTAAAACGGGGGATGGTAGGTTTACTCACTCATCACTAAACCTCCGAAACTATAATAGCTACAAACTTGAAATTTGGCAAGTAGATTCCTTATAGCGCGTAGACATTCGTTTAGAAGCGATTTTACGAAAATCAACCCCTAAGGGGGTAAAACGGGGGTCGGAAGTTTGTATGAAAGTCTTATGTTTTTGAAGTAAGAGACTTGAAATTCAAAATACATATTCTATAGATGGTGAGGAGGTGTCCAAATAATGCGTCGTAATCTATATATATATAAAACAGAAAGGTCACTAACTCACTCAACACGAGAACTCAAAAACCGCTGTATGGTCTATCCATCCAAGTTGGACAAAGACAAAATTTGGCAGGGAGGTAGATTATAGTTAGCATACGACCGCTAAGAACGGATTTTACGATATTCCACCGCTAAGGGGGTTTGATTGGGGTTGATAGTTTGAATGAAAATAAAACTAAAAATGTGGTGTATAGAGAGGTTTTATAAAAATAATTATTAAATTCTACTAAATTGTGCCTTTTAAAAAGTTACTCAGTTTGATAAGCATTTCAAGTGACTGAAATAAAAAATAATTTCCGTTAAACATCTTAATACTAATGCATATCTTCATAACCACGCGGAGGTAGTTGCGGGCAACAGTTAGTGTATTATAAAACAAAGTCCCCAAAAGTGTATGTGATCAATTTGCTCAAAATCTACTAAACGGATTCTCACGCTATTTAACCATTCGAGAGAGGGCTCCACCATCGGCAAGAGGAGTTTTTGAGGATCGGCTAAGCCGATTTTGATGAGGGTTTCACTGGAAGTTTGCCGGGAAAACTTTGTGACACACTAATTTCAACGCGGGCGAAGCCGCGGGCACGGCTAGTCTATAATATATATAAACGCGAAAGGTCATTCATCACGAAATCTCCGAAACTATAACACCTACAAACTTGAAATTTGGCAGGTAGGCTCCTTATAGGAAGTAGACATCCGCTAAGAACGGATTTTACAAAACTCAACCCCTAAGGGGGTAAAATGGGGGTTGGAAGTTTGTATGAGAGTCCCATGTTTTTGACGTAAGAGACTTGAAATTTAAAATGTATGCTCTATAGATAGTAACAAGGTGTTCAAATAATGTATCTTTAGAAATCAACTCCCTTTTGGGGTTAAAACGGGAGATGTTACGTTGACTCACTAATCACGAAATCTCCGAAACTATAATGCTTACAAACTTGAAATTTAGCAGGTAGGCTCCCTTATAGGGCGTAATCTATTGCTAAGAATGGATTTGACGAAACTCGACTCCTAAGGGGGTAAAACGGGGGTTGGAAGTTTGTATGAAAGTCCCATGTTTTTGAAGTAAGAGACTTGAAATTTAAAATGTATGCTCTATAGATGATGAGAAGGTGTCCGAATGATATATCTTTAGTAATCTACTCCCTTTTGGGGTCGAATCGGGGGATGGTAGGTTGACTCACTCATCACGAAATCTCCGAAACTATAACACCTAGAAACTTGAAATTTGGCAGGTAGGTTTCTTATAAAGCGTAGACATTCGCTAAAAACGGATTTTACGAAACTCGATCCTTAAGGGGGTAAAACGGGGTTTGGAAGTTTGTATGAAAGTTCTATGTTTTTGAAGTAAGATGCTAGGGTATTTAAAATGTATGCTCTATAAACGATGAGAAGATGTTCAAATAATGTATATTTAGAAATCAATTCCCTTTTGGGGTTTAAAGGGGGGTGGTAGGTTGACTCACTCATCACGAAATCTCCGAAACTATAACACCTAGAAACTTGAAATTTGGCAGGTAGGTTTCTTATAGAGCATAGACATCCGCTAAGAACTGATTTTACGAAACTCGACCCTCAAGGGGATAAACGGGGGTTGGCAGTTTGTATGAAAGTCCTATGTTTTTGAAGTAAGAGACTTGAAATTTTAAATATATGCTCTATAGATGGTGAGAAGGTGTTCAAATAATGTATCTTTAGAAATCAACTATCTTTTGGGGTTAAAACGGGGGATGGTAGGTTGTCTCACTCATCACGAAATCTCCGAAACTATAACAGCTACAAACTTGAAATTTGGCAGGTAGGTTCCTTATAAGGCGTATTTTACGAAACTTGACCCCTAAGGGGTAAAATGGGGGTTGAAAGTTTGTATGAAAGTCCTATGTTTTTGAAGTAAGAGACTTGAAATTTAAAATGTATACTCTATAGATAGTGGAGGAGGTGTCCAAATAATGCATCGTAATCTATATATATATATATATATATATATATATATATATATATATATATATATATATATATATATATATAAGAGGAAGGTCACTGACTCACTCATCACGAGAACTCAAAAACCGCTGGGTGGTTTCTATCCAGCATGGACAAAGATAAAATTTGGCAGGGAGGTAGATTACCTATAGTTAGTAGACGTCCGCTAAGAACGAATTTTGCGATATTCCACCGCTAAGGGGGTTTGATTGAGGTTGATAGTTTGTATGAAATATATGCAGCAGCTATAACTTCACCTGATAGGTTGTTATTTATACTGCAGCTTGAAAATAAAACTAAAAATGTGATGTATAGAGGTTTTATAAAAATAACTATTAAATTATACTAAATTGTGCCTTTGAAAAAGTTACTCAGAGTGATAAGCATTTCAAGTGAATGAAATAATAAAAATAATTTGCGTTAAGCATCTTAATAGTAATGCATATCTTCATAATTACGCGGACGTAGTCGCGGGCAACAGTTAGTGTAGTATTATAAAACAAAGTTCCCAAAAGCGTATGTGATCGATTCCCTCAAAATCTACTGAACGGATTTACATACGGTTTCACCAATGAAGGGCTTCAAGAGGAAGGTTTACGGAACGGCTAAGCCGATTTTGATGAGCGTTTCACTGGAAGTTTGCCGGGAAAACTTTGTGACAAACTGATTTCAACGCGGGCGAAGCCGCGGGCACAGCTAGTAATATTATAAAGCTGAAGAGTTTGTTTATTTGTTTGTTTGAACGCGCTAATCTCAGAAACTACTGGTCCAATTTGAAAAATTCTTTTGTGTTAGATAGCCCATTTATCGAGGAAGGTTATAGGCTATATATCATCACGCTAAATCCAAAAGGAGCGGAGCACCAATGAAGAATGTTTCAAAATCGGGATTTCTTTTTTCCTTTTGAGAGCTTTCGCTACGTGCGCTGTGAAAACAGTTAAAGTTTCGCAAAAATCATATATGACAGAATTGATCCTCTTTAAAATTTTTCGGCGTTCTGGACATATCATTTACGTAGAAAAAGAATGCATGTTTTTATTTCAATGTTTCTCAGTACGTGTAGCTCTAAAAGACTTGTTGTTTATACTCGAATGGTGCAGGGATATTCTATTTTCAGAAATGTTAAATTTAAATACTAGAAATATTTTTTTAATAATTTTATTAAATATTTTTGTGGTCCGGGTTTTTTGTCACCTATAGACGTCGCTGGCGCACAGGACTCGCGAGCCCTAGTCAAGTATAGGTGACTATGGCGGTCAAAGGGTTAAGGTTGGCTCACTATAACCTTTTTTTATAACCAAGTTTGTTCTAAAATAATGCATTATTTGCGAAGATGTTTTTGTAAACATGATTTTAATCCTTATTTAAATAAATACGTTATTCATCACAAGTATTTAATTTAAAACAAAATAGCCTTTTACATAATTCGATTTCAATGAGTATCTCAGGAGATATCGCAGTTTTAAAATAACATCTCAGCAAAATAATGATCAAGTATTGCGTGTGCCTCTGTTACACGCGTACGAAGTCGCGCGCAGAAGCTAGTTTTTAAAAAAAATGACTTATTATGCTTCTTTTCTATAGATTAGAACAAGTGCTTGAAGATGTTAATTGAATATTAAATAATCTTCAACAAAGTTATTCTCGTACGTAGTTGCGTTCAAGTTTTATTGCAAAACATTGCTATAATTAATACAGTGAAAACCTACGAAGCGACGGTATTACTCAGGAAAGTAAAGCTGGCCACTAAAAAAAAAAACTCTTCTACTTCCTTCTACAATTTAAAATAGACTCTATACTTTAACCATTCGGTATATTCTCGTTTACAGTAACATTTAACTGGTATTCGATGACTTTTGTGTGCACGAGATACTTCGCTTGTTAATACGTGTTAAGAGCTCATTTGTGTGTGGTTTCGCTTGTGGTTGTGGCAATTTTGTTTGTGTGGCGTAGTCGTTTGTGTGTCAATGTTGGAGAACGGGCGCGGCGGTGACGTCACGCGCACGCAGCCAGCGCGTGGTACACACCCACCGGCGCGCGAGCAAGCGAATCGTTCGCTGCCATGCCAAACGGCTAAACTATGTGGATCAGCGAATTTAGTACAGATTAAAGGTTGATCTTGCGTATACAGTACAAGACTATTTTTATAATGTATGTCACTTTTATTTTTGTTTAAATATCGAATTCTAATCTGTATTCTTCAATCCTCGTTATGATAGAAAATTTGGATGGAATATTTCTACGTAAGATAATCACAAAAACACAATGATATCGTTCGGCAAATCCAGTTTTTTGTATAAACAAGAAATATTTATCAAATGCGCAGTAAATTGACAGAATTTACCTAAATGAGGTGATTAGGTTTCTTGTCATACCTCCTAAGAATAAACATAGGTACTTATGGGAATTCAACAAAACCTTTTGGCTCCGTTAAAATACCTATTAAATTAATTTAAAAGGTTGCAAATAATTTATTTATTAGTAAAAGAATACTTTTATTGCGTAATTCAAATTAAGGTATATCAATTACGAACTAGTCGTACTTATATTTCGTTCCAACTTCATCCATGTTTATGATTACGTGCACAGACCATAGAAATACTAATAACGTGTAATACAAGTATTGAGATATATATAAAGCTACGCCTGGATAATGTAGTTAGCTACAACAAGAGAACTTTATAGTATAAACCAAAAAAACCGGTGTGCTTTATCTGAAGTAAAACTTACAAAACGTATCTCTCACTATCTTCACTAACTTATATCTTCCTCTAAACTTCCGTTCGCTTCGCCCGATCACATTTTTCGTAACGCTTTCGTCACGCATTCACCACTTTACTCCCAAGTCAACCGTGCGTAAAAAAGTTTTACTTCAAAAAACTAAAAAGTTATAGTAAGTAGTTACTTCCTCAGCTCAGCTAAGAGCCGACAAGACCGAAAGAGAGATGCTAGGTTCTTTGTCGAATCAAATTGAATATACATCTTCTCTAGAGGTAAGAAATAATGCACAGCCTTTCATCTACTATAATTGTATAGAAACAATTTTTCTATCTTCAATTTTAGACCGTGCCACGTAAAACATCTCTAAGTCACTGTACGCTTCAGCCTGTAATATCCCACTACTGGGCATAGGCCTCTTTCCCCATGTAGGAGAAGGATCAGAGCTTAATTCACCACGCTGCTCCAATGCGGGTTGGCGGATATATTCCCTACTATGAGTAACGATCGCTATCAGGTGTACATGATAACAATCGGGACCGACGGCTTAACGTGCTCTCCGAGGCACGGTGGGGAGACCACGGCAAACACCTGTATGGCTAATACAAATTTTTGTCATGTGCGGGGATCGAACCCACAACCGCCAGCGCAACAGATACAATCCATGGCTGTAACCGTTGCGCCAACGCGGCGTCTAAGTCACTGTGAAAGGATATAATTGAAATGAAAGTATAATTATGAGCATGATGAGCTTAATACCTCGTCAAAATTTCATTAATAATCTGATATAATAATTATATTATAACATTTTAATTTAAGCATTTTCATTATTATTTGCTTTACCAAATCAAATCTCGGTAATAGATACAAGACAAATCTTTAATACAACGTAAGAGCGAAGAAATTAATTACTCGATTATTGTAAAGAATTATTGTAAAATTATTATCTGTGTAACAATATTAAAGTTTGTTTTGAAGCTGTGATATTAATTAATAAGATTGTTTGTACTTTTTAACATTCTATGCAACGCAATTGCGAAAAAATTATCGATTTGTTAATTAAGTTATTACTATGAAGTAAAGGTAAATTTGGTTAAGAAATAGTTGATTGCTGAATGCTATGATTCTGTTAAATAAGAGTGTTTTTCTAGGCCGGGCAGGTTGTGTCGGTGAGTCGGTGACGCGAACAGTGAACGTTGCGTTCTGTTTCACGCGCTCGACGAGTGACTCACAAGGCTAACTTCTAGAAGATGTCGATGTTTCTCATGCGGTTTGAGTAATACGTGGAAATGTATTTGTTGTTTTTCAGAGATAATTGTTGTGTTTATAGAAGTTTAATGATGCGAAATCGTTGAAAAATTTAAATACTTTTTTTGTATCGATGTTAATATATCTCGGTTCTTCACGCCTACAGAAAGATATGTATTCTAATATATAAAAATAAAGAGATTGCTCAACGGTTACAGCGCTGGTTTGTGGCTGTTGCACTGGCGGTTGCGAGTTCGATCCCGAATAATACATGAATTAAAAAAATGGAGTATCCAGAAGTATAAAAGGCCACAAAACATCACGCAGCACTATGCAATATCGAAACACAAGTATATGTAATTGTTGGAAACGGATCAAGGCACGTCTAGTCTATATGTATAATAAAACTCCAATAAACAACATTGTGACTACGCATTGGCACAACGGTCACAACACGGGTTTGTGGCTGTTGCGGGTTCGATCCCCGCACATGACAAACATTTGAATTGGCCATGCAGATGTTTGCCGTAGTGTGGGTGTTTGTGCAGTCCTTGTTTGTCTCCCCACCGTGCCTCGGAGAGCACGTTAAGCGGTCGGTCCCGGTTGTTACCATGTACACCTGATAGCGATCGTTACTCATAGTAAATAATATATCCGCCAACCCGCAGGAGCAGCGTGGTGGATTAAGCTCTGATCCTTCTCCTACATAGGGAAAGAGGCCTATGCCCAGCAGTGAGATATTACAGGCTGAAACGATAAAAGAGGCTCTTACGCATCATTTCATATAAGTTTTAAAGACGATCTTGGTCTAACTTTTTCCATTAATGTTAGAATTGTTTTGTTGTTCAACTGCTAATTTGTTTTCCATTTGAGTTCACAGCACGTTCTAGCTTACCCAAAAAATTTTCACTAGCATTCAGATATCAGAGCAGCGTGCTGACAACTTTAAATTTAAATTTTATGTTCTTAAAAATAAGTTTAAACGCGTTTTACAGTATGAACAGCTGTATTGTCGTCCTAAAAAAATATAATTCTAATCGCCAATATGTGTTCCATTGCTTTACTATTCATTCTTCCAGAGATAACGTGGACTGTATCTACGACGCAACGTAATGTAACAGTATAAATAAACAACAAGTTCATTAATTTATTTTAGAACATAAGACTCTGTTTAATACCTTGAAACTTAAATAAGAATCTTAGTAGTAACAGATGGTGCACACTTCTAACCGCTGCTACTGTATCGTGTCCAGTACCCAAAGGTTATCTGGAAGAAATCGCTATTTAGCGATAAGATCGCCTTTGTACATCTTGTATTGTATCTTTCTTTATATGTGTCTGTATTTTGGTGTACATTAAGAATAAATAAATAAATAAATAAGATGTCAGACTATTTCAATATTTGTAACTTAATTTTTTCTCTACCAAACTCTTAAATAATACATTGGTAATTTTAGGCGGTAAAAAAAATATGATACACATAATTATCTTTTTTTATACAATTTGGTCGGATTGTAGCCGATTACCGTAGCTTATAGATTCCTACCATACCATAAGCATAGCAAGTGTTTGTTTTAATTTTATTAATTACTACTTATTTTCAACTAGACTCTTGACACTGCTTGAAAGGAGTATTATTTAGCTGTGATCTTCTGTAAGGTACTTCCCTAGTCTAGCTGCTACAAAATTTGAGCGGGATAATTCCTGCTGTGCTCCCTACCTTAGTTATCTCTACCGTGTACCTATATTTTTGAGGGATATTTTATAATTTACGTTTTCTTTCAGTTTCCATAAAAACAGCTTAGCTATATATTTTACAGATCATGTAAAAATTACTTGTAAAAGATTCGTGACAGAACAATTCATTTTCCATATTTTCCCTCGTTGTAATGCAACATTGTAAGGACGTCCCACGCGGAAGCTCGTGCTGAGGTCAGTGCATCCTGCAGTCTAAATTAAATGTGCAACGCTTCGTCTCAACCGTGTTGGACTGCGAAGGTGGTGACGATTATTTTCAAATATTTTCCTTAATCAGAACGAAGTTTTTTCAATTGTTACCCATGTAAGCAAAACTTTTAAAATCATTTGTGTTGCTGGAGAGAGTCGCTTTACAGCGTTTCTAGCCATAGACGTAATAAAAATTTTGTAAACCTGGGGCAAAAACAAATAAAACTCGATAAGTAGTAGAAATTTAAGAATGTATTTTATTTATTGCAATTTGTGGTACGGCTTTAGATTAAGAACCGTCGAATTATCTAAGCTCACAATTTGACCGTTTATCGGCATATTTACGTTACAATAAAAATAAAAAAAAAAAATAATAATACTAACCCTCACCTATCTAATTTCCAAATTAGGCCGTTTATCGACATAATTTCGTTGCAAAAAAAAATAACCCTAACCTATCTAACTTCCAAATGACGGTTCTTAATCTAAAGCCTAGCCCAATTTCTTAACTACCTTCACTACCTACACACTACTTCAATAATATCTTTTGGTTTTGGCTAAATCTGCCTCAAATTTTCATAATAAAAGCTATAATGTGTATTATTAGCTTCAAGTCAGAATAGGGCAAATACCCCACCTTGACTCAAACGAAAATTCCACAAACAATATTGAAATTGTCTGGAAATAAATTTAAAGTTTATATTAAAACGAGATTTATGCTAAAGCTTATTATTCAGTGCAGGATTACATAGATGATAAAGATGTGTGAACTTAGTAACGCTGTATTTCCTGCAAGATATTATCTGTACATATAAAAACACAGTCTATATGTATTACTAAAAGAGTAACTGCGGAGATTCTTGTCGGTTTTTCTCTGCAGAATCTGCATTCCAAACCGGTGGTAAATTCACTTTTAAAAATGATTAAAGTTATAATTTGTGGAATGACGATTCGAGGGTACTTTTGAATTTTTTGATTTTAATTTTGTCCCACTGTTGGTACGCTCATGCCGTTAGTACAACTAGCAAAGCGTTGGTATTAAAGTATACCAGCTTGTACTTATACCATTACGTGAAGCAAGCGTCAATTTATATAATTTGGACTAGTTATTTTTGAGCACAGAAGGAACTATCCTGCTCAATATAAATATTTATAATCAGTCTGGTATAACGTATACCGATACCGTTCATATTTGAACTGCTTATTTAAACTAAACCTTTCACAAAAATAATGATAGAAAACTAAAAAGATCTCGCACTACTTTGTATAATCGGGAGAGTAATTCTTTATGTAATTTGACCTGTTCCACTGAATTTGTCAGATGCCTTTGATGACATCCTTACAATACAATACACACACACACACACACACACACACACACACACACAGACACACACACACACACACACACACACACATATATATATATAACGTTTCTTAGAAGTTTTAAAATATTGAGGTAGATAGCGGTAAAGGTTGTTCAAGTCGTATGGTTCTAGTTTATAGCGTAACTTTACACGAAATGTATATTTTTCCTCTATAACGTGTTTAATTTATTAGAGGTTAGTAGAACCTTGATTCAATCATAAGTATCTATTAAAATAAAGTATCATAAATTTGCGTCATGGCTCAAGATCACTTCGTCGAACTGTTTCTGCATAAAATTTCCTCAAAACATAGTTTTCTGAGAAAATACATTTGATAACCGGTACAATAAATTATTTCGGTTTTTTGTTACTATTCGTTTATAAATATAAAAAAAAAAATTAAGAGTAACTTAAAGTCGGCTGGTAATAAATGGTTATCGTAATTTGTAGACGCCTGACCAGGAGCATCACAAACGCGTTACGGTAACTATCTCTGTTAGATTGAGGTCTTCTTCAAGTCGGGCTGCTCTACATTTCGAACAAGAATATATTTGTTTGCTGTGTCCTACTGAAAGTTAATGAGATCAATGCGTTTTGGACATATAATTGTTTTTATATTATTTTTTTCTTATACCGTTTTCTAATCGTTCGATTTTCTAATTTTGTAAAGACGGAACTCTACATACTCTATTGTTCGAGGGCGTCGAAATAACGATTATTTTGAAGTGCTGTACAGTATAAACAGTCGCGTTGAGTTACGTGTTTGTTTCACTCTATTGTTAGTTGTTTTTTTTATTTTTGTAAGTGACCTTAATGAAACAATGTTGTGTTATCCGACGTAAACCTACCAGGGTCGCCTCTACTATTTTTTCCCTAATATTTCGTAACGTTTGGAGACAAATAAAATTAGAAGGTTATTAATGACAGTGATGTGCTTTTTTTGATTTTTCTAAGTAATTATCCTTTGTATGTAAGGCTGTGTCTGGTATTTTTTTTTGTCAATTTTAGTGAAAAATTAATTTTAAAAGGTTGTATATATTATATATATGTAGCTTAGCTTTTTTATATTGATTTTAAAGACTTTTTTATGCATGTAAAGGTTAGTAGAGCAAATTCTTTTGTCGTAATATGTATGGTTTCACGTCAAAAAACTGTTAAATTTAGAATAGTAGATAGAAGTAAAAGATTCCCATATTCACTATTACATAATGTGCAATAAATTCTAGCTAATGTTTATAAAAAACTTTTTCTTGTATAGGAATCGTCTTTATAAAAAACTAAAATTGTTTATCGTTGTAGCGGTATCGGTATTATGGAAAATTTTATTGTTTGAAAGGTGCAGACAGCCCTGTGCCAGACGGACAGACAATATTAATTACACTTTAAAAATTAACGACTAGAATGTTGATAAATTTTTGTGTTGTTGAAAATAAGTAGTAACAACACAATCACTGGTAATTCAAAATCTAGAGGCAGTCTGGGGAAGTGTCTCACCCTGACAGAAGATCACAGCTAAATAATACTCCTGTCAAGTAGCGCTGTGTACCTGTGGATAGTAAGAAGGACAGAACTCATTAGGAGGTTCCGGGGTAGGGTCGACAACGCGTTTGCGATGCTTCTTGTGTTGCAGGCGTCTATATGATATGGTAATCGCTTACCAACAGGTATGGTAACTATTTGTGTAAAAAAAAATAACACTATTTTAAATATATTTATATTTTTATTGGACTATTTGGTACTAACAATGAGATTTCTTTTTTAACCGACTTCCAAAAAAGGAGGAGGTTCTCAATTAGACTGTATTTTTTTATGAATCTGCTTCAGCCTGTAATATCCCACTACTGGGCATAGGCCTCTTTCCCATGTAGAAGAAGGATCAGAGCTTAATCCACCACGCTGCTCCAATGCGGGTTGGCGAATATATTCCCTACTATGAGTAACGATCACTATCAGGTGTACATGATAACACCCGGGACCGACGGATTAACGTGCTCTCCGAGGTACGGTGGGGAGACCCACAACGACTGCACAAACACCCAGACCATGGCAAACACCTGTATGACCAACACAAATGTTTGTCATGTGCGGGGATCGAATCCGCAACCGCTAGCGCAACAGATACAATCCATCCATGGCTGTGACCATTGCGCCAACGCGTGTCCGGGAGGGGGTGGCTATATTCTTTGGTGTCGTAACCACACAGCATACATACATATAGTATACAATATTTCTTACATACTATGTTATATATAAGTAGATATATACTATAACAACTTATGTTCGAACTTATAATTTAAATTCATTATCGTCGAATTTGACCACTGGCCGACCACCAGTACCTATTAATTGCTCAGTATGGCGTAAAGAAATTAATATTATTGTAGAGTCCCGATAACGCTTATCGGAACGCGTCATTGCTTTATGCAAATTAGTGCATTCGCGTTTTCCGTCCCCGTGTTGCTTATTTTGTTATTGTTATATCAAGGTAAAAAAGGATATTATGTTGTGTTATGTTGGATGGTTTTTTTGTCAAACTACTGGTTATTTATTTGGTTGTTTATGCTTTATTGAAATTTAAAAAATTTATTAATGAAAATAATATTTTAACTTACAAATGTGCAAAGGTGGTCTTATCACTAATAATGATCTCGTAAAGACAAACCCTAGCGATAGAGAAAATATTGATAATACAAATAATAAAGTATGAAAATTAATTATTTATACTAATTTTATGATGATATAGTAGGTACTGTTATTATTTATTGTATTTATTGCGTGAAAAGTCAAACGTAGCCGGCTTAACTAATATAAAAATTATTAAAAAAAATTAAATTCGAAAAACTTTTAAATGAAAACATTATAGTTTGATAAGTAAGGAATAAGTCTGAAACGAAATTTATAATAAATAATATATCTTTTTATTTTTTTTCCTCGTCCTGCTTTTTTGAAGTAAAACTTCTTTATGCACGCTTAATTTGGGGAGTGAGCTGGTGAATGCGTGACGACAGCGTTACGAAAAGTTTGATCGGGTGAGGCGAACGGAAGTTGAGAGAGATATATAAGTTAGATGGAGTAAAAGAAGTTTTACTTCAGTAATGTGGTCTAAACTTCTAAAGCACACTTGTTTTTTTTTTTTTTTTAATGAGAACATATTAAATGTGGGAAGAGAGAGATAGTGGCTTACATTCGGTAACGTGTTTTTGAGATGTTAAAATAAAATGTTAATATCGCTTAGACCGAATATAAAATCATCATATCAAAAATTTCGATCTAGCGAGTACATCGTTCCATAGCTTAATTGGCTAAAGCACCGACACGGTAAGTCGGAGATGTAGGTTCGATCCCCGCTGGAACGGTCGATTTTTGATATGATATTAAAAATTGCTTAAAATGTTAATAATCAGGCTCAACGGCTAGAACGATTGCCATGAAATTTGGCATGTACATAGATTAAGGACCTGGAACGGACATAGGCTACCTTTCTTCCCGGAAAATCTATTTGACTTGATTGGTCCCATGGCGATGTTGGTAGTGCTTTCGAGTTCAACTCGTAGGTGTATTTTAGAATCTGTTCACCGGAGTCGAATATCGTCACGTTCTAATTTAATTTTACTTGTAAATAAATTTAACAATGCTAATAGCCCCTAATGGGTCCCTAATTCGTGCGTGATCTTTGTTTGTTTACCGTTTATATGCGGCACGTCACGTCGCCTCGTCCTTGTATACTTAAACGTCTTCATCACTTCCTTAGTTAGCTGACTTTAAAAAAAGTTGATTCCTTTTTTTTGATCTATTTGTTAATGTCTTGAAAACAATTCATGTCATCATTTCTAGTTCATTAATTAAAAAAGGCGGTTATTGGTTTGAATCGTTTGTCTTTTATAAAGTATTACATATTGGTCTATCTCATTGAATATTAGTCATTCTTATTTTTCAAAGTTATAATGTCTATAAAAGATATCTTCGGCTATAAGAAACTAGAAGCTTTTGTCAGAAATATGATGAAAATTAAGTTTTGATTTCAATCGACTAATCTTTAGTGCTCTGTTTACTGAATATAATCATCATATTATTTTTAATTATCTTTTTTTTATAACTATTCGTGTGTATTCGGCAAACAAGCGTATGGCTCACCTGATGGTAAGCGATAACCGTAGCTTATAGAATGCAGGCGACTGCCTGCAACACCAGAAGCATTTCAAGCGCGTTGCCGACTCTACCCCCAATTCGCCCAGGAGCTCTGTTACCTTACTCACCAACAGGAACACAACCCTGCTTGAAAACAGTATTAATTAGCTGTGATCTTCTGGATGGTTGAAGTACTACCCCAGTCGGGCTGCTCCATATTTTGAGCAAGTAATTTCCTACTGTGCCCTACCTCAGTTAATCTTTACTAAGAGTACGTTGTCTATCCATAGATTTGTCGCAAAGTTGTGTCTTTTAACCTCAAACAATATATTTAAAGTTTATAAAAAAGATAAAGATGTAGGCAAAGTTTGCAGTTATAATAAATATTTGAAATTAAATAAAGTAAAAAATTAAAGAGAAAACTCCTACAAAAAACTTTTATTTACTTTTGTACCTAATAATTAAATAAATTTAAAAAAGCCCATAAAGGGTACAGTATCACAAATATTTGCCCATAAAGGGTACACTATCACAGTATAATTACTGTGATACTGTACCCTTTATGGGCAAATTCAATATTATAGGATACGATATATTATACATATATGATATAGTTGTAAAGTCTATTCTGGTCTAAGCGGACCTAGACAAGATCATACAGAGATTAAAGAATTCCATTAACAAATATAATTTTATATCCGGTTAATTAATTTACGAACAAAGACTGATGGGTTTTATACGTCATAACTTGTTGTGAATAAAAAATAGAATGAATTTATTAGTGAAGTTATAAACAAAAAAAAAAAAAAAAATACAGATAAAAATTAAAAAGAAAAAAGTCCTATTTAGTTTTACGGCTGCTGCGGTTTCTCTTCGCCATGTTTCTATTTGTAAAATGTCCATCCAAAAGTTGTGGTTTATTAATTGAGGTGAAATAGGCCTTTATACTGAAAGACACTGCCTATTTTACGTCCTGCTGACATCCTTAGTCTCCTTCATCGTCGTCTTAAATGCTGGATTACAATTAGGTACAACGACCCATCTCTGAACATAAGTTCACGTAAGTTTAATGACCCCACTTTTATCGAGGAATACGAGTAATCTACGACTTAACATTACTAATCTCCCTTTGTAACATTTTGTCAAATTGAATACGACTCAATACATATTTATGAACGGCTTAGATACTGCTAATTTAGTCGTATAATAATGTAAATTTATAACGAAATTCTTGCGCAATAGACGTCAAAGACCGACCACGGGAACGCGACTGAAATAGTAGTCGTTTGTTTTACTAATTATTTATTTAATTATTTTTATTGATTAGATGCTATTTCAGTTACATTTACAGTAAAGTCTAAGTGATCATACATTCTCAATACAGTAAGTACAATGAAAATTGAAAACAAAAGAAATATTACATATTTTAATTGAAACACAGTTATGCGCTCACATTAAACTTTATTTTAATATTTATGTAAATTATGTGTACGAATAAATATAGCTTGATAAAAATATGTGTCAATTAATTTTTTTCGTTGCCGTATATACGTATTGCTTTGACCCTTCCCTCCCCCAGACCTATCTCACAAATAGCAAGAAACAACAAGAACAAGAAAGGGACAACTACAGCTCAGACCGTTTTAGGTAGATAATTTTTGACCAAAACAGTATTTCGTAGTCGACTATTTTCTCCTCAAAACATGGCAATTTTTTTCTAATTTTTTTTTTACAAAAAAATGAAGCCATCAGCTATGTTCTCGTTTTTTTGAAAATATGCATATTTTTTTACGGTTCGGAAAATGTACAAAAAATTAGGCAATATTTCTAGTTTTTAAAGTCTCCTACTTCCTATGATACTAAGAATATGAAAAAAATCAAGACATAGGGGCATGGTCATGGCAGTATAAGGTTTTATATTACAAAAATATTTGATCTAGTGTCATTATCCAGGGAGAAAACAGTCGACTACGTTTGTATGGCGAAAGAGCCGGTATCCTTTCCTCTTAATATGTCGATTTTAAAGCGCTTTTGTCACAAATTTCTATATTCAAGTAACCATCTATTTAAATAGAGAAATTAGTTATTTTGATTACGAAAAACAAAACTCACATATCGTTATGAATTTCATCAAATCACAAAATTATGTTTATAAACAAGAGTAAGTCAGTTTAATGTGAACACATACGGGAGTTGAGAATAGCTTGTGACGTCACTAGCACGCAACCAGCGCGTGCTGTAAAACTATCTGTATAGTGTACATCTGCTACTTCTGCGCAAGCGTTAGAAATTAAAACATTAATTTTTAATACGTTCGAATAAATCATTAATAGTACTTAAAAATGTAGTAAATAATATGGAATATTTCGTTAAGTGCCTTGTTGATCTAGAAATGATTAGTCACATTAGACAAAAATAAGCTTAAGAAAATAGATTTGTTTTGCAGTAATTTGCTGATATGTTTGTTGTATTCTGAAGAGTATTTATATTTAATATTATTAAGACATGGACTTTATTTAAGTCTTTATGCGTTTACCCAAGAAATCTTCAATATTATTTGATAGATGGTCTTAGATTTATCTCAAATAAGAATGAAACTGGCTCCATTTAAAAGATATGCTATAATGGATCTTTCATGCAAATTAGTTTAGAAATGAATAAAGTATAACGGATATATACATATGTAAATATATTGCGACGCAATTGTTAATACGTCATAAAAGACATCCCGCAGGGAGACACGAGTTCCAAGATCCCCCTAGAAGAAAAATAAAGAATAGCCCTTTTTTTGCAAAATAAATGCAATTTTAATATCTGCAGCATTAACTCACAGTAACAAATCGTAAGACATAATGCTATGGAAATAATTAAAATATATATTAAACGTGCAGTAGCAACGTCGGTCAGGTGTTGAAATTTTCTCACTGCACATGCTGTGGAGCTGAGTCTACCATTCATGGATGACAAACGGGAATTACACTGAAATTTCGAATATATATTTACAGTAGTACCACTGAAAAGAGAGTCGCGTTACTTATTTCCAAATTATAATTCGAATGCTTAGCATCGGGCAACGTAAATGCAACGTATTTGGTTTTCTTGGCGTTCAAAATCAAGATGTTTGTTTTAAGCCAAAAAAATTGTTCGCCTCGTCATAATTTACTTTTTTTCCTATCAACTTAAAAAATAAGCGATGTATTATTTATCAGCCAATAGCATTATATCACAAATATCCTCAACATAAAATGGCAGATCAAGCTTTCAGCAAAGATCCAAACTTTAATAATTTTAATTATTTAAATGCCATTTTTTTGGGCTTTCCTAACAGAGATAAATAAATGTTGTCGTTGATTTTTCTATATTTTTAACCGACTTCCAAAAAAGGAGGAGGTTCTCAATTCGACTGTATTTTTTTTAAGTTTGTGACATCAGAACTTTTATTGGGTAGACCGATTTCGACAAAAAAATTAAATCGAAAGGTGGTGTGTGTTATTTGGTCCCATTTAAATTTATTTGAGATCTAACAACTACTTTTCGAGTTATATCTAATAATGCGTTTTTACATGACGCTTTTTTCTTCGACCTACGTTGTATTATACCACATAACTTTTTACTAACTGTACCGATTTTGAGTATTATTTTTGTTGGAAAGAAGATATCCCTAGTTTGGTACCATGATAAGGAAACCAGGATTTGATGATGGGATCCCAAAGAAATCGAGGTAAACTCTCGAAAATCCGCATAACTTTTTACTGGGTGTACCGATTTTGATAATTTTTAATTTAATCGAAAGCTGATGTTTATCATGTGGTCACATTTACATTTTATCGAGATCTGATTACTTACTTTTGGAGTAATCTTTGATAAGGCGTATTTACTTGACTAATTTTTTGTCGACCTACGTTGTATTACTTGTCCATATAATTGAAGTCGGTTTTTTTTTCGTTTGCCAGCAAACACAATTATATTTTATTTTATTGCTATTTCTAAAAGAAACAGTATTAAAATAACAAAATACAAGAACATATTCATAGATCAGTTAAATTATCACAATTAAAAATTTTAATTAGTGTAAAGTTAGCTAGTTAGTTAAAAAGTTGTCGTTGTGCTTTTTCTTCTGACTTCACATAAAAATAATGTATTTATTTCTGATTAATACTTTTTTATTATATAATGAGGTCGGCATACAAGTGTACGGCTCACCTGATGGTAAGGGATTACCGTAGCTTATAGACGTTTTCAACACCAGAAGCATCGCAAGCGCGTTGCCGACCCTATGCCCAATTCTCCCAGGACCTCTGGTCACCTTACTCACCAACAGGAACACAACACTGCTTGAAAGCAGCATTATTTAGCTGTGATCTTCTAGTTTAGCTGTGATCTTCTGTAAGAGATGTGTTTGAGCAGGAATTTTCCTGTTGTTGTCCTATCTCATTTAGACTCATAGGTATATATGTACTCATAATACTGAGAGGTATTATGAGTACATATATAGAGAGGTAGAGGCTTCTGTAAAATCGAGGTACTGCCCCAGTCGGGCTGCTCCATATTTGTGAGCAGGAAATTTCCTGCTGTGCCCTACCTCAGTTTAGGTTTTTTATCACAAAAATGATATTTCGTCTATAACATTCAGGAATATTTATAGCAATTTACTGTTGAAAGAATCTTTAAAATAAATTCAGTGATTCCAAAGATTAGCCACAACGAACCTGCAATTTTTTTTAGCAAAAGCCAATTATTTTTCGAGGTCAAAACTCCTGTGAAACTAGTACTTGTAATGAGGTCAATGATTGGTCATAGCGGGCTCTGCCTGGCTATATTTAGTTTAATTGTCACCGCGGGACTAATTCTGGACGCCCACGCCTTTACTCGATTAATTAAAGCCTTTGCAATCAGACGTAATTGAAAGCATTTTGTAAACAAGTCTAGAAAGTAAATAAATATTTTTAATTGTATATTCATACAACTTATTACCAATTTACCAATTCATTTTGAGTTTTACCTATACTTACTAATGCAATACTGTCTAGTAATATACTGTCTACATATATATGGCCCATACAAACTTTAGCCAAAACTCATAAGCGACAAAAGTGACCACTGAGGTAACTCGTTTATGTGTCATACAAAACATATAAGATTTTTTTTTAAATCAATGGTACTTCAAAATCAACTTTAAATCATCAGCTTATAAAGCTCATCAGCTTTTACCGTTCTTAGCTGATCACAGTTCATTAACGAACATCTACTGCAGCTAACACAGAACAAATACAGATTCTGATTCTTGAGAGAATATTTGGTAAAATGTTCAACTAGTTACTTTCTTAAAAACCGTCAATCATAATAAATTAAATAAATTCAGTCATATGTCCTGAATGAAAGTTAGATTAAGTAAACCATCACGTCTCTGTTATTTTTACGATCTTTTTTGAATTATGATTTCTGACATTTCAGACAACGTTACATTTTAATTGGTCGTCCACTGCGAGGTCACTGCCCCGTATTCGTTTTTAACCTGGATTCAATCAGGCTAGATCATAAATTCGTAACGTCTGAATGTTTTCTAATGCGGTCATTTTTGTTAGTAAGGTATTGATTATCAGTGCTTGCAGTTAAATTTTTGTCCTTTAAATATTGATAGAAAGACATTGAGTACCGGAACGATAAATAAGATCCGTAGAACCTACGACGAAGGCTCTTTAAATATTTCAGTTCTGTTTGTATATATGTACTAGCGACCCGCCCCGGTTTTGCACGGGTGCAATGCTGATACTAAATATAACACAGAATGTCTTTATTTATAGTGTGAAGCTAGCTTGTAGCTTGGTTATTAACATAATAACAACAACATTCAAATATGCGTCGTTAGAAAACACGTTGTTACAGAATGCGTTAAAGAAATAAAGGTTCACTGCTCGTTTCCCGTAGGTAATAGCGTGATATTATGTAGCCTATATGTTGACCCGACATCTTAATAATATTCGCGCCAAATTTGAAGTAAATCCATGCAGTACTTTTTGAATTTATCCCGGACATACATACAGACAAACAGAAAAACAGACAAAAATTCTAAAAACTATATTTTTGGCTTCGGTATCGATTGTAGACACTTCCCAAGTATTCTTTTACAAAATATTCAATGTACAGTTTTGACTTTCCTACCATTTTATTATATGTATACTCGTAGATTGTTGTCGCAAATCTTAAACAGACGGAGTCGGGTTCTAGTTCGGGCTAGTACAGATGAATTTTAAAAGTCCTTGAGATCGACAAGAACTCAAAACGCAGTTTAATACAGAGTTATTGGAAAAAATAAAGACGTTCATTATACTCTACTCCGAAAATCCTGTCACGCGGATCTTTGAAGTAGAAGTAAGCAACCATGAGTTTAATGCACCAAGTTACCCCCTCCCCCTAACTGGTGTATTTAGTGAATATGTTTAGAAACAAATGTGGCTCCATATTAAATAACATAGTCTTCAACTTAAAAACTCGCTAGCTAACCAAAAAATTGCATTCCCTTTGTTTTTACCAAGAGCATTTTTTTATTTCATTTGATAAGACTTACTATAAGAATTTCAGTAAATTCCCACGGATTTCGAAAGTTCAATCCCCTCTAGTAATGGTTTTTCGGAGAAATTTCTTTGATTTCTTGTCGAAAGATTTGGGGAAACCCTCGTGTTAGGATCGATAGTGTAAAAATACCGGCTGTGGGTGTGCCGGGGACTTTGTACCGACTCAATGGTCTATTTCTGTACACGTTGAGAAATAACTCGTGTGTATACATCGTGTTGTATTACGATGCTTGCTTTGGAATATTTTTAAACCTTTTATATGTAAATGTAAACATTTCACGTTTTATACTCATCTATATCGGGTTATTAAAATAGTAGAGTAACGGTTAATGGTCACTACGCAATCTTATATAGCCTAATATTTGCTATCAAACAGCAGGCCCTATGAAGGCTAGATACTAATAATAATAAGTATGTATAATAGATACTTGAAAATTAAACCTAATTCTGTGATTTATGGTAATAGGTTATTATTTGAGAAATTTTGGAAAGACTTTTTCTAGTGATGTTAGAACTTTATTTTTTATTTAAATTTTTACTGTCTGTATTTTAACAGTGACTGTCTGTATCTTGACCACTCCTTGCGCCAAAACTACTGAATGGATTTGAATGAAACTTAGTGATTTTTTTTTGTCTTAGGACACATTCCGTAAAATTCATTACAGTTTACAATTTCCCTTGAATGAAAGTTAAAATGTGTTATCGTGAAGGAAGACGCAGCAAGTTTATTATAATATTTAAATCAAGTGTTGTTTGAAATTGTAATATACATATATATATAAATGTCGTGTCACAATGTTTGTCCTCAATGGACTCCTAAACTACTTAACCGATTTTAGTCAAATTTGCACACCGTGTGCAGTTTGATCCAACTTAAAAGATAGGCTATATTTTATTTTGATATATTATGTTATTATTATATTTCAGAAAAAAATAAGGTGATACGAAGTTCGCCAGGTCAGCTAGTATACATATAAAAAAAAAACTAGCTATATAATACTGCTTTCAAGCAGTGTTGTTTTCCTGTTGGTCAGTAAGATGACCAGAGCTCCTGGGGAGAATTGAGGATCAGCAACGCGCTTGTGATGCTTCTGGTGTTGCAGACGTCTATAAGCTACGGCTTACCATCAAGTGAGCTGTACGCTTGTTTGGCGACCTGGTTATACATAAAAAAGTAACTAGCTGATCCGGCGAACTTCTGATCGTAATTTTTTTTTTCGTCTTTTATTTTTAAGTTCTTTTACAGAAACCTCGTCCTGACAATAATAAACAAAAAGAAAATAATTATCCAATTATGTGCAGTAGCTCAGAAGTCATGCGTGTATTGCGTGTACATTTTTGTCGATTAATTTATCTCTATATATATAAAAGCGAAAGGTCACTCACTCATCACGAAATCTCCGAAACTATAACAACTACAAACTTGAAATTTGGCAGGTAGGCTCCTTGGAAGGCGTAGGCATCCGCTAAGAACGGATTTTATGAAACTCGACCCCTAAGGGGGTAAAACGGGGGTTGGAAGTTTGTATGAAAGTCCTATGTTTTTGAAGTAAGAGACTTGAAATTTAAAATGTATACTCTATAGATGGTGAGAAGATGTCTAAATAATGTATCTTTAGAAATCAACTCCCTTTTATTTTATTTTTATTTTATTTTATTTTACTTTATTTTGGAAACAAACGGTATTACATAAATATACAGGAAAACACAACACAATAGTATCACTTAACCAAAAATAGTTTCCGATATTAAAAAAGAACATATGACAAAGTTCAGAAGAGATGCTTCACAACAATAGTTCAATATCAAAAAACTTAATAATAATACTAAAAACATTACTATAAATTGATTAACAATCATTGAGAGAAAAAAAAGTAATCAATAAAGAAATTCAAAAATCATTACGGGCATTATGGAACAAATAAATTAAAAAAAAAAAAAACAGTTTAAAAAATCACAAATCAAATAATTAAGTATCAAGCTACAATTAAAATCATAATTAAATTAAAATCAAAAAATAAAATCAAATTAAGAAGAACATCACGAATATCATAACATCTGTCAAAGATACATTAAATCAAAGCATTCATCACATGCAATTTAAATTGATTGAGAGAGAGATGAAAAATGTCAATATTTATAAACAAATTATTGTACTGGGCACAACTTCTGTTAATAAACGCGTTTTTATAAAATTTTGTTCTTGTAGCTGGGATGTCAAATGTAATTTTATGTCTAGAATTTAAACGTGGACACTTAAAATTTAATTTTGAAACCAAATATGACGAGTCAATTACTTGGTTCACAATATTATACAACAGAACTTGATCCCGCTGAACACGCCGGTCAACGGCCGACATAGGTTTTATCAGAACGTTCAAATTTTCCGAAGAGATTGCTGTTATAGTCTTTAGGTACCTGTTGTGTATACGGTCGATTTTATAAATATGACACCCGTACTGAGGACTCCAAACAGTAGAAGCATACTGTAGAATAGGTCTAACAAATGCATTATACAAAAGTGTGTGGGTGGAAGCATGCTTGAACTCCTTGGATATCCTGAGCACAAATCCCAACATACGATAGGCTTTGCTAGCTACATAATCGACGTGCTCATCAAAGAGTAATTTGGAGTCAATAATAACTCCAAGATCTCTTACCACATCAACCCTCGATATCACTTCGCCATTCAGTTTATAGCAATAATTTATACAAAAACGCTTCCTACTAAAAGTTATTACATTGCATTTTTTCAAATTTATAAACAAAGAGTTCACTGAACAATAATTACTAAACCGAACTAGGTCATTCTGAAGGTCTATACAGTCATTGTTGTCTTTAATAATTTTGAAAATTTTACTGTCATCCGCGTATAATAAGAAATTGGAGCACTTAAAAGCTGAAGTAATGTCATTTATATATATGTTGAATAATAAAGGCCCGAGATGGGATCCTTGAGGTACCCCGGATGGCACTGGAATAAAAGATGAAGTAAATCCTTTTATAGTAACTGCTTGACTACGGTTAGCAAGGTACGACTCAATCCAACGCAGAAGGTCACCGTGCACACCGATGTATTTCAATTTATCAAGAAGAATCGAATGAGATATTTTATCGAAAGCCTTAGAAAAATCTGTGTACACGGCGTCAACCTGAAAACCTTTGTCCATTGCACATGAAATAAAATCAACGTATTCCAAAAGATTTGTCTCCGTTGATTTTCTATTAATAAATCCATGCTGCTGGGTAATGATCGTAGGTCTTATTATAGGTAGTATAATGTCGTATATAATCTTTTCAAACATCTTCGGAATGCAGCTTAACTTTGAAATAGGGCGGTAATTTTTTATGTTATGTTTATCTCCGCTTTTAAGGATTGGTATGACATAAGATCTTTTCCATTGAGAAGGCATTACAGATGTTCGCAAAGATTTAGAAAAAAGGCAATATATGGGAAACCTTAAGCTGTCAGAACAGCTCTTCAAAAATATAGCAGGTATCCCATCAGGGCCACTGCCTTTATTTAGACTTAAAGATTTTAAATATTTGTCCACCATCGACAAAGAAATATCAACAGAAAACAGGTTTAAACTGTTGTTGCAAGTATGAATATCGTAGTCGTTACTATTAGACGAAGAAATACCGGAATTTGACTCAAAGGATGAATAAAAATAGCTGTTAAAGAGATTAGTAATCTCTTGTCCATCACTTGTAAAAAAATTATCCAGATAAAACATATCAGGCAATTCAGTATTCTGGCGTTTAGATTTTACAAATGTCCAAAAATATTTAGAATTTTTAGCAATGGTATTCTCAGCATGATCTATGTATTTCTTATAGCAATCGTTTTCAACCGTTTTTTGTCTCTTACGCAGCATCCTAAACGTACAATAGTCCCTATAGTTACCGTAAATTTTCCATTTTTTATGAAACTTTAACTTTTCCTTTATAACCTTGACGAGAGAAGAAGAATACCAGATAGGATATTTTCTATGCTCAAGTACAACCTTAGTAGGAACAAACGTATCAATAACTTTATTGATAATATTATAAAAAACTTCAACAGCACTTTCCAACAGCACTTTTTGGGGTTAAAATGGGGGATGGTAGGTTGACTCACTCATCACGAAATCTCCGAAACTATAACAGCTACAAACTTGAAATTTGGCAAGTAGGCTTCTTATAAGGCGTAAACATTTGCTGAGAAAGGATTTTACGAAACTCGACACTTAAGGGAGTAAAACGGGGGTTGGAAGTTTGTATGAAAGTCCTATGCTTTTGAAGTAAGAGACTTGAAATTTAAAATGTATGCTCTATAGATGGTGAGAAGGTGTCTAAATAATGTATCTTTAGAAATCAACTCCCTTTTGGGGTTATAACCGGGGATGGTAGGATGACTCACTCATCACGAAATCTCCGAAACTATAACAGCTTCAAACTTGAAATCTGGCAGATATGTTTCTTATAGGGCGTAGACATTTGCTAAGAACGAATTTTATGAAACTCGACCCCTAAGGGGATAAAACGGTGGTTAGAAGTTTGTATGAAAGTCCTATCTTTTTGAAGTAAGAGACTTGAAATTGAAAATGTATGCTCTATAGATGGTGAGAAGGTGTTCAACTAATGTATCTTTAGAAATCAACTCCCTTTTGGGGTTAAAACGGGGTATGGTAGGTTAAATCACTCATCACGAAATCTGAGAAACTATAGGGAGCTACAAACTTGAAATTTTGCAGATAGGTTCCTTATAGGGCGTAAACATCCGCTGAGAACGGATTTTACGAAACTCGAACCTTAAGTGGATGAAATGGGGTTGGAAGTTTGTATGAAACTCCTATGTTTTTGAAGTAAGAGACTTGAAATTTAAAATGTATGCTCTATAGATGGTGAGGAGGTATCCAAATAATGCATCGTAATCTATATATATAAAAGAGAAAGGTCACTGACTCACTCATCAAATAATGCATCGTAATCTATACATATAAAAGAGAAAGGTCACTGACTCACTCATCAAAAGAACTCAAAAACCGCTGGGTGGTCCGGTCTATCTATACACCATGGACAAAGATGAAATTTAGCAGGGAGGTAGATTATAGTTAGTAGACGTCCGCTAAGAACGGACTTTGCGATATTTCGCCGCTAAGGGGGTTACATCGGGGTTAATAGTTTGTATGAAACATATACAGCAGCTATAAGCTCGCTATGATAGGCTATTTTTACTGCAGCCTGAAAATAAAACTAAAAATGTGGTGCATAGAGAGGTTTTATAAAAATGACTATTAAATTATATTAAATTGTGGCTTTTAAAAAGTTACTCAGTGTGATAAACATTTCAAGTAACTGAAAAAAAAAACAATTCATAACCACGCGGACGTAGTCGCGGGCAACAGTTAGTGTATTTTAAAACAAAGTCCCCAAAAGTGTATGTGATCGATTCCCTCAAAATCTACTAAACGGATTTTCATGCGGTTCAAGAGGAAGGTTTACGGAACGACTGAGCCGATTTTGATGAAAGTTTTATTGGAAGCTTGCCGGAAAAACTTTGTGATACACTGATTTCAACGCGGGCGAAGCCGCGGGCACAGCTAGTATCTATATAGATTAATAATGCTAATGTCCAACATTTTACGGTAATAAGAAGAATGGAATGGAAGATGAAAAAAAGCTACATACGATTTACTGATGCCCTAGTAAATATTTAAGTCGCGCTTGCAACTACAATAATTCAGTCCTGTTTAAAGATGTAACTTCTAATTCCTTTTCATCATTACAGCTTATACAGTCCACTGCTGGACATAGGCCTCAACAAGTTTATGGCAAAAATAACGTGAACTCATATGTTTTGCCCATAGTCACCACGCCAGGCAGGCAGGTTGGTGACCGCAGTACTGGCTTTGTCACACCGAAGACGCTGCTGCCCGTCTTCGGTCTGTGTATTTCAAAGCCAGCAGTTAGATGGTTATCCCGCCACCGGTTGGCTTTTTAAGTTCCAAGGTGGTAGCGGAACTGTGTTATCCCTTAGTCGCCTCTTACGACTACCACGGGAAGAGAGGGGGTGGCTATATTCTTTAGTACCGTAGCCACACAGTACAGTACTTCTAATTCCTTTTAAAAATTCTGTATTACTAATTGTTTTAGTTCTATCAGATGTGTTAATTAATTAATAAACATTACTGTACACAAAAAAATTATCTTTATTATATGAACAATATATCGAATTCCGTTAAAATGTAAAGTTAATTATCACAATCATGCGATATTCATTTATTTTTTACAAAAATATATGGCCAGCTAAATATTTAATACATAATACATTAATGAAATTATTTAAAATAAAAGTAATGTTAAGTAAATAGCAACATCACGTAGTGAAGGGTTTACTTTGGAAAACTACCCTAAAGGTGCTACTCCGTTAGTGTTTAATACGATGCGTAGCTATGTAAAAGTTGCTTGGGTAAATTAACACGTTAAACGCCAGCCTGATTTTTTAGTTTTTTTTTTGTTTGGGCCATGGGGGACACCATGTAGTCGACACAAAAATTTTCCGCCGGTGCAGCGGGGGACACGACATGAACGCGAGCCAGAGTCAACTTAAAAAATATGACTTAGAAACTTGTCATATAGTGCAAGGAAAAATAAGTAAGATCTTTAAAAATGGGTATGATAGAGCAATAAAAACTTATCATAAACATTTTGTAAATAAGAACTTTTAAACTGGCTCCATGGACTAAACAAGCGAGGCCTAACTGGTGTCCTCCATGGCGTTTATACGTGAATTGCACTGAAATTTAAAAGTTTTAAAGCAAGAAACACACTGATATAAAATTATTCGTTCCTAAAATTATCTATGCAATGCAGTAAAACCTTTATTATAATACTAGCTTTTACCCGCGGCATCACTCGCATTGAATTTTTTATAGTAAAAAGTATCCTATGTTACTTAAAATACCTCTAAGAATAGGTATGTGTACAAAGTTTCATGATGATCGGTTAAGTAATTTTCGCGTGAAAGCGTAACAAACAAACTTACATACACATTTATAATATGAAGTAGGGATATGTTTATCGTGCTGCTTTCAACGGATAACAACTCTAGTTGTAGAAAATTAAAAGATAATTCGATTTAGTGGAAAAAAGTCGACTAAAACTTCAAGTATTATTGATTCTTAATATTAGAATCATAATGTTAATCTAATAAAAATATTTACAGAACTGTTTAGTTAAATTAACGCTAACTATTTAATTTTAAGCTAACCAATTTTTTCCATTACAAAACTGATGATATCATCTGAATTATTTTTCTAAAAATCTTCTAAATCTTTACTTTTATAATTTGTATAATATGATATTTTTGATATAGTAGAGATATGTCAAATATATACATACGAGTGATGAATGAATTTAAAGTGGATGTAATGTTTAAATTTAAATGGGGGTGGGTAACACACATAATAAACGAATAAAGTCGATTCGAGAACCTCCTAACAGGGATAAAACGACATTTTCTAAAAATGAATCCTTAGCTATATCGATTTATCGCCCCCGAAATCCCCTGCATACTAAATTTCATGAAAATCGTCGGAGCCGTTTCTGAGATTCAGATTATATAATATATATACAAGAATTGCTCGTTTAATAGTATTAGATATCGTAAATGTAGTTTTTTAATAGTAAAATCATCATCATCATTACCACTTCAGCTGATCGCAGTCCACTGCTGGACATAGGCCTCCCCAAGTTCATGCCAAAAACGACGTAAACTCATGTCTTTGTCGGCTTTTTAAGTTCCAAGGTGGTAGTGGAACTGTGTTATCCCTAAGTCGTCTCTTACGAAACCCGGGGGAAGAGAGGTATTGGCTATATTCCTTACTGCCGTATCCACACAGCAAAATAGTAAAATATTAAACATAGAGAAATGCCTCACATTCCACGACACCCAGTACTATTTTCTCCTATGTCGGGGACCTCGGAAACATACAGCACGCAAGTACAAACGCTAAGACCGTGGCAAACATCTATATAAATATTTGCCATATGCCATTGAGTTTAGAACTTACAGACCTACTTGCCAACTCAGCTTTACCTCTTTGTAATGTTAGTATTAGGTACATTAAAAGTTCTACCAAATCCCACAAAATATACAGTATATATATATCTCTAATTGTTAGTTGATTTGTGGCACAGTTGTATGATCGTTAAGCTAATGATTAATATTGACAAATTTAGTAGCGTATTCAACTATGGCATAATGGCGTCATTAAAGCCTCATTATAGCATCATTATTATATTGTGCAGTAGTTAAGGTCTTGACGCTAACTCTAAACTGTGGACGTCAGCTGGCCATTCTAAGATTAATAAGAATAAAGTGGATTATTATCTATTTTTAACCGACTTCCAAAAAAGGAGGAGGTTCTCAATTCGACTGTATTTTTTTTTTTTTTATGTATGTTACATCAGAACTTTTGACCGTGTGGACCGATTTCGACAAATTTTGTTTTAATCGAAAGGTGGTATGTGCCAATTGGTCCCATTTAAATTTATTTGAGATCTAACAACTACTTTTCGAGCTATATCTAATAATGCGTTTTTACTTGACGCTTTTTTCGTCGACCTACGTTGTATTATACCGCATAACTTTCTACTGGATATACCGATTTGGATAATTCTTTTTTTGTTAGAAAGGGGATATCTCTAGTTTAGTACCATGATAAGAAAACCAGGATCTGATGATGGGATCCCAGAGAAATCGAGGGAAACTCTCGAAAATCCGCAATAACTTTTTACTGGGTGTACCGATTTTGATAATTTTTAATTTAATGAAAAGCTGATGTTCATCATATGGTCACATTTAAATTTTATCGAGATCTGATAACTACTTTTTGAGTAATCTTTGATAACGCGTAGTTACTTGACTATTTTTTCGTCGATCTACGTTGTATTACTTGTCGATGTAATTGAAGCCGGTTTTTTTTTCGTTTGTCTGCAAACACAATTATTGTTTATCGCTTCAGCCTGTAATATCCCACTACTGGGCATAGGCCTCTTTCCCCATGTAGGAGATGGATCAGAGCTTAATCCACCACGCTGCTCCAATGCGAGTTGGCGGATATATTCCCTACTATGAGTACCGATCGCTATCAGGTGTACGGTCTGCCAAGAAAGTGGTGTACCAGTTTTGATTTAGTTTTCTGGTCATCGAAAATTACAACAAGGTTCGTTATAATAAGATATTACTGAAAGACACATAATATAATAATGACGTAAACCTAATTGATAATATTCATACGCCATTATTATACATGACATTTTAAACTCTATTAGGTATAAATAATATCGTTGTCAATAATCAGATAAAGACGGCAATAGAAGTTGTCAGATCGATCTGCAAGCGAAACTAATCTCATAAACTTTATCACCTATGAATCTGCAAGCGGCATTCAGCCTTAGGGTGGTACACCACTTGCTTGGCCGACGGTACATGATAACAACCGGGACCGACGGCTTAACGTGTTCTCCAAGGCGCGGTGGCGAGACCCACTAAGACTGCACAAACGCCCAGACCACGCAAACACCTGTATGGCCAGTATAAATGTTTGTCATGTGCGGGGATCGAACCCGCAACCGCCAGCGCAACAGGTACAATCCATGTCTGTGACCGCTGCGCCAGCGCGGCGTCCGGTTTTTGTTTGTACGTAGAGATTAATTCCCAACTGAAATTTTACTTTTTCGATCGTAATAATTTACGTATGTAATTGTTTTAACAGACTTCAAAAAAAGAAGAGATTTTTTTTGTGGCCGTTACCTTATAACTTTCTGGGTGTAACGATTTTGATAATTCTGATTATAATCTTTCTTTGTTCGAAAGCTGGCCCTTGCCATGTTGTCCCATTTAAATATGAGCGAGACCTGGGGGACCAGGGGTTTTAAAGTACTACTAGTACTTAATAATGCGTATTTTAACTTTAATCGATAATAGTTTCGACTACGTACGTTGTGTTACTTGTAAATGTAAATTTAAATCAGTTTTTTTTTATTTGACTTGCAATACAATAAATTAAATTTACCCCTAAACTATAGGGTAACCATCCAAACGCCAGATTTTACATTTTAATTAACTTATACTAAGATAAAGTATTACATGGAGGGTAATTCCTGGAACCAACTGCAATTTTACGCTTGTTGTCATTTTATACTATTAAACTATAGAAAAACCATTATGATACCATCATGAAAATATTACCCCTAATAAAATAGTAGTCTACCAAATCTATCACTTTACATTATACACAGTATACCTACAGAACTAGATCGATTTCACTGAGGTAGAGCACAGCAGAAAATTTCCTGCACAAAATATGGAGCAGCTCTACTGGGGTAGTACCTCGACATTGCAGAAGATCACAGCTAAATAATACTGTTTTCAAGCAATGTTGTGTTCCTGTTGGTGAGTAAAAGGACCAAAGATCTTGGGGGGAATTGGGGATAGGGTCGGCAACGCGTTTGGATGCTTCTCGTGTTGCAGACGTATAAGCTACGGTAATCGCTTACCATCAGGTGAGCCGTACGTGATAATAATAAAGAATAGTGTAATGTAATAAAAACGTAGTAAAAATATATTATTTTTAATTTAATTTTTTGTGCTAATGAACTGAAGCCAGACATAAGTGGATCAGTGGTTAGTTCGTGACTGTACGCATTAGTTATATTAGCACGTTTACGAGACAATACAAACCAAGCCTCAGACTGTAGACACGACTGTCTTGTCTTGTCTTACTTTGGGCATTGAAATCAGTATTAACAAATCGTATTGTACTGAAGCTGTAAGTATTTTGTTGAATCGTAACAAAGTATTATTTTAATGTCGATAACATCTGGCAATCAGTAAGTATTGAAACTTATATAAAAACTAGAAAACAAAAATGGCTACCTTGACTAATTAACATAACGATATTCAGCTGACTGAATCATTTAAAACATTGTGTATTCCCGTTTTTATCTACGCTTAATGTATGCGAGTATTAGATGAAAAGACCATTAATTGACAATAAATATCGAGAAAATTCTGAATGAATTTTAATGTTAACTACACTATTATTATAAGCTTAATACTAATAACAACGACTACATAGGTACGAAACATTAAAATTACTAAACCTTTTTTAAAGAAAAACTTAATTACGCACGCTTGACTTGGGGAGTAAGCTGGCGAATGCGTGACGAGAACGTTATAAAAATTTGATCGAGCGAGGCGAACGGAAGTTGATAAGGAGATATAAGTTATTGAAGATGGAAAGAAGAGAGAGAGTTGTGTTTCGTAAGTTTTACTTCAGTCGTGTGGTCTGAAGCACACTCGTTTTTCTTCATTCCTCTCACGATTAAACTTACATTGACTTAAGCAATAAAAAAAAAACAAGTTACTAGTCATTGTAGCAAACACAGAAATTAGCGTCTATGAAAAAAATAATGATTACAGTAAAATAATCATTACATAAAAAGTGTGTTTGATAGTATAATGTCTGCGCTTTTCTACAGTCTAAAGTCTTCGTTCACGCAGCGTGTCGGAAGTTTTGATGTTTGAATATTGGTAAAACCGAAAACAAGTTGCGTAAATATATTTGAGTATGTATTTATTACCTAATTATATCTAGTTATTTTTTAAGATAATTTCAGCTCCAACTGGAAAATATTACGAAATTAAAATTTGTGTTTTATATTACACACATCAAAACATTAAGTGATTCTAGTGGTAAAAACTAGGCTTATAAAATTTACGGTCTCGATTTCGTTTCGTGTTTAGCGGCAAAAGAAATGATAAACAGGTACATACACACTTAAATGTTTACGCACAAAAGTACAGGCTTCTGAGAAGAGAAGAGAAGTTTTTATTTTATTTTTATGTCACTAGGTCGGCAAACAAGAAGCGTACGGCTCACCTGATGGTAAGCGATTACCGTAGCTTATAGACACCTGCAACACCAGAAGCATCGCAAGCACGTTACCGACCCAATCCCCAATCTCCCCAGGAGCTCTGGTCACCTTACTCACCAACAGGAACACAATACTGCTTGAAAACAGCTGAAACAGCATATTATTTTGCTGTGAGCTTCGGTAAGGTCGAGGCACTACCCCAGTCGGGCTGCTCCATATTTTGAGCAGGAAATTCCTGCTGTGCCCTACCTCAGTTAAATGTGAAACTATAATGCCACTAGGCGCGAAGTCTTTTTTAACCTATTGTGAAGGAGCACGCTGGATGAGGTCAATCATTTTCCTTAACAGGAAGAAGATGGGCTTACCATTGAGATATGGAACAAACAGATAAACAGACAGACAGACGGACAAAAATTCTAAAAAATGTTATTTTGGTATATGTACCGTGTACACATACATCCATATGCATTTAGTAAAAAGCGGTTATTTTAATATTACAAAAACAGACACTCCAATTTTATTTATTTGTATAGATGTATAGATCTCAAAGTTTCGGTTTTTTATCATCATAGGTTACACCTTTAGAGTTTTCAATAGGTAAAATTCTTTTTGCCACAGCGAAAAAATTCTGTTTTGGAGGAAAGCCTATTTGCCATATATCGGGTCATTATAGATAGACCTAGCAGAGATTATTACTCAAAGCCTTTTCCTTTGTAGGAGAAGTATTGTAGCCTACTAAGGTAGTACGGTAGTAGTAAACGGTACGGTAGTAGTAGTAAGGTACTAAGGTAGTAGGCTACAATACTTCTCCTACAAAGGAAAAGGCTTTGAGTAATAATCTCTGCTAGGTCTATCTATAATGACCCGATATATGGCAAATAGGCTTTCCTCCAAAACAGAATTTTTTCGCTGTGGCAAAAAGAATTTTACCTATTGAAAACTCTAAAGGTGTAACCTATGATGATAAAAAACCGAAACTTTGAGATCTATACATCTATACAAATAAATAAAATTGGAGTGTCTGTTTTTGTAATATTAAAATAACCGCTTTTTACTAAATGCATATGGATGTATGTGTACACGGTACATATACCAAAATAACATTTTTTAGAATTTTTGTCCGTCTGTCTGTCTGTTTATCTGTTTGTTCCAGCTAATCTCTGAGACGGCTGGACTGATTTTGACGGGATTTTTACTAGCAGATAACAAATGTAATAAGGAGTAATTTAGGCTCTTTTTATTTTAAGAATTCATTTATTTTGTAACTCTGCGAACTAAACAAAATTGTTCTTTAAATTCCACAACAAGATCACAGCTAGTCTAATAATATGATTTTTAAATCGATGTCAATTTTTCATCATATTAATATCACATTTTAAATGTGATAACGATCTAGTCTAACATCCACTGCTAGGCATAGGTCTCTGTCTCCATATAGAAAAAGGATTAGAGTTTAATCCACCACGCTGCTCCACTGCAGGTTGTCGGATGTGTTCCCTACTATAAGTAAGGGTATTAAATGTAATATGTAAATAATAATGTAACTGCGTCATCCATTACTAAAATCGTACTCAATAGTATTAGCTAGCGAAATACCCGCCAACACGGGTAAAGCTGAAAGAAACGTGTAGTCTTAAAATAAACTAATGATTCTCACGTGCGCCACGGGTGAGAGGAAACGTACTTTACCCCCCACTGCTTTAATGCTGCAAACATTTCATTATCATCGCGAACTGATAGTAAATCGGTACGATTTTCATAAATTTCATAGACATGACGTCCAAATCACGCCTCCTTTACATGACCTGCGCGTGTGCACACCGTGCTACGATTTTGTACTAACGCGAAACAATAATATTTGTATATATAGTTTTAAGGAATTCGAGAATTAATTAATTTTTTTCACGCTAGCGTCGGTGGTTGGTCAATTAATTAGCTGTTGACTACCTCTATGTAAATATATATAGTTGTAATTTATATAAGATATCCTTTAAAATATTTTTTAAGCTTTTAGAGATTTACCTGTGTACATTGAATTCAATAACTTGATCAGAATGATTTTATTTTTTAAATTTTAATAAAGTCGCGACAAGCTTTTATATCATATAACTTTTTGTATCAACGTCATGTGTTGATAGTAAAAGTTTTTAAGGAAAAGCTTATTTTGTTCTTTTTGGTGTATTTGACTAAAATATTATTTTTCGAAGTTTTTTTTTGACAAGAAGGTCGGTGTACACAGTGACGAATTTTACAAAAAAAAAATTTAATATTTATTTATTTTATTTATAATCGACTGAATTATACATGACTACGAATTCGCGTAGTTTATCTCCTCTTATGATTCATTAGTCGTTAAACCCTTGAATAATTTGTTTGTGAAATAAAAACACTCTTTCGCGGTATTGCATCTTCGAAAATGTATCGAAATTGACCACTTCAACTTACGCGGAATTTTTACAAGGATGAAATAAACAATTAATAAATATATTAAATTTCATTACTTATTAGGAGATATTTTACAGTTAGCATTCTAAAAAAGCCCTGACGCCATTTTTGGCATGAGCTTGTGGAGGCCTATGTCCAGCAGATGACTGCAATAGGCTGAAATGATGATGATGCTGATTCTGACAACATAATGTAGGCAACAAAAATACTTCGAGCTATTTCTTTACATAAATCAGTTCATTTGTAATTAATGTAGAAAAAAATGACAAACTTGAAAAGGTTCCAAAACCAAAAATTTATGTCTCGCATAATGTGGTACCAGCAATTTTCTTCAAAAAAGTTTTATATATCAATGATATTACCAAAAAAAAAAAAATTTTTTTTCTTGTATTCGAATTCTAATCTTTCCTCTTTTTTCTAAGATCATTGCATCTGTTTAAGGTTGAAATAAAACATGTTTTTCCATACTAATATGTCAAATATAAGCTTGTTCCTTTTAGCTAACGACGCATGCATCTTATTACACGTACATGATTAAAATTTTTGACGAAACATTGGATTTTGATAAATTTGACGTTCCATTCCAAATTCATTTCCTTAATAGTATCCTTATTCTTTTCAACGTTTTATTATTTAAACTTTAAAAAATCTCATGATTTCATCATTCCAAACACCTGTTATTAAAATTTTCCACACGTTTTGTGATATAAGTATTATGGTTTTAAGTTTATTTGTATTTTCAGTGAGTCATCAACAAAAAGGCAATTCAACTTTTACATTTATTTATTTTCAAGTCCAGTTTTTCTTCGAAAAATCCGACAAACAACGAACAATATGACCATTCTTTCTAGGACATGACACGCAGATACGCGGTTTTGACTTTTTATCATTTGAACCATTTTTATGAGACGAAGAACTCCGCTGACTTAATGGGACGATGGCAACTCCTATATACCCTCTACCCACGAAATCTCAATTTTGATTTTTTTGTAGTTACGCTGTATTAGCTCTTAGTTACTCGGTATTGCAGTATCTCAGACTATACCTAAAAAGCCTATACTTATTGTTCAGATGAAGAATAAATTATTGTTCAGATAAAAATAGAAATATATATAAATATATATACTTCAAGGCTTCAAATGTATATAGTAGTACGTATATGTAAAAACCGACACAATCACTATTTAATAATAAGATAACAATTTTTTAAAATATAATTAATAGATAAACTTGTAATTATTTCGGTTTCGATAAATATTGTTTATTTATATTATTAATAAAATAAAATCGTTTAGACGTTTCTATTTACGAGTAGGTGTGAATTTTTTGAATAATACATTTACATGAAAGATTATATCTTCACGAATTGCTTATGACCAGGCTCTTCACACACTTATAAAGTACCACAGAGAAACTTTGCTCCTAAGGTAATGTTTTTAAGGAACCGACCTGTTTCTCGTACATTTTTAGTTTTTCTATTCGACTATTTATCTATTAAAAATCAAATACGTATCTTTAATTTATATCTTCTTTATAATACAAAAAAAAAACAAGAAGATTAAAAAATATTAATAACAAATTATAATTACAAGTTTTATTTATAAAATTTAATGAATGGATATTCCCTAATTTTTATGCATTACTATAAAATTTCCTCTGAACATAAATCAACATGAAATACAATCAGGATTAGGCAGGAAAAAAAAGTTCAGGTACAACTAGTGTCGCATAAATGTAAAGAAAGTTATGAGTTCTATTAATTATAACGTGACAATCTTATTTGATATATTTTCTTGGAATCGTACTTTAGATTATCACGAGACACACAGACAAACGGATGATTGCACAATAGGTACCATTACATGTAATGTTAGTTGTGAGAGTTAAAAATAATATTACGGAACCAAATTTCGTCTTGGAATGCTTTATCGCAAGCACGTGACTGAACCGTGCTATCATTCGGCAGGCGAGTGCTCGGAATTATTCCATACTAATTAAATTCTTTGTCTGTGCTTCTACGACGAATTTGTTTACGATCATATTATTAACTTTTAATATTTTAATACTCGTATTTTTTTAAATATGGCGTAATAAACCATTCACATTAAGTATTACTAACCTAAGTATCGAACCTAATTCTATGAACCCTATTCTATCATGAGCGGGGATCGAATCCGCAACCGTTGACGTAAAAGCCTGATATTGTGACGACTGCACCTGTTAGTCATATTTCTACAATTTCAATTTTAACCTGTTTCCGTTTGTAACATTATGTCACTGTTTTAATTCTGTACCTCCTGTTACGAGTGATATAAGTCGAGTTATACCCCTTTTTTATCTTAACATGGGCATTATTTAATGGATAACTGATTTTATGCTAGTCTACTGAATTGTGTTTAATTATATGCATGTGTTTACCTACATGAGTTGCGGACTTAGATTGAGCAATGTATGTTCCGTTTTGTAATTAATGTTTTAGTGTAATAACTGCTGGTAAAATAATTAATAAATAAAATGTGAAAAAAGTAACGAATATTTTGGTTCAATTAACCTTATTTTGTCTGTTATAATTACGGAAATAATTTTTTGCAATGGAAAAAATCTCATGAAACATGGACAAATGCAGACCAAATTCTCATACCGAGTTATAAGAGCATAAGAGTTCTCGTAGACTCTCATAACTCGGTATGAGATTTTGGTCCGCATTTGTCCATGTTTCATGAGATTTTTTTCATAGGGGAGATATCTCTGATAAAAAATTCGTGAATATCAAAATTTGTCAATTTGTAACCCTTTGTCAGAAATAAATAAATGTTTTTCGTCTTTTATGATGTGAGTGATTTAAGTGCGATTGTTTTGAATTTCACATTACGTATTCAGTACAATTTTCGTGAATACTAATGTATCTAGAGTTATCTCCCTTTGGACCTAAACTATCTCAAATTGTTAAAATTCTGGTAAATTATGTGAATAGACGAGGTAACAAAAAAAAAATGTCTGAAGGGTTAAGGGGTATATATTTGTATTCTCTTTGAAGAACTTTGCGGAAATGGAAAATTTTAACCTCTATTAAGTTTTTTTCGTAAATTACTTTAAAAATTATATATTACCCAAAAAAAAAACTAAGGTGTATGTTGGAAAGAGAGTGTTTTACTTTACAAGAGAAAATACTCCCCTTGAACCACGAACAATATTTTTTTTGACATCTTATTTTTACTCCCCTATAAAATAATTATTTTCGACTTGTATCACTTGTCACAGGAGGCACAGAATTAAAAGATTATGTAGTTGGAATATTTATTAATGAGAATATTTCTTTTTTGATAATTGTTTGGTATTTTCTAAGTATTTATTTTTAAGATACCACGGCGCGATAAGGAGTCACGGAGCGTTATCAGTGCCACGCGCGGAGGCGGTCGTGCGCTTCGCCAGTCGCCCGCCGGCGTTCCAGCGACCTCTCGCGGAGCCTCGCGTGATCCACAGTTGGACTTCTGCTCGCATATGACACCCACCACCCCAATTACAAATTGTGTCAGGATTGAGGTTTATATGTGCATAAGTGTATCGTAAATAGTGTTACAGTGAAGTGATAAAGAAAACGACAGTGTTTATATATCAATTTCTTATATTCTTTGAATCTTACCATCATCATTAGCATAGACTTACAGCTAGTAACTACTTAAGTAGTCAGATAGAACAGTCTTTATTCAGTACTAAAATTAGGTGACGATCTCGCGATCGCGATCACAGAGGTGAAGGTAGCAGGCGAGGCGCGGGCGCGGTCGGGGCGCGTTCTTTGGCGTGACGCTTGACGTGCTTGGCGAGGTGGTCGGAGCGCATAAAACGACGGCTACATACGCGGCATCCGAACTTCTTTTCTCCCGTGTGCGTGCGTTTGTGCCGTGACAGCTCGTCTGAGCGAGAGAATCGTCGCTCGCAGCCCGGCCAACCACAGCGGAAGGGACGCTCGCCGGTATGAGTCCGGGCGTGAGCCTTCAGGTGTGAGGACTTGAAATAGTTCTTCCCACAGCCGGGGTACGCGCACTCGTAGAGACGTCTCCTTGCGGCGGGGGCGGGGGCGACTAGCCACAATGCGGTAGTGGGTAGCAGCGCGCCCGGTACTAGCACAGCCGGGGCGGGCCGGGGCGCGAGGGGCACCCACCCAGGGGTGGACGCAGTCGATACTTGCGGCACCCTCTGCTCATCACGTTTGGGTGGCGAACACTCCGGGTGCGGCGAAGGAACTCTAGCCTCCTCTTCTACAGGTTTCGGACTGGGCGGGGCCGGAGGCGGCGATTGCGTCTGACTCGCTATGTATTTAGCTTGTGAGTAGCTGTGGCCTCGGTTCATTTTGAATTTGAGGGTCTTGAGGATGTTCATTGTTGTCGGAGGCGGGGGTAGCGGTTCGGGGCTGCAGGTGCCGTCCTTGTGCGCCCGCATTATTACAGAGGGGCGCGTGCAGGGCTCCGGCGGCGGCGTGGCCAGTAACAGCCTCGCTAGTTCGCAGCGAGACCGTTTGCTGCATTCATCCTCGCCTTCGGAATCTGAGGGTTGTGGGGTGACGAGCCCGGCCGGAGGAGACTCCCGGGCACGCTTCACTGCTGCCTTCTTCAGAGGCAACTCGACCTGCGAGACAAAGACAACATACATAAGTGATTGCTCACTAGCCCAGAGCACGCGCGCTCTGCGTGATCGCGCGCTGCGCTCCTGCCATACGATTGCACAAGGTACCGTTTTATTCTGGGTACAAGGTTTGTACTTATTTTTTATTTTCTAGGAAATAGAATAAAAGTTTCGGTTAACAAAAAAAAAAAAAAAAAAACAAATGTCAACACTCACTTTTACGTCCATCAACGGCGGCGTTGACGGCGGGGAGAGGGGTCCGCAAACATCTAGCATAGTGGACATGGTGACTAAGGTATTATCATTCAACGTTCTCAACTTTCTTTTTATTTCACAAAACTCGCGGGCTCGGTGCGTAGTTAATCGCTAGAGAGCCTTGTAGTTTCGTCGGCGATCCGCAGACGAATAAACCGCACAGCGAGCGTTCGAGCAACGAGGCACGGGCTGGCGCGGGGTGCGGGCGGCGGGCGACCAATGGGAGCGGACGGCGCGGCGCGGTGGGCCAATGGCGAAGGACCGATCACGCAGGCGACGCGTGCCGGCGCGTGGCGTTCACGTGCACACCGAGTGACGACGGCGAGGTCGCGGCGTGACGTCACCGGCGCGCCCCCGCGTGACGTCGCAGGGGCGCGGGCGCGCAAGGTCGCAATCGTACGCGAACCGTCATCGTCACACCGCGCTCCGTCACACTGTCACTCCGTCACATGTCTCTGCTACAATTTTGACAGATGCCAACGACCGAAAGAAAATACAGAATAGCGCGTGTAGAAGATCTAAGAAAGCATAACAACATCGCATTAGGTATAATAAAGAGCTTTATCCGTATCTGGGTAGGTATGAATATTCTAGATAGTAAACACGCGCTGTCAGGGCCGTCGTAGTCAGATAGGCGCGCTGGCTGGCTCGCTTGGAAATTCGCACGCTATGATTTGTCAATGAGCGATGATCGTTTTTGTTTTAAATTTTAGTGACTTAAAAAAATGTTAAAATAATAAAAAATACCGCAATATTTTCTTGTGCGAAAATGAATCTCAATACAAGTATATAAGGGGGGCAGTTCTGTATTCCCACGGCCTATCTTATCTGTAGGTCGGGGGCTTGATAACATTATTTTGAACGTTTATCTAATATACATTATACATAAATATATGATGAAAATGTAAGTATATCACTAATAAAATTTTATTATTTAATTATATTTTGGTTTACCTAAAAAATCGGAACTAAGAAAATTTTTTGCCTAACTATTTAAAAAAATAGCTATTTTTTCATTTTATAGTTTTTTTTCTATCATATTTCTTTATCTAACCATCGGAAACGAAAAAAAAGGAAAATCTAATAAAAATCTATGGAATAATTTGACCTTCATTTCCCGCTTAATCTATTATAATACATAATTCGTAGTTATTTTTACAATCTAAACTATATAATAGACCTCTTCTTGAGTAGTATTTTAAACAAGTTACAAAGTCCTTTAAACAGAAAAAAACGGAATCATTAAACTATCCGTCTATTCTAGTATGAAATTAACAAAGCTTGTTATAATTATATTGTGAATCTCGCAACTTTCCTCATAGTTGACTGACACCAAACAAGATGGGGTGACGTCACTGACCGCCGAGTTACACCGTGAAAGTATCACGCGGCCACCGAATGACTCGCATGGTGCAAGTCATGACCGCATAGAATTTTTTGACTTAATTTTCCTAACGTAATTTCAATTATCATATTTAATTTTTGAACATAATCATTATGTATTTAAAATAAATAGAAAGCAATAAGGTTTTAGTCAAAGAATTAATTGATAAGTAGTAATATTAAGACATTTTTAAAAACCTATACGTAAATCTATTAACTATAAATTATCGTACTATTTCTGGTATTTTATACAAATGTTAATGATAGCAATTTCAAACGTTAAATTTAACTTTCATGTGTATCTTATATTGTTAGGTAATGAAAAATGTAAAAGAAAAAAATGAAGTGAAACTGTTCAACACATTCGTTAATAGCGTATTAGCGTATAAATAGCGAACAAAATCTGTCACGAAAGTTTGATTGAATATACAGAAGACTTTTTATACATGAAAGATGATTATTGTGATTTATAAATGATGGACAAATAAATCACATATTGTAATGAAATTAAACATAAAACTTTATAATAAAAAATCAAACATTTCCTTGATTTCTAAAAATTTCAAAAAAGTTTAATATTTAAATGTGTTATCAGTTAAACGTATCAATGTGGGTAAAACCTGGAATGTGATTTAGTAACATATAAATAAGTAAGTAAATTAAATAAATAAGAAAATCTTTTATTTACAAAGTGTTAAATACAATGTTGGCAAATCAAAATGAATCACGTCATGTAACTTATCAAACCACAAAAACATTGCATGCAGTCAATGAATGATCGACTGGGAAAGATCCACTAGGACTTTACATATTTTGTGATTTATCCAACCTGAAAGTATATAGCGTCACGTCATGCGTCATACCATATTGGAAAATTTAGCACGCGGATAGTAAATGATAAGTTGGATATAGTTCAAAGTGAATGGATATTTTCATTAAATCATACCGTATAAACAACAAAGTCAAAAATATAATTATCATTTCAGCTTATCGCAGTACACTGTCCAGTCAGTAATTTCCATTTACAAATATTTTTAGTAATGTTGAATATAGGCAGAAATCTATTGATTTTGTTGTATAAGTAGCCACCCAAGCTACAAAAGAATCTCCTTGAGAACTTTGTGAAAAATTTACTACGTTACACAAGATTGTATCGCTTTTTGGCGTGTGACAATGACGAGTGGTATTCAAGAAGTGTATGTTGTTTTAGTAGGGTGTTGAGTATAAACAATGACAATCGTGAATCAGTTGTGATGTTATAAACAATCATATTTATGATACAATCATTTGTCATATTATATTTTTTATTAATTAACAATGATTGATTACAACGATTAGATTAAGCACAAAAATAAATGCTTGACACTAAACGAATAACCCACACACATACCTTTAGGCCCTGCAACACGTTTGCAATGCTTTTAGTGTTGCAAGCGTCCATAAGCTACGGCAATCGCTTACCATTGGGTTGGTCGTATGCGGATTTGTCGACCTAGTCGTTTTCGTAAAATGTTACAGTTTTTTTGAAACGAATAGTTTTTGGGGTAGGGCAGGAAATATCTAGCTTAAAGCAGCAGTTGGAGCAGTTAGAACTACAAAAATGGTAACAGCTAAATAACAATACTCTCGAGTAGCGTTGTGTTTCTGTGGTGAGTAAGGTAGTCAGAGCTCTGGGGAAGGGTCGGGGATATAGTTGGCAATGGGCTTGTAATTCTTCTGGTATTGCAGGCGTTCATAGGCCAATCGCTTACTACCAGGCGGACCTCTGTAGTATAATAAAATATGTGATGCTATGACTTAAATGTCAAATAATTTCTTAGGTGTCAGACCCTAATGCCGATAAGATTAGTTCTCAGTGTTACGAAGAACGCAATCACAAAATTGTAGTGTTTTTGATTTTAAATAAATATAAGTGAATATCTAATTTTGTTTTATTTCCATCGTTCCCAAATCAAAAGCTAAAATTGAAAATGAGTGTTGAAATAATACTAAAAAGTACTTAAATCCTACTTTGTATATTTAAACACATATAAAGTTCATAATTCAGTTGTAAGTGGTCTCTGCTTACCCCTACGGGAAATACACCTTACTCTTTAGTGGTGCGAGTAGTCATTTGTATAAATATTCCTTTCTTATTTGTATGTCTGTCCTTGTTGGTCACCCCAACGTGCCTCAAAGAGCATGTTAAGCCGTCGGTCCTCGGTAGCAATCGTTAAAAGTTACTCAACGTGCAATGGAACGGGCTATGCTTAGGCTTTCTCTCAAAGATAGATAAGATTAGAAATGAGACTATCCGCGCGAGCACGAAAGTAACCGACATGGCCCACAGAATTAGCAAGTTGAAGTCGCAGTAGGCTGGTCACCTGTGTCGCAGGACCGATGGCAGTTGGAGCAGGTATGTCCTGGAGTGGAGACCACGTCTTGGCAAAGGCAGTGTGGGATTTCCTCCAGCCTACTGGACCAACGATCTACGTAAGATTGCCGGTGGAGGTTGGATGATGATTGCGGAAAACCGAGATGTCTGGCGTGAATCTGGGGTAGCCTATGTCCAGCAGTGGACTACGATAGGCTGAAGTGAGTGAGTGAGTGATTTTCACTCATAGTAGGGAACATATCCACCTACCTGCAGTGGAGCAGCGTGGTAGATTAAACTCCAATCCTTCTCCTACGTAGAGAAAGAGGCCTATGCCCAGCCGTGGGATGATACAGGGCGAATGCAGACTTAGAGCTGATTTCACCGGTTGTGGATAAAGTTTATCTTTCAAATTATTTACGAATAGTGTTTAACAGCAGGAGGTAGCATAGGCCATTAATTATGATCTGTTTCTCCTCAATTACATAAAAATAAATTTTAAATTCATGCTTGCGAATAGAAATAGCACATAAAATTAGTGGAATTCGATAGTATAAAATATCAAAAACTTTTATCAGTTGGATACCGTCATCCGTCAATAGGTATCCAATAAATCGTAAATGACAAATGCTATCTGACACAAGATCTTGTCAACTATTGTTATGGTTTTGACTTTAAAGTTTCAACCAAGGTCTGATTAACTGACAATCCCAACGTGACATTGGCGAAATGATATGTGTCAAACTGACACAACTAAAAGCCATTATGCAAAGAATGAACTGAACTGACGATCGCTTGTCATTTACGCCATACGCCACTACGTATGTGTTTAAGCGAGTATTATTATTGCGATTTTGTCGAACGCGTGTTTCTTGTTCCCGCCTATCCCACCATTCCAGAGTCACACTCACAGCCAGTAGTTTGTTAATCACCGACATAAAATTGTGTTCTGATGCAGGTTTATGATTATTTTATATACCTACATATTGCAATATTTTTATCATAAACAGGGGTATGATTTTTAATTTTCAACCGACAACGTAAAAAAACGGAGGAGAATGTCAATTTGATTGCATTTTGTGTTGTGTGTTACCTCCCAACTTTTCACCGAGAGCACTGATTTTGATGGTTTTTTTTAATCGAAAGCTGATACTTGTTATGTTGAGGGTCCCATTTAAATTTAATTGAGATCTGACGATCTCTTAAAAAAGCATATTTCATTGTGCGATTTATCGACTAGTTGATAGAGAGGTTTTTAGAGGATAAAAACCTCTTCAAAGTTATGAAACTTTATTTTTGTATATTTTTTTCAATAGAGGTTCACAGTAACAAAAATAAGAAACGTTTAATGTAAATAACCATTGACCTTAATAAAAAAAAACAGAAACCGCGTCCTTGTGTAACTTGTTGACTATAACTGCCTTAATTAAATGTTGATCATAGCGACATCTACCGAGAATTTACAGAAACATTTTAAGCATAGATGGCGTATCATTCTGTTCGAAATAAATTTTTCTTAAATTAGATACTTTGAGTTGGAATACCAGGACGAGTTAATATTTCTTAAAATAATAAATAGATCTCTTTAGCCGCTACTTTTACATCACGATAAAACAACGCATAATAAAAGTGAAAACGGATATCTAAGAGTAAAGCTTTTGCAATTCGTGATATCTATTACTTTTTCTTTTCATTTATAAGAATACTTATATAGTAAAGCCAAGATAAATAGGTATTGTTGCTATATTATCAAGTGTTGTTGACACTGATTGTTCATAGATTTATCCTATACTATTTAGTTTTAGTTTTTAATTACAGCAGTTGTATAGATGTTCCCGCTGCTTCTTCCTTGGATAATGTTATACGTCAGATACCTTTAACGGCTACCTTTCTGGTATTTGGTTCATCCAAGATTTTAAAAATCAACATCAGCATTTTCATAATTTTCGGTCATAATAATGTCCACAAATGAAACTGTTAACAACACTATCAAATTGTTGTACTATATTTATTCGTTAAAAATAACTAAAATTGTGCATTACCTACACTGCAATAGGGAAATAAAATCATAATTAATTACAAAACATGTGCGACTGCCATTGATTTATAAAAAAAAAACTTTTTTATAGATCAATGTCGCCTTTGAAAGCCTCTGTGTGAAACCTTATGAAAATTATTGGTTTAAATTATTGAGTAGAGGCAGATTTCACTAAACACGATTACATTTTTTATTTTCAAATAAATCCAGTAACCATTTTTTAATTATAATTTTTGACGAATGAGAGGATATTTAATAAATTTCATAAAAAGCTTTTTAAGATATTATTTTTAAGGTATTCAAAAAGCAAAAATATTATGAAATGCAGCGCCATCTAGTAATGAGTAAGATGAACTATCAAACAACAATGTTTAGTAAAAGAATCGTTGCTTTTGAAGTATTTATAATAGGTATATTAATTATTATATAAATAAATAAGGCCACACTTTTAGTGTCAACACGTTCTTAAAATTTTAAATAATAGATAAGTGCGTACTGCGTACCTACATTTTATGTTGCAAATGACCATCATTAGATAATTTACAGTACCGCACCATCTTGTGAAGTATTTACAAATTACGTTGTATCATTATAAAAATGTACTCTTGTTTAGTTAACTAGGTACGCCGTTTGTACCATAGATGGTGTACCTAGTAGTTGTTCATACTTTTGAATATAAGCAAGTTTGTATTGCTACTCTGTATTTTAAGTGTATAGAGAAAAAAAGGGTATAAATATAGAATTTCTAAATTTCTTTGTAAAAATAGGTAGGACTATTAAACATAATTGTGTTTTTTCGAACGATCGTTATTTAATATTTTTTTTGCATAAGGTTTAATGGGCCTGTTTCACCGGTTATGGATAACGCTATTTGACGAATAACGGTATCCAACGGATAAAAGATTATAATATATTATTCTTTCTTAATATCTAATTCCGTGGTATTAATGATCTCATTAATACCACGGAATTAGATCTAAGAGTTGTAGTTTATTAATTAAGTAGAAACAATTTCTAATGCCCTATTCTACCTCCGGCTGTTAATGTCTACCAGTAATCTATTTTTAGGATAAACTTTACCCGCAACTAGCAAATTTTTTGGGTAGAGACAAAGAAATCCCCCCTGAGTTGACTAAAATCTCACCAAACATCATCTAGGGGGTAGGGGAACGAGAAGTTGTTAAAAAAAATCACGTAATTAATATATGGAACCAAAGGTCGCTTTCATACGTAGGAGGAGTGTTGACACTTAATTCACCATGCTGCTCCACTGCGAATTGGACTGCACACTGAGGACAATAACATTTTACAGTAGGTACATAAATAAACGCAAAAAAATTAAAATTGGTTAATACTCGTTTTGTACTATTCTTGGGTATTCAAATAAAATTAGTTGTAGCAGCCTTTGACGGATAAATTTAGGTACTGATTTCGTGTATTAATACATTATATAGATATAATTAATAGGAATGATTCAGTTCGTTTTGCGTTCACGTTTTCTAATATTTTGTAGAACTTTGTAACGGAATAAATAGAAAATTTTAAAATTTCAGATAACGTAACTGAATTATGTTATTAAAACTTTACACGATTACAATTTGATTTATAGAAATAGCTTATAACTGTTTTGTTAGCTAACGAAAAAAAAACCGACTTCAATTTTATAGACAAGTACCTAATACAAGTTAGACGAAAAAAATTAACAAACGTACTAGTTGTACGGTTTTCGAGAATTTCCCTCAATTTCTCTGGGATTCCACTACAAGATCCTGGTTTCCTTACTATGGCACCACCGTTGGGATATCTCCTTTCCAACAAAAAAAGAATCATCAAAATCAGTTGACAAACGACGAAGTTATTCCGCGAACACACATATAAAAAATATATTCAGAAATCAGGCGATTTTCATTCAAATGTGGGGTTGTATGTTTTTGGATTTAATTTACATACTAAATTAAATTAGGTTTTTCAATTATATTTATTAATTTTCGTTCCATACTAGGCACGAAGTTTTTTTTAACGCCTAGTGATACATAATAGCAAAAATTGTACATATTTTCAATTTGCTTCTTTAATTAACCGACTTCAAAAAGGAGGTTATATACGGTTGGCATTTTTTATAAATAAATATCTGATAATCGATTTCTTGTCACAGATTATAACTGATACAATTTTATAACTTTCAACATTACAAACATTATACTTTGATAGCGTAGAAGGTACATGACGAGAAAAAAATGGGAGTAGTTCATAAAAAACATAATTATATAATTATAATATAAAAAGTACATTACTTAAAGTACAAGTGGGGCTCAGCAAGAAAGGAAAAGAAAAATGTAATGCGGGGTTGCAGGTTTTCATTGAGTATGGTACCATCAGAACAGTACATAGGTACTAAAAAATACTAATAGGGTGGCAAATAAGCATAAGCTTGATTGCCACCCTATTAGTTTTTTTAACCGACTTCCAAAAAAGGAGGAGGTTCTCAATTCGACTGTATTTTTTTTTTATGTATGTTACATCAGAACTTTTGCCCGTGTGGACCGATTTCGACAAATTTTCTTTTAATCGAAAGGTGGTGTGTGTTAATTGGTCCCATTTAAATTTATTTGAGATCTAACAACTACTTTTCGACTTATATCTAATAATGCGTTTTTACTTGACGCTTTTTTCGTCGACCTACGTTATATTATACCGCACAACTTTCTACTGGATATACCGATTTTGATAATTCCTTTTTTAACCGACTTCCAAAAAAGGAGGAGGTTCTCAATTCGACTGTATTTTTTTTTTTTTTTTTTTTTTTTTTTTTTTTTTTTTTATGTATGTTACATCAGAACTTTTGACTGGGTAGACCGATTTCGACAAATTTTGTTTTAATCTAAAGGTGATGTGTGCCAATTGGTCCCATTTAAATTTATTTGAGATCTAACAACTACTTTTCGAGTTATATCTAAGTACCTGGGTGACCGAGCCCAGCTCGGTATTTTTAGTAAATCGTGAAGGATTAGTAGTAGAAGAGAGAGTTAAAATGATTTGCTGCCGGTTTGGATGAAGTCTTTTTTAACCGACTTCAAAAAAGGAGGAGGTTACTCAATTTGGCTGAAAGAATCTCAATATATATATATCCCACCTTCGGCGCAACAAAGTCACAATTCAGGACACTTTTTTTGTTATGTCTTTTATTAGAAATTTTGATAATTTAATATAAGATTTTTAAACTATAGCAAAGAAAGTAAACTATTAATTTTATAAAGATTTCAAATCTACTATAAATAGTAATCCAGAAATGAGGAAGTAAAAGCGAAAAATAAAAATCCTCTCCTGTAAAATTAAGAAATGAGCTGTTTTGACTTTGTTGCACCGAAGGTGCGATATATATATATATATATATATATATATATATATATATATATATATATATATATATATATATATATATATATATATCACTACATACACTACATTCTTGTCTATTTTTTCGTATACCTACGTTGTATTACTTGTCGATATAATTGAAGTCGGTTTTTTTTTTTCGTTTGCCTGCAAACACAATTATTGTTAGAAAGGAGATATTCCTAGTTTAGTACCATGATAAGGATACCAGGATCTGGTGATGGGATCCCAGAGAAATCGAGGGAAACTCTTGAAAATCCGCAAAAACTTTTTACTGGGTGTACCAATTTTGATAATTCTTTTTTTGTTGGAAAGAAGATATCCCTACTTTAGTAACATGATAAGGAAACTAGGATATGATGAGGGGATCCCAGAGAAATCGAGGGAAAATCTTGAAAATCCGCAATAACTTTTTACTGGGTGTACCGATTTTAATAATTTTTAATTTAATCGAAAGCTGATGTTTGTCATGTGGTCACATATAAATTTTATTGAGATCTGATAACTACTTTTTGAGTAATCTTTGATAACGCGTAGTTACTTGACTATTTTTTCGTCGATCTACGTTGTATTACACGTCGATGTAATTGAAGTCGGTTTTTTTTTTCGTTTGCGAGCAAACACATTTATTTAAGATCTTTTTATTTTGAGTCCCAATATTTATCTTGTTTAATAGTTGTGTACCTGTTGTGGCTGTACAGTTGCGCCAACGCGGCGTTTAACAGTATATGAGTTAGTAATCTTTCAGATTTCTTTGTATTTTACTTTTTTGTATCCAATTTTCTTTTTTGTTTATTAATAAAGGTGATGGAAAATTCCTAATGAAATGTATAAATATTGAGTGCATACACAATTTCTTTAAATAAAATAAACACATACATTTTGGGTATTGTTTGTTTTCGTATTTTTAAGTCTCAGTTCGATTCGACAGTTCTTTATTTCATATCTTTTTAAACTTAGGTTTTTTTTTATGTAAGCGATATATCCACAGGCTTATAATGCCCGTGCTTTTGTTATTCCATATTTTTTATATTTTTTTTAAACATGCATCGGTACTTCACTGCGACTTTAGAAAACTTAAGAACTAGTTAATTAAAATAACTAACAAACGAACTAGTAAACTTAGGTTTGAACCTAACACATTGTACTTGAGAGGCTAAATAAATCAATCAATCAAAAGCATTGTATTTGAGTGATTCATTCTGTAATATCCCATTGCTGGGCATAGGCCTCTTTCTGCATGTAGGAGATGGTTTGAACCTTAATCCACCACGCTGTTCTACTTCAGGTAGGATTATATTTTTAATTTTCCCTATTAAAACCTACTTCAGTTTCGTAGTGGAGAAACCGTCAATTAAAATTAGGTACTAGAGATAACTCATAATATAATTGTCAGATAGGTAAAGTCGTCAGAATAGGTATTTAGCTAAAAATTGTATCAGCTGGGAAATGAAAAAAAAAAACGACCAATTATATCGGCAAGACAATAACTTTGAAAAGTATATCGTTAGATATCGATAAAATTTAAATGGAACCACATGACAAACATCAGCTTTCAATTAAAAAAGAATCACCAAAATCGGCGCTCGCAGTAAAAAGTTATGAGGTACGGTTAGTTTCGTTTTGTGGTAATTTCCTTCTTTTTGAAGTCGGTTAAAATAGATAAAATAAAATAAATTTTTTTTTTCTGAATTGCTTACTTTTTTACAGTTTTATATTATTTTACATTTTGATATTTCGAAAGTATTTCATTCAGCGGCCTAATCTCAGGAACTACTGGTCCAAATTGGAATATTCTTTTTGTGTTGGATAGTCCATTTACCGAGAAAGGCTATAGGCTGTATAACATCAAGCTACGACCAATAAGAGCTACTCATTAATAAGAAATGCGACGAAGTTGGGAAAAAATATTCTTTTTTGACAGCTTCCATTGCGTGCGCTGCCTAAACGGTTAAAGCTACCGAAAAATTTTGTATGAGAAAAGTGATTGTAATTTAAAAGGTCAAAAAAAAGTTTGTGACAGCATACTTGTCTTTTAAGGTTAACTCATTATGAAATGATGATTATGAAATAGATATTTTATAAGATATTCATTGAAATCAAACGATGCCAATGACAATTTTGTTCAAAAAAGGACACTTGTGATGAATAAACGTATTTATTTGGGTAAGAATTTTATATCATGTCTAGTAAACCATCTTCGCAAATAATGCATTATTTTAGAACAAACTTGAACGAAAAAAAGGTTCGCGCTTCAGCCTGTAATATCCCACTACTGGGTATATGCCTTTTTCCCCAGGTAGGAGAAAGATCAGAGCTTAATCCACCACGCTGCTCCAATGCGGTTTGGCAAATATATTTTCTACTATGAGTAACGATCGCTATCAGGTGTACATGATAACAACCGGGACCGAGGGCTTAACGTGCTCTCCGAGGCACAGTGGGACAACTAAAAAGGACTGTACAAACACCTAAACCACGGAAAATATCTGTATGACCAATACAAATGTTTGTTATGTGCGGGGATCGAACCTGCGACCGCCAGCACAACAGGTCACAAACCAGTCCTGTGCGCCAACGCGTCATCAGTTTTTATAAAGCCTTTGATTTTGAGATATAATTTAAAAGTCTGATGTGTTAGAGCTATTTAATCTAAATACACTAAAAATATATAATATTATGTAATTAAGTAGTTTTTTATCTTGTTATAAAGTATAAGGTGTTGTAATAATGTGACTTTAGCGGTTTTAAATATAACTAGTCATTATTTCTTTAAAGTTTTTGATTAGGTACACAGTACATATTTCTTTCTACGACAAATAAGTTGATTTTATAAAGCCTCTTCAGCGTTAATGTATCATCACTTCAGCCTATCGCAGTCCACTGCTGGACATAGGCCTCCACAAGTTCGCCCCAAAAATAGCGTGAACTCATACTCGTATTTTGCCCATAGTCACCACGCTGGGCAGGGAGGTTGGTGACCGCAGGGCTGACTTTGTCGCACCTAAGACGCGTATAATGTGAAATAATAAATTCAACAAAATAATTTGAAAAATCCAACACAGCTGAACCACACTGAAATTAAACTGTAATAGCCTGAAAACCCAACATTGGAGCTGGTTATCTTACAAAGAGTTACTCATAGATGTTATCTGTATGATGTAAAATAGGTCTCTTGGACCATCTTCTTAACTAATAAACTAAGATTTTTGAAGCCATTAGTTTGATGGAGCAACGCTTCAGCCTGTAATATCCCACTACTGGGCATAGGCCTCTTTCCCCATGTAGGAGAAGGATCCGAGCTTAATCCACCACGCTGCTCCAATGCGGGTTGGCGGATATATTCCCTACTGCGAGTAACGATCGCTATCAGGTGTACATGATAACAACCGGGAGCGACGGCTTAACGTGCTCTCCGAGGCACTGTGCTGAGAACCACAATGACTGCACAAACACTCAGACCAAGGCAAACACCTGTATGGCCAATACAAATGTTTCTCATGAGCGGGGATCGAACACGCAAACGCCAACGCAACAGGTACAATCCATGGCTGTAACCGTTGCGCCAACGCGGCGTTGATGGAGAAAAAGAAAAGTTAATTATAAACTTTTGTTATGAGTACCATTATACGTCAAATCATCATCATCTTCCTGCCATTATCCCTTATTATATAGGGTCGGCACAACATGTTTTCCTCCATTCCTCTCCATTATTCGTCACTTCAGCGCTTACCTTTCTTTCTCATTTCCTCACTCACACAATCCATCCATCGCTTTTTTGGTTTGCCTATCGCTCTTCGTCCTTCGACATTCATCCCTAACATTCTTTTACAAACATAGCGTTCATCCCTTCTCATTACATGCCCATACCACACTAAACTATTGCTCCTCATTTTCTCCGTCACGGGTGGCACTTTCAAACTTCCCTTTATATACTCATTTCTAACCCGATCTTTCCTCGTCCCTCCACACGTTATACGTCACATGATATATACCACGTCATATATATACGTCATACATACATACATATATATACGTCATATATATATATATATATATATACGTCAGATGATTACCACTATCAGATGATTATGGTAACAACTGAGACCACTAGCTTTAGGTGCTTGCTACTCATTAAGAAAATCGAACTCGAGGTCGACTTTTTAGCTAGAGCTGCTTAGGATTCGCTGTGTTGACACAAGGCGTAGATTTGCCAACACGCTTACGGTGCTCCTTGTTTCAGCTGTCAAAGGGTAGAGTGGCCGCTTACCACTAAGCAGAGCGTACGTACATTTGCCACTCTACCAATAATATAAAATACTTTGTTGGCATTGTTAAACCTTAGCTACAATATAAAATACATTTGTTTCAGTAAGGAAATATCAATACAGACCTATTTTTAACCGACTTCACAAATAGAAGGTTCTCTATTCAAACGTATTTTTTTATGTATCTCCTGAGAAATCTTGACTGGGTGGATCGATTTCGATAGTTATTTTTTAAGTAAATCAAAAAGTGGTGTTTGTCTTTTTTTTAATATCACTAGGTAGGCAAACAAGCGTACGGGTCACCTGATGGTAAGAGATTACCGTAGCTTATAGACGCCTGCAACACCAGAAGCATCGCAAGCGCGTTGTCGACCAAATCCCCAATCCTGGGAGGGATCCCAGGAGCTCTGGTCACCTTACTCACCAACAGGAACACAGTAATGTTTGAAAACAGTATTATTTAGCTGTGATCATCTGTAAGGTGGAGGTACTACCCCAGTCGGGCTGCTCCATATTTTGAGCAGGAAATTCCTGCTGTGCCCTACCTCAGTGTTATGTACTGTCATTTAAATTTTATCCAGATATATTAGTTTTTGAATGATCTTTGATAACGCCTATTAACTTGACTATTTTTTCGTCTACATACATTGTATTACTTGTCATTGTAATTGAAGTACATATTTTTTCGTTTGCATCAAATATGTTGAATGAGATTTTTTTACAGTTGAGCAATATTTTAACAAACACAATGACCATATGCTCAAAGCTCTAAGGAAGCTTTCCAATTAGTCCACAGAATACAACGTAGGCATTATCCGATTTCAGTGATAGTTTGGCGGGGTAGCTATGAAGGAGTGACTGTACCATATTTTTGTGAAAACGGTATCAAAACATCGGCACAATTGTATCAAGATACCATTATTGAGAAGGCAGTTAAGCCCCTTAACAACGCCATGTTCAGTAACCAAGAATGATCCTTTCAGCAAGATTCAGCGTCGGGTCATAAACCTTAATCCACCCAATATTGGTAAGAAACCAACGTTTCGGATTTCATCAGAGCTGAAGACTGGCCGTCATCTAGTCCCGGTCTTAATCCGCTGGATTATGATTTATGGTCAGCTTTAGAGAGTATAGCTTGCTCTAAATGTCATGATAATTTGGAGTCCTTAAAACAATTCATACGATTGGCAGTGAAGACTTTTTCCATAAAAGAGTGCGTGCTTCTATTGATAGCTGATCTCAACGCTTAAAGGACTGTATTGCAGCCAATGGAGACCACTTCGAATAATCTTTATATATTTTTAATGGTTTTATATTAACTTTCATTATTTCATTATTATTTCAATCATAATAATATAAATATCAATAATACCTAATAATAATAATAAAAATAATATAAATATCAATAATAATAATAATAATAATAATGAAAGTGGACGAAGCGAAAGAAGTATGTAAGGATCGTAGCAAGTGGAAAGAAGTGGTCTCTGCCTACCCCTACGGGAAAGAGGCGTGATTATATGTATGTATGTATGTATGTTTATATTAATGTATTAAACTAACACACTGTAATAAATGTAACGTGCGATAGAAAAAAATATGTATTTTTATTGTAACAATATTTAAGGTATGACTATGTAAATTTATTTTTATTTAATTCAAATACACAGGTCAAAGACGGGCAGCAGCGTCTTCGGTGCGACAAAGCCAGCCCTGCGGTCCAGCAGTGGACTGTAATAGGCTGAAATGACGATGATGTAAATTTATAAAGGAACTCTAGAGGTTCTTTTGTGATATTGATAACTCAAAAATAGTTACTTTTATTGCGTACTTGAATTTTTTTTTTTTATTGATTTTGGCTTTTCGTTTTTCAAGGAAATTTATCGCTCACAAGAAATGTCATTTATGAAGTAGGCTTTACATTCATATTTCAAGTTACTTATAAATATAATCTATACTTTATACAAATAAATAAGATTGAAATGTCTGTTTGTAATATTAAAATAACAGCTATTTACTAAATGCATGTGGATGTACACGGTACATATACCAAAATAACATTCAATACAATTTTTGTCTGTCTGTCTGGTTGTTCCGGCTAATATTTAAAACGGCTGGACCGATTTTTGACAGGACTTTCATTGACAGATAGTTGATGTAATAAGGAGTAACTTAGGCTACTTTTATTTTAGAAATTTATTTATTTTATAACACTACAAACTGAACAATACCTTTTTGTTAAATTCCACGCGGTTGAAGTCGCGGGCACATATAGTTACTTATTAGTAAGCTGTGCCTGACTTCAAACTAAGTACTCTAATTTGATATCAAATGAATTTCAGAGGTTATGAATTAGATACAGATAAATATACAAAGTTTTTCTTTACGATAACTACTTGTTGAAGTAAAGCTTCTTTACGCAATCTTGACTTGGGAAGTAAGCTCGTGAATGCGTGACGAGAGCGTTACGAAAAGTGTATTAGGGCGAGGCAAACAGAAGTTGAGTGAGGATTATAAGTTAGATGGAGCTTATTTACTTCAGTCATGTGCTCTAAACTTCTAAAGCACACTTGTGTTTTTACAAATATTATTATATGTTGTTTACAATAAAAACATTTTTATGTTTGAAAAAACAATGAAATGTATTAAAATGTTAATAAAGTATCTATATGTACAATACTCATAAGTGAACTGTAATGTTCTTGAGAAATAAAGTTCTTTAAACCTAACCTATTTGTATTCCTATCTTTGAAAATTTGAATAAACGTCTTAAATTTGGGTATTATCTGTGTATAAAATTATTATTTAAATGATTTTTAAATGTTAACGTGCTTCATTTTCCTCAACAACTTGTACGGGGGCGTGTTAAAGTTTGTAACTTAATAGAGGGAAAAATTATAGTTGATTATTATTGAATATTCGTTCCATTAAATTGTTTCAAACTTTATTTTGGTTGTCATATTAATTTAAAAATACTTTATAACTATAATTATAAACTTAATTTTAATTTTCTTCAAATAAATAATATATTTATTATAGCAGTAATTCTAATAATAAATAATAAAACAATAATTTTACTAAACAATTTTGTTCACGATTGATTTTTTGACTCAGTGCTTCAAAATAAACACTGAAAATTTATAGTTTTTTATACAGCTTCTTTTTCTAAAACCTAAGTCTACGACGCTACGCCTCTACGCGCTACGAGAGGGGCGGAGGGGGCTCCAAAGTGGGCGGGGCCTGAGCCAGCCCTCATCTGCCTCGCGAATTGGTACCGCAGAGGAAAATACGCCTCTAGACGTTAGTGTCGATCCGACTGTCGTGAGCGTCGGCCGTGTGTAAATTTAGTGCTAAGTTTACAAAGATTTCATCGTGTTTAGTGCTGTGTGTGACATGTTGGGAGGGACGGGTGCAACGTGCTAGGACATGTCGCGAAGGAAACAGAGCAATCCGAAGCCTTTGAAACGTGAGTTGATCATATGTAACTGCTGTATATCGCTCTTTACTCTCGTTGTAACCACGTAGACAGAAATAAAAGTTTCGTAACTCATAAAAGTATGTAAAACATGTCTTTTAGAACCGTTTAAGTTGAGTATTTTTAATTAATTTCAAAGTTTAGATACAGGTAATGTTTTGAAGTGAACTAAACTTTATCTCAAACGACATAGAACGTTTAATTCCCCACAGATGCGGCAAAATATGACATATATTTATGCAATAAGAAGGGGAAAACTTATATCTTAAATGTACTTTAAAACGTTATCCCGTAAGTTACACAAAAACTTATCATCTTGATCAACGTCAACATTTTGATAGAGCCAACAAAAACAAAACAAAAAAAAATAACATTTAAATATTCATACTAAAATATATAATATACGTGTAAATAATAATATATAAACTTAGTAAAAAAATGTTTTTAAAAGAGTACCTAACGTATCTTTATAATATTGCTAATTAAATAAACGAAAGAAAAAAAACTACTTTAAATGATTTCTATAACTGTGCACGGCATAAAATATTAAATTAATTTTGATGTATATTAATCTTTTGAAAAAAAAAAAAGAAAAAAAAATAGTAATAAAATTGATTCATCTCAAACCATATCAAAAATGATATCATTTCATATTTTATAAATACCTTAGTTATAAATATTAAACGTAATATGTGCTAATGATGTTGATTGTTGACTCTACAAAACTGAATATCAACAAGAAAATAATTATAGTGAATGTTCTAACATACATTTAAATTTCGTTTTGAATTATATTATGTAATTTATTACTTGAATAAATTTTGGTGAGATATGTATACAAACATTATTGTACCATTTTATCTTTTTTATGTTTGTGTTTTTAAGTTAAAAGTAAGTTACACAACTCATTACTCTACTAATGAATTATACTAACTTAAATTATTTTACGTTTGACTTCGTAAAATAAAAAATTGTATTATGGCTATCAACTAAAATAATGTGTTTGATAAGAGAACTGAGTATTAGGTTATAATAATTTAAATTGATAACATTGTATTATACTCGTGTATTAAGTATGTTAAAGAAAGTTTTATGTATATATTTTTATTTTATTTTGATGGATATTTAAATAATTTTAGAATGAATGATAAACAAAAAAATAAGATTTAATAAAGTACTAGACTGTAGTCGTTTTATGGCCTGTAAGTTTATCCCGAATAATTTGCTGTCTAATACAAGAATTTTTACAATTAGTCCATTATCATCCCAGTCTAATCCTCATGTCGAAAAAATATCACGTTGATATCATACAAACAGATGTACTCTTGCGCTGTATAACTTTAATATAGATATTTAAATATACATCTATACATCTAAACAGATTATACAATAGGCTATGACAAAAAACAAATGTCAATATGACATTATAAAAAAAAGTAAACCGTCAGTAGACTAAAAAAAAACTGATATTTAATTTGAAAATTTGAAACATGAAAACAAATTAATCAAGGATATTATATATAAAATATTATATAAATTTTTTCGGTTATGTAGTTTGAGATATCGGGTCAACGACTTCTCCCCTATATCGGTTTGTTTTTCCTGAAGTCATGAGTCAAGGTGAGCTCTGTTTCACGATGACTTATTATTAATATCAAAAGTCCTCGATTCATGTGAAATACCAAGATGCAAAAATATAGGAAAACTATATCAAATATTTGCATAGTTCAATAATAGTTTTTGTATATTGTTTTCTGTTTACGTGAATTTCACTCATTATAATGAAACAACTTTTTCGGATTTTATCGCGGTTTAGTAAGTTTTTTAAATGCCCGACGTTTTTGAATACTTTACAGTAACCATGGTCTCGGGAGGACTTTTGCATAGTTTTTTTCATTCATTACAGCCTATACAGTCCACTGCTGGACATAGGCCTCCACAAGTTCGTGCCAAAAATGGTGTGAACTCATGTGTTTTGCCCATAGTCACCACGCTGGGCAGGCGGGTTGGTGACCGCAGTACTGGCTTTGTCGCACCGAAGACGCTGCTGCCCGTCTTCGACCTGTGTATTTCAAAGCCAGCAGTTGGATGGTTATCCCGCCATCGGTCGGCTTCTTAAGTTCCAATGGTTGTGGAACCTTGTTATCCCTTAGTCGCCTCTTACGACACCCGCGGGAAGAGAGGGGGTGGCTTAATTCTTTAGTGCCGTAGCCACACAGCAGTTTTTACTTTAGACAAAAACACCTGACTGGATTTGTACGAAATAAAATAAATAAAATTAAATAAATATGTTTAACACATGCACACAGTTGACAATTCCTGTGCTAGGGTATTCAACTGACTTAAGTAACAGCTGACTGTTATATCTACACATATTTTACATATTATAAGTCTACCTTTGCACAAAAATAGTAATCTATGACATCTTACATTACATATAATACCAATTCACATAAAATTATTCACATACAATCAGACCCTGGGCGGGATCTTACCACATAGCTCTGAAGCGGAAAGCACTGTCAATGCCAACTGCGCCAAATGGACATTTGAATAGCGTCATACTTACTGTGGTGACGTAGTCACTGTGTGACGAAGCCCTACTTTTTCTCAATAAAATATAAAACGTGTACGCGATGCGTTTTGCATGGCGATTACGACTTTTTTCACGAGAGTGTGATCATCGTCGATAGAACAAATTGTAATCGCCTACCTTCCTACGAATTTTCAGAAGTTTCACTTTTGTCGCGTGTGAATTGTACACACACACGCACACACACACGCACAAAATTTTACTTGAAGTTTTAATGTTGTCTTATAATCACAGCTACTTTTTTTTTCAATCTATAAATAATAATTATGACTAGCTCTTGGCGCAGTTTGTAGTGGCTCTGCTTTCGGTTCTGCGGGTTTCGGGTTCGATTCCTACCTAAGTCTGGGTTTAATATTTGTATTTATATATGTATTGTTTGTATGCATATAAAAAAAATAACAGTCGGATGTTACCTGTAACACAAGCATTAAGTTGCTTATCATAAGAACAGACGATCGTGTGTGTATGTTATATTTATTTATTTATAAATTATGGGATTATACTAAATTATTTTACTTGAAATTATGCGTTTTTGTATTACTCTGGATATTGGTCAATATTATACAATAACTCACTAATAAAATACTTAACAATACCAATAAATAATTTTGTGTGTGTGTTTTTTTTTAATTACATTTTTTGAATAGATTTATTTCGTAATGCATAGTTTCAAGTACAAATGAAAGTGTATGTGTAAATAAACTGGTCTAGGTTCGCTATGTGCTGAATAATTAAAAATACGTTGTTTATCTGTCGCGAAAGCAAAATATATGATTGTGGTTATCAGTGTCATTAAAAGAGAAAGTTCATATGATAATTATTTCATCGGTAACTTGGTGTCAAGGTGATCCTTGTGTCAAGCTAGTGATGTAACCCGGCTCTGTCTCTACTAATGTTGTGAAAGGGAAATAATTTAGGTTGTTTGTTTTAAGTAATTTTGTAAAGTATATGTAAATAAATAATTAATAAATAGTTATTTCTCGACTCGCTGTAATCTTGACTTCGTTCGTAGTCACCACTGTGTCACAAACTATATAAGATAAAGGATATAAACCAGGGTAAAAGGACACCTTTTACGCTCAAATTTTGTACACAATATAATAATAAACTTTATTGCACATTTTAAAAAATAACAAGTTAACATTACAAGCAATTATAGTCATAATATAAGTCTACTTTTGCATAAGTAGACTTATATTATGACTATAATTGCACGCATACTTTTGCACAAAGTGTAAAATTAGTGACCTTATTGCTAAAAAGCAATCTCTTCCAGACAACCTGCAATGAAAGGAATATTGCTATGGAGATGGGCAGCTGGTATATAAACATAAATTAGTAAAAAAAGTATATATAACAATTAAATACACATATACACATTCATATATAACCTTAAACACACACAAATACTTTTATAAATACAATAATTGTATATAAAACTTCATAACCAATTTTATGATAATACATTCGAAACTTTAAGTTATTTCGAGTATTTTTATTATAGGTATGTATTGAAGGTGCACAATTCTCAAGAACCAGAGGCTGTGGAACTTCACAATTATATTTAGTACTGAAACAGAAGCTATAAATGCCCAAGTATGGATGATAAATCCATTTGTAGGAACTGGACATTTAGAGACAGTTTTGAGAATTTTTCTTGACGAATCAATTTAATTTCTTGGAAATGGAAATTGATCTTGCGTTTTACCTACACAATAACACACGACTGTTATTCTTTATAATTATTCCGTTTTACGTATAAATAACAACTACATTCATTACGTTTTTGTTTGTTAATTTATCCAGTACGGATAATGCATTTGAAAATTCTATTTTGATCCAAATAATTTTTTGATATCGTTTTTAACATAAATTGGAGTGTCTGTTTGTAATATTAAGATAACCGCTTTTTACGAAATGCATATTGATGTATACACGGTACACATATCAAAATGACATTTTTTACAATTTTGTCTGTCTGTTTGTTCCGGCTAATATCTGAAACGGTCGGGCCGATTTTGACGGGACTTTCACTGGCAGATAGTTGATGCAATAAGGAGTAATTTAGGCTACTTTTATTTTAGGAATTTATTTATTTTGTAACTGTGCGAACTGAACATTTTTTTTAACTCCACGCCGACAAAGTCGCGGGCACAGCTAGTGAATTATAAATTAAATTATAGGTACATGGATTTATTTTGTTAATCTATTTATATGTCTTTAGCACAGATAATATGGTGTGAAATCCGGGTATAACTGCTATGATGCGTATGTGTGCGTAATTTAAAAGATTACTCACACCTTCATAGGTTTTTCGTTTCAAATACGCAATTGCAGACAAATAACATTTCGTAGATAGCTGGTCAGCTTGAAACATCTCATAAGCAATACACTGTATTATACACCTCAGACGATACTGTACTTTGATGGGAAGATCCAATGGCCAACATCTCTTAATCCTCCATGATCTTCAGCTGACCATGTTTACCTTAATTCAGCAAAACATTTGTGAGTACTCTGATGCTGTTAAACTCACGGCAAGTTGTAATGATATTATGTGACCTTGAACGATCACCATAAACATAGTATCATTAAAAACAGAGTACAAACAGACCCTTGTACAGTTTTATAATATTTTAAGATAGCTACAGATATATATTATATATTTTTTGTTTGTGGTAACGATTCAAAGTGCGGGTTCAACACACGCTTATCTGTGTACTAATGTATTCTTTGATTATTTGTTTATCAAACTGTTGTGATAGCACGCTGGTCATTATATCGTGGAAACGTCCACCGCTGGGATTCGACGTGTACAACATTCCTTTAAACAAAATGGAAATTGTTATATCAGTACGGGATTAGGAATCATTTTGGAAAAAAAAATAATCAGAGTTTTTTTTTGCACAGTTTTGATAAAGAGGAAAGGGTTTGTATGTTTGAAAGGAATACTTAACGAATTTTAATAGTTTTTTCACAAATATTTTAGAGCTAAACTAATCAGAAGTTAATAGGCTATACGATATCACAGTAGAAGCGAAATATTTTATAATGTCCATAGACTTGACAGATACTAAATGACTCGCATATTGAAAAATTTAATATTTATTTGAAATTATAATCGTAAATCGATTGTTTAGGATTACGTCACGATCGATTCATAAATTTAGAATTATAATTGATAAATTAATTGTTTTTTAATTTAATTAATAAATTAATAAATAAAATGAATAATTCTTTATTTAGGGTTCAACGATAACATTATTCTAAATTTGTAATGTTACAATGATTTCTATTAAGGTGAGGGTTGACAGTTATCACTTTAATGCTTGACTAGTTGATAATTGTTGTAATGTTGTATTATTTTATCAATTAATGACTATAAGTGAAATTTGGTGCGGTCGTAGCTATATAAGAACACGAGATTTCATTTCAGCCACATAATATTATAATAAATTAGTTAAGTTATAATTTATTTAATTGTGATTTACTACATAACGCTTCAACCTGTAATATTCCACTGCTGGACATAGGCCTCTTTCCTCGTGTAGGAGAAGGATCAGAGCTTATCCCACCACGCTGCTCCAATTCGGGTTGGCGAATATATTCCCTACTATGAGTAACGATCGCTTTCAGATGTACATGATACCAGTGGGGAGACCCACAAGGACTGCACAAACTCCAAACCACGGCAATCATCTGTATGGTCAATACAAATATTTGTCATATGCGGGGATCGAACCCGCATCCGCCGTTACAACACGATATAAGGATACTTATTTACTGGGTTATATCAACAGACAGGAAAAGTTTCATTTCTACTTTAATTACGTTTTACTTACATCGAACCAAATATTGTAGAATTGAATTACTCATAGCTTTTTTATGAAACAAATAACTGACCAAAATTTACCAGTGGTCTATAACTTGACACCGATGCTACCTTACAAAAAAGGAAAAAAACTAAATTAAAACAAAAAAACTAAAAAGAATTTACATTTACATTTTTTAAACAAACATTACAAACACATTTAAAAGCACAGACATCATTATAACTAGCAGTAAAAAAGTTCGTAGCAGTAACGCTAGCCAAATTTTTGTCATTTGTACAATTACAAAGCAAAAGCCTACCATTACATAATTAATCATTTAATATGGTTATATAAAATCATCAAATAACAATACAGTTCCAGTGCCGTATAGAATTAAGTATAAAACTAGCTTCTGCCCGCGACTACGTCCGCTTGGAATAGTTACTATGGGCTAACTGGGGAAGCCCTCAAAAGGAAAAAACCCTGGTTTTGAAACATTCTTCATTGGTGCTCCGCTCCGCTTTATAATATTAGTATAAATAAAATTGATGGCGAAATTTATTATAGCAATGAAAGCTGTTATCAGTAAATGATATTCAAATCAATGGGCGAATGATGAAATAATTGACTTTATTTAATAAGGAAATTAATTTATAAATTATTAATACAAGAAATACATTTTATCACTAGCATTACCTAATGCTAAATATGGGTTTTCCTAATGTATTTATTAAATTATTTATTAAAAAGCTGTCAGTGTCGGACCATCCCAACGATTCTAGACAGTTTTAGAATTGCTGGCCTCAAGTTAAACTATTGTAAAAAACGCACGTCCATAATAAAACAAATATTTTATGCAGTACAAATGGCTTGTGCAACTCAGAGCCCGTGGATGTTCTGAAATATAATAAAAAAGATAATATGATCACTTGTATAATATATTATAAATCGGGAAAAATCATGATAACAACATTATTTTGATTATTAATTCATTGCCTAGTTTTTAGCCGACTTCCATAAAAAGAGGAGGTTCTCAATCCGACTGTATTTTTTTTTGTATGTGACTTCAGAACTTTTGACTGGGTGGACCGATTTCGACAAAAAAAATTTTTTATCGAAAGGTGGTGTGTGTCATTTGGTCCCATTTAATTTATTTGAGATCTAACAACTGCTTTTCGAGTTATATCTAATAATGCGTTTTTACTTGACGCTTTTTCATCGACCTACGTTGTATTATACCACATAATTTTTTACTGGATGTACTGATTTTGATAATTCTTTTTTTGTTAGAAAGGAGATATCCCTAGTTTGGTACCGTGATAAGGAAACCAGGATTTGATGATGGGATCCCAGAGAAATCGAGTGAAACTCTCGAAAATCCGCATAACTTTTTACTGGGTGTACCGTTTTTGATAATTTTTAATTTAATCAAAAGCTGATGTTTATCATGTGGTTACATTTAAATTTTATCGAGATCTGATAACTACTTTTTGAGTAATCTTTGATAACGCGTAGTTACTTGACTATTTTTTTGTTGTATTATTTGTCGATGTAATTGAAGTCGGTAATTTTTCGCAAATACAATTATTAAATGAAGTGACATTTAATAAAAACTGTATAAACTGCCTTTGCATACTTATTTCTTTTGTACCTAATGGCTTAAATTGTATTATTTTTGCTTTAATAAATTTGTCAATAAATAAATAAAATAAAGTAAAATTAAGATAATGGAAGATAATTAAAACGTGTGAGATGATATACTTGTTTTCATGTGACTAATATTATTATTATAATTAAAAAATTAATATATATCGTAATCCATTTTTTTCAAATCCTCAATTTTTTTTAATACCAAACTTATGTTGATAATTATAAAAAAAAATAAAACTTTAAATTAAATTAAAGCTACGCTGACAGAAATAAGGCAATCTCAGTTAGAAAATGTAGATCACAGTTTGGAGATGATTCGGGAATAACTTTTTATTTAACTTAGATTATACAAACATCTAACTTGATGTCGTTATCAGTTGCTTTTACCACGATTTTAAAATACTTACAGTACTCAGTGATAGCATCTCATGACCGTGGCTTATCTGTGGCAACATATAATTGAATCATAGTTATTATTAAATGTACACGGTTATCTCCATGTACTTATTTTCTTATATACTTCTTTTTCAGGTACATTATTTAATATTCAAAATACTCATCTCACAGTATTTTTTATTGAACTCGAAAACGGTTTGAACGATTTTTATGAAAAATAAAGTTTAAAATCTGTGTAGTAAATATTGTAGGTACAAATAAACACACACAAATCTTGTTTCTAATATTAAAATAGAAGTTAAATATATCTTAAAGGCAATTTGAGTGTGAAACGTTCATTTTTTTGATATTTTTTTTTAGCATCTCTTAAAAGTGAAGACTTATTGACCTAGCGTTAGTTGCAGCATAAGATCGCCTACGATTATGCAGTTACCTGTTTGATATTTTCTTTTAATTTTAAATCTACCTTCTTGTCAAAAGTGATTCTACTATTAATAGATCACGGTAAAACATATGTGTATTTATCTTGTCATATTTAGTATTTTATGTTGTTACGAGTAATAAACATTTTGTAAACTTTGATAGGTGATTGTTAGCCTCATAAAGTGTATGTAACAGTGATTTTAATGACTTATATTGTTATACATTTATTGTACTTTTGTTTCGTTAAATATATTTAAAAAAAGTTACAGCAATCAAGTGTAAAATCTAGAAATACATTTTTGTAGTAGGTAGTAATTATTAAAGGAAATTATACATTATAATGCATGCTATTGTAACTACAGTGATCGAGCAGTAACCCATTTGGGTTGGCAAAGCGTTCACAATAATTAGCTGTAGCATTGTGGACGCCAATTTAACTTGTATGACTATTGTTGCTGTATGACCTTTAACATCTGTATGAGCTGTACAAACGTTTGTATATCTCATACAGACGGCTGTCTCGAAGTCTGGGCTGTTGTATCTGTGCCTGTTGTTCTGGGTGTCTTATAGATTAGTGCATTTATATATATATATGTATATGTATATTTTCTTTTTATTTTATAGATTACTGTAACTATTAAATAGCGAATTAGAATGTAACAATTTTTCATACTTACGCAGGGAATGCTCACTTTACACCTTGATACCTAAATAGTGCCTGAACATAATTTATGTCCATGTGAGTGAAATTGCGTGACGAGTTCAGCTAGTGATAAAAACAAGTCTCGAAGACGCTGAGGGTCAGATAAAGCGGTGTAATTGGTCGGTGCAACAGATTTGATTCAGTTTCGACTGAGTGGCACTCGTGTGTAATGGAGCCCAGATAGCGGTTCCCATGCCCTGACACAATTTATTGACTCATCAATCTGCTGTCTGATTATTTGGCTTTAAGATTTTTTTGTTTTATAATTAAAATGAAACTTCGTATTCCGTAATAAATTATGTTAGGCATTGAAAACTGTAAATGTAGATATATATAATACGTTTATATATGTGAAGACGTTTTTTTTTGTAAAAACTCTTTCTGATATTTTATAGTCTAAGAACGATATGATTGTCTATCTTTATTAAAATCAGATTTAGGTCCTACATAGACCTCTTTCTCCATGTTGGAGAAGTACTCAAGCTTAATCCACTACGCTGTTCCACTGCGGTTGGCGGTAGGGACACGGTATCGAATACAAAGTATCGATTCTGTGCTCATGAGTAGTATCGAAAAAAAGTATTGTACTCATAAAATTATGAAACAAAAGTATCGATAATTGTAGGTATCGAGTACCCACAAACACAAAAATACTCAATACCTAGAAGTATTGGTACTTCGACTTCCTAAAAAAAGGTCGCCGCTTCAAATCATTGTACAAATACTGAACGACTATTTTCAAATTTCAGTCGACAAAAAAAAAATGGTTATATTACCCATTTAAAATTTTCGACATGATACCTGTAAAAAGTATTCAGTATAAGTATCGAATGCAAAGTATCGAGTACAAAAGTATTGGTATCGAATGGAAATGTATTCAATACCACAAAGTATCAATACTTTATTCGTGCGGATATATTCCCTACTATGATAACGATAATAATTATAACGATCGCTATCAGGTGTATATGTTAAAAACCGGGATCGACGGCTTAACGTGATCTACGAGGCGCAGGGGGGAGACCCACGAGAACCCGCAAACTGCTGGTGCTTAGGCGCCGCAAACTCACCACTACTACTACTACTAACTACACACAAAATCACACACATCTTTGGTAAGTTAATGAAAGTATATGAGTAAGCTACAAAAAATAAATATCCAAATGACGCTTCAAAGCACCATCTTCGGGTCATCCAGCGTAAAAGGCGACACGTGGCAACGTAGTCGACATGCTACCCGCTTATTGAGTAAAGGCGGCGACATCAAAGCCGTATTGTGCGCGCACGCAAATAACGTCGACGGGACGCCATTGTGTCACAAAATTATGCTTTCCAACGAAGATTGTGCTGCTTCCTGGTCGTTTTGTTTCTGTATATCCGTAAAGAGGTTTAATTATTGGTGCAGTGCCTTTGCGGGCTTGTTTACGATCTGATGGTATTTGTTATCTGTGGATGCTTGTCAGGTGTAATTGAAGATGCTATTGTAAGTTCTGTTAGGTATTGGCGGGTGATTTATGACTTATACAATAATTTTCTGTTAAAAGATATTGTACAAATTTGGTAACGCGTTGGGGCCAATGGTCAATGTTGATGCCCTAGCAGTTGCGGATTTCATTTCTTTATATATGTATTATGGGAATGTTAACGTAGTCGAAGCATTTGTGTCTATATTGTGCATGTTTCTAGGATCTTTGTTCTCGAATGTTCATCTTACTGGGTTAAGTGTGAAGCGTTTATTATAACTTTGCCTTTCCTACATTTTTGACAATAGGCAAAGCGATTACAGGAGTTTGTTTGTTTATTTGTACTAATGATGACAGGTTCTTTCTCAGCTCATAATATATGTCGTATATCTAATGCACATGTAGTTTAATAAATAAAGTTTAAGTTAAAAGAATATTCGTATCTATGGCAGTGCAGCAAAAAGTCGCATTTATATCTGGTGGAAGGGTAGAAAATACACATACCGCTATAGTACAACGCCTACAACCCTTGGTTACTTGTTATCGTGAAATGTGTTTAAAAATATAGGATTCAGCCTGTAACAGCCCACTGCTTAGGCTTGTTCTTCACGTAGATTGGCGGATATGTTCTCTACTATGAGTAACGATCGCTATCCGGTGTTTATGATAATAGCCGGGACCGACGGCTTTACGTGTTCTTCGAGGCACGATGGGGAGATCCACAGGGGCAGACATCCAAATCGGAAAGAAATATTTGTATAAATACAAATCCACCCCGAGGGGGAATTGAACCCGTAAACCGTCGGTGTTTTAGGCGACTACTCAGAACACTACACCAGCGGTTGTTGTAGCAGTTTAAAAGTAAGTACATACTACTAAATTTAATAAGTTTTCACCAATAGAAGCAGCTATTTCGATATAAATATTGTTATTGTAATAAAAAACTAAATAGAACTTTTAGTACCTTAAATAATATAATATTTATTATGACATTATTGTATTCAGTAAAAAATTACACGAATAATTTCTAAATCATTTAGTAATACGATAAAGAATTGTATTGCGAGAGATAAGGTATTTGCAATAGTTTTGAGAAAATATAGTGACGTGAAGCGATTGCTTATCGTTATCAGATGTTACGAGTGTTGTACCTTGTATCGATGTTATTCTAATTATATGAGTACATAACCAATGTTATCGATAAAGATGAAGCAATAAATTTTTTAATTTTATTTTGATATGATTTTAGTTATATACTGATGAGTGATTAAGGACAAAGGTTAAATTAATTTCCCGAGTAGAAAAAAGGTCAGGCTCAACCAGATCATGTATCTGGACCGGATCAGGATAGAATAAGGCATGCCTGATCCGGCAAGCTCTATCAGGACCAGGTCCGGTCCAGACAAGGATAGCCTGATATAAAATATAATCAAGTATACTAAGGCATAGTGGATCAGGACCAGGTCCGGTCCAGACAAGGATAGCCTGATGTAAAATATAATCAAGTATGGTAAGGCATACTGGATCAGGACCAGGTCCGGTCCAGACAAGGCTAGCCTGATGTAAAATCTTACCAAGTATGGTAAGGCATACTGGATCAGGACCTGGTCCGGTCCAGATCAGGATGGCCTGAAAGAAATGACGCGAACTGAGCCTGAATCGCGCTATTAATGTTTTTAAGCGCACTTAGTATATATACAGTTATCAGGACAATCTAGCAGGGAGTCCATTTCTACACAGTGGAGCAGTCGTAAGTAATAGGAAATAGTAGTTAGTAGTTAATCATTAGAAGTTAATAAATAAAATTTAATTAATAATAATAATTAATTAATAACATAAAAATAAATAAAAATAATTAATATTTAAAGTAAAAACATAAATAAATTACATTGGAAAAAATAAACGGAAATAAATATTATCATAATTATGTTAATACATATTTATATCAATCCGCTTTTTTTTTTTGTTAAACAATTTTTTCAAAAATATACATTCGTGTTTTTTAAAAGGACCGAACCGAACCCGCTGATCAGGATGAGATGAGATTTCCTGATCAGGTCCAGATCAGGAAATCTCATCTCATCCTGATCAGGTCCAGACCAATCATCTGCGTTACATGCCTTATCTAGTCCTGATCAGGCATGCCTGGTCCGGTCCTTCTAAGGAAGACGAAAAAATTTCTACTCGGGTTTTTTAGTAAGGTTTTAAACATTGTATATGTAGAGCACAGATAAAAATGACTTTAAAATTGATCAGTTTCTTTATTGCTAATTCTTTAATAGATTCATATCTCATTGATATTTTTTAATTTCAGTTTTTAATTTTCAAATATCAAATATATAAATGTCAAATAATTGTTTCTTTTTAAAAAATCTATATTAATTTATATCTATAGTAATATTATAACCTTACAGAAGATCACAGCTAAATAATACCGTTTTAAAGCAGTATTGTGTTCCTGTTGGTGAGTAAGGTGACCAGAGCTCCTGGGGGGATTGGGGCTTGGGTCGGCAACGCGCTTGCGATGCTTCTGGTGTTGCAGGCGTCTATACGCTACGGTAAACGCTTACCATCAGGTGATCCATACGCTTGTTTGCCTAGTTATATATTTAAAAAAAAACTTATAAGACATTTAAGAACTTACAAGTTCAAGACAAACACCAGAAAATTCTTCATAAAAAAATTAGTTGGAAACATTACCTACTGTTTCAAAATAGATGCTGAACAAATATTTTTTGTTACTTCAGTTGTAAATTACATTATTACATTATTATTATATGGAAATATACTATTTTTAAGTTACTTTACGTTAAAACTGTGTACTTTTTAGTACAAGTGTTACAGGAATTTATACTAAAATGTCTCACTCTATATAATAAATTCATGCCTCAATTGTTAAGTCCAGTATTTAAGTGAGTAGTACAATAATTCATCAGAAGTTAAGAGGCACGCGCGATCGTGGGAACAGGGGTGTTTTGTGAGGGTTGACACCCCATTACAATAGATGTAACATTCTGAATTGGCAGATTGTGTTAGAATGATTTTGATTTTTATGGTTCGAATTGTACTCGTATTATATTGATATATTTCTATTAAAAATACTTGAAAATACATGTTTTTTTTCAATGATTGACAAGTTGTCTATATTCTGGAATGTTTTTATATTGTTTTTATAGACCATAGAAAAATGCGATCAACAAAAAAAAAACTAGGTACACAGATCATTGTTACGTGGATATAATTAATTAAAATCTTTATTTTTCCGAAATAAATAATATGATGTATTCTAGTTAACAATACGGAAAAACGCCTTTTTATGGAATATTTAATACTCAGTAAGCGTAATCATGCATTAAATATATATATTGTGTGTAATATAACCTCATTTTATCCTTGTTACTCATTGATTTGTCGATAATATAATTAGTCATTATTTAGTCTGAACAGAATAGGTGGACAAAGTTTATATTATCGCTATAAAACTTGTAATATTATATAGTGGTCTCTGTTTAACATATTAGACTTTATGAGAAGGAAAAGGACAGCAGATTTTTATATATTTTGTGTTTATAACTGTTTATAGATTAACGTGTTTTCAAACGGTTAAAATGTAATTTGTTTAGTATTCAAAACGCATCAAGAAAGAGAAAAAAATTATATAATAAAATAAAAAATGTTAAAAGAAATTACGCACCTTAAAAATTGATACGAATAAAAAATCTAATAACATCATTATTTATCAATTAAATAGCGTGGTAATTGTACAAATTGGATTAAGTTCAGAAGCTGACTGAAATGGACTGAAGCAAACAACGGTGGGTGATCTAGCGAAATAGTTAGAGTTAAATAAAGAAGTTGATGTGTTTGATAATGTTGATGTGTAAATGCATATGGATGTACATAACGAATTTCGAAATACATATCAACATATTCAGGAGGTTATTAATAAACAAAAACTTGCATAAACAAAAAAAAAACACTATTTAATAGCGCAAACATTTCTACATTGAAACAGGAAACTTTTTTATTATCCACTTAATTATGAGAAACGTATTAAAAACTATAATATATAATATTTAATAAATATTTCAATGATTATAATCTAGTCTACCAAGGTTTCGACCAGAACAACACTACAGCAAAAACAAATTTCGACACATGCTATTCTGACACTCAATATTATGACATAGATGTCATAATTCTGTGACACATTTTAGAATGTACTCGTACATTTGTGAAAATTGTAATCGCGATGTACGTATCCCATCTAGATAAAAGTTTTAGCGAATAGATAAAGCATATCAGGTGGATTAAAATCGTTTGGATATCCAGTTGATAACGATCTTGATAAGCTGGCATTGATAGCAAAAGCCTGATTTAAAACGCTGGCACGGATACAGGATGTGTAAAAATGCATTTTTTCGTATTTAATTGATGGTATCTATACGACATTCAAAATTTGGCAATGATTTTGTAATCATTAATCTAAATGTAAATGTAATTCGAAAATAATACACTTATATATTACAAAAACTGTAATAATAATATTAAATTACTAATTTATAACAGTATGTTTAGATATGAGCGAATAATGAAATAGATAACATTTATAATAAAAAATACAACTGAGGCACAGCCGGAAATATCCTGCTCAAAATCTGGAGCAGACCGACAGGGGAAATACTTCGATATTACGGAAGATCACAGTGAAATAATATTGCTTTCAAGCAGTGTTGTGTTCCTGTTTGTGAGTGAGGTGACCAGAGCTCCTGGGGGGATTGGGGATAGGGTCGGCAACGCGCTTGCGATGTTTCTGGTTTTACAGTCGCCTATAAGCTATCGCTTACCACCAGGTGCGAAATTTTTCCTAAATTCCAATTTTTTTCTAAATGCGCGTCAGATAGTTGCCTATGGAATGGACTCGCGTGGGATTTGAATACTTGTCAGATTTACGTTTATTGTTACTTATTTGTTTCCAAAGGTCGTAGAATAATGTTTTCTAGCTTAAGAAATACCTCAAAATATCCCCTATCTAACTTCAAAGTACAAGTTTTATGACCATTCTTTATAAATGGACGATGATGTAGAGTAAATATAAATATAATTTTAGATGTTTAGATTATATATATAATTTTTAATCGGAATTTGAACTCGATCAAATTGTATATTATTGCAACATAGATTTAACCATGTACCTCTTTTACATGTACTATGTAATCTTATAAAAACAAGCCACTAGTTTGTAATTACATCAATATAATAACACTTCTAAAATTTCGGTAGGGATTTTTTGATATCGGCCGTGATCGATGTTTTCTGATATCTATATAGATAACAAATTTTATCTTTTAAAAGATAACGCTTTTGCTAACGACGCTAATAAATAACCCAAAAACCTAAAGGATTTATATGTGCGACGTCCTTGAATTCTTTTTATATTTAAAGATAGATAAAATCGGATATTATTACTACTGGATTAAATTTATAAAGATAGATCCTTTTGATAAGATAAGGCTAGTTAAAGCGCCGATAATAAACGTCGCTATTACGAATTTAATTTAGCTATAGTCTGGCATACAAAAACTGGACCTTAGTTTATTTATTATTTTATGTTGTAACATTGAAACAATGTCACAGAGGTCATTACACTGTGTCAATTTAGTTATTGCAGTGTGACAGTTAACCTACAAAACTTGTTTGATTTTGTTAAGCTAGAAAAGTAGTTAATAGCATCGAGTTACGAATAATTATCATTATTAGTACAATGGAAATTTGGCAACTGATTCGGTGTAATGAGTATTCGCCTTAAGGTCAGTTGTCGGTTTCATTTGTATATATATAAATGTACGAGTATATGCAAATATTTCGCTGAGAATAAATCATGCAGATACGGTATTACTTTTGTAAGTATTAAACTGAGATAGTTATTTGTTTATATTAGTAGTAATTTTAAACACCAAATATTTTTTTTCTTAATTATTGCGAAAAATATTTCGACTGTTGTTTTTCAAACAAAATTGTTTTGACCACAACTAGAACACGTGGATTTTGATGCAATCAGCGTGTTATATTGCTACACTAATAGCTCCACTTCTAGACGGTTTATCAAGATACATGTACCAGATTTCATATAAGATATCCAAGAACCTAACTGTGAAAATATCGTACGCTCTCTTGCAATGGCTTGGGATACGGAAACCAACTTACTGACGAGTGGACAATAATCTTATTATTTTAACAGCAACTGCTATTCGAGTATATCTAGAATCTTGAGTAACCATATGATATGATATCCACGGGAAGAGAGGGGGTGGCTATATTCTTTGCTGTCGTAGCCACACACACACGTACAAATAATTAAAATGTTTTTTTTTTTTATATATATTAGTACAGATTACACAATTTTATTACGTGTAAAGATTATGTGTAATATCATTACATACAAGCTAATTACTGTTCATATCTGATTGATGTGTAAAAGATTTCTTAATTGAATTTCAATACTGTTTACTTTTTATGAAACTGTGTGACGTACCCGATATACGTTTTTTTTTTTTTTTTTTTTTTTTAATTAATTCAAGATTACATAAGAATTTATATTCTACATTGTACTTTAAAATTTATGTTTATAAGATTAATTCATTCCATTTTTATGTTTTGCTGCGTGTACATTACTTTTGATTTTATTATTCTTTAATAAAAAGTTATTTTCTTTACATCAATTTTGTTTGTTATTTTTCAAAGATATTTAAATAACATCTTCGCTACGACTAAGGTAACAGGTTCAAGGTATATTTAGTTTTCTTAGTAGGCATTATATTGAGATATCAGTGTATACCCCGACAGAGGACAGTCCTTCCGTGAGCATGGTTGCTGTAAAGTATCCGAAACGTCGGGCATCAAAAAAAATAAAAATAAATAAAAAAAAAACCTCGATGAAATCCGAAAAAGTTGTTTCATTATAATGAATGAAATTCGCGTAGGTAGAATAAGCCCTATGTGTTATTTTTACCTCAAAGAACAAACTCCAACTGTTATAATAACAGGGAGCGAACAGAAGTCTCTGACAGAGTTTTGAAGAAAAGAAATATACATCAAATAAACTTTTATCTGTTAGATACCGTATGTCAGATAGCTTCATCAATGCAAAGGACCCTTAAAATTCGAACTCGCGACAATGATCATGCGATTCCAATTAGAATATCGTGATTTGACCGTGATAGGGCTGATTTATTTGCGCCTGATACATCGATGTTATCAAGAAGGGGGTTTTATATATGGATGGCGATGCTGTGTACTGTTTGAGATTTCGAACGAGATCTTTCGTCTTACGGATAAAATAACAAGTCAAAGAATTGAATAATTTAAGTGACATTGATATGGTATTGTTATTTTTAAGCTATTTTTGTATTTTGTTGTTTTTGTTTTGTTGTCGATGTGAGGTTTTCAATAATCAATCTCTGGTTTTGTTTACTAGCGATAGATTTTTGACACAATTTGTATGGAGCTTCCATCAAAATTCTACGTCGCAATTGGTCGTAAGACAATATTGTGATCAGGTTTTTATATACTTAAGTAAAAAAAAACGATAACGTATTTAATGTTGCGATCAACAAAAATATGATTAACTGATAAGAATTTTCGTAAAGATACACTTCGATATGAAATAATATTACCTGTGTCAGATACGTGGCTGATCTATCCCTATTGCTACCGTTCTATTGATAAAGTAATAACGATTTACACGATTGATAACAGTTATCAAATAATCAACATTTAATATACGAAGAAAGTGACGTCCTTGAAAATATCGATATATTTTTGATAATTATAAAACATATTTTTAATTATGCTGTGTGGTTAAAGCATCAAAGAATATAGCCACCCCCTCTCTTCCCGTGGGTGTCGTAAGAGGCGACTAAGGGATAACACAGTTCCACTACCACCTTGGAACTTATAAAGCCGACCGATGGCGGGGTAACCATCCAACTACTGGCTTTGAAATACACACGAACAGGCCGAAGACGGGCAGCAGCGTCTTCGGTGCGACAAAGCGAGCCCTGCGGACACCAACCCGCGCTCAGCGTGGTGACTCTGGGCAAAACACATGAGTTCACGCCATTTTTGGTGTGAACTTGTGGAGGTCTATGTCCAGTAGTGGACTGCGAAAGACTGCTGTGATGATATTTTTAATAATGTAAAACAATATATTTTTTTTTAATTTAAATTTCAAAGGGAAACTGTTGTAAAAAAAAAAAACAAGACGTTACATACAAATTTGCGAGTGAAAAAACAAGTTTCACTTCAAAAAATATTGTTTTAAAATTCGACTGAGTATAAATCATTTAAATTTTTTAAGAAAAAAAAATGTACTGAGTACTGAAATAGTCAACGTTCCACAGGCAAAGCTTCCTCTCTTTAGGACGAGGGTTTGAGCTTAATCCGCTATGCTATCTACTGCGAGTTGGCGGATGATTTTTCTACAAAGTGTAACGATACTATAACCGAGGGCTATAGGCTATTTTTTTCTCGAATTAACGCGGGTAAAATCGCAGTGCACAGTTAGTACTCAATATAAATCGTTTAACGTAATGATTTTGTAAATATAACTAGACTACGTTTGCAATCGATTAGAAGTTACGAGAGAACATAGAAACGGTGCATACACGGTACACGATACAACTGTACTGATTAAAACTTGACTCTCCTTTTGTGCTAGTCGAGTAACAAATTCTAAATAATACATTAAACAACTTCTTAATCAGTTTAAAAACAAACTCTGCACAATTATCGACAATCGCTCTCGATAACATGCGTCCATCACGCGATACCCATCTCTCTCACTCTCAACATATACACATTACCTATCTCTTTCCCTCGGATAGTTAGTAAAAATATATAAGTATATATTAAAAAAAAAACTAATGAGTTGGTATCGCGCATGCGTATCGCCCAGCATCCGCTAAGTTATCACTTGAGATAACAGAACATCTGTCAACGTCGATTTGAAATATGTTAGATTAATTTGAGTTTTGTGAAACGTTATCGAATTTATTAGCATTGTTGTAAATTGTTAATAAAACTATACGTTTATTGTTTTTAATGTTCTTTAGGAACTCAAAAAATACTTCCAAATATAACAATAACAAGTACATTTGCATTGCACATCAAAAACGTTACAAAGATAATAAAAATGTTTCTGAGAGAAATATACAAGAGAATATGCAGTAATCACTTCTATACTTAATCTTTTACGAATTATTACAGTTTAAACAAAACTATTGCAGATTATATACTTATGATTTAAACATAACATGTACTTTTGAATAGTTTGTTGTTTATTGCTTTAAGATATGACATTTCGGTACTATGCAGATGATCACGGATGAATGGGTACAAGTTTTAGTTAAAAATCTTGACAAAGTAATTTTTAATACGTTGTGTATAATACACATGTCTTTATTATTGTAGTAGTTAGTATATATCTTATTATATAAGAATTTAAAACTTGTAGCTTAATAAAAGTAATTTTATGATTAACGTCAATCGATTCCTTATCAACTACTTCAAGTGATATTATTTAGAAAAAGATTACAAGACTTTTTTTTTTTTATTCGTAAATCATTTTGAGATTGATAATTCCTTGAATGCAATAAGGAAAAATGTCGATTTAGTTATAATGAGAACGAATTTCAATTACGTTTATTATTTTTTACGAAATCCATAAATGTTGACTAATCAGATATTAAAATGTACTTACTGTTAACAAGCGAATTTTGAAATTAAAAGTGAAATTTGAAAAGGTAGTTAAAATTTTTCTGTTTTGTTGTGTTTGGTTTTTGCTTCAGATAAAAAAAAATGGTAAATAATTAAATAAAATAAAAGAAAATAACTAAAGACCGGCTAAACCCACGGTGGATGTCTAAAACTAATTGTTTCGTACATGCATGTTAAAACGTTCTTGGCCGACAGATTATAACGCTAACAAAGTAAGTAATGTTTTTACGATAATTTCAAGATAAGCATTAACGGACTTCTTTGTCTCCGTAACAGATACGACACGGTCCTGCTATTTGTGGAATATGTTTGTTGTATATTTATATTTATGAACAAAAAATTACTAGTGCTGTTTTTTAATTGAATTTATACATCTATTTTGTATCTAGTTATTGTCGAAAAGAAATTGGGGGTTTGATAAAAGATAATTGTGATTGTTTGCAAACGAAAACCAACTTCAAATCACATTGGCAATTGATAAATAGATCTCAGTCAAATTTAAATGGCCACATGACAAGTACCAGATTTCGATTAAAAAAAAAATACGAAAATCAGTACTCATTAAAAACCTTATGAGGTAACAGACATAAAAAACAAAATACATTCGAATGGTCACGTAGTAGCTAGCGCTGTGTGATCACTGCATCAAAATTATATAATAATAGATAATATTTGATATTAAACTTATTACCATCTTCATTAAAAGACGTGTATAAAAAAGTTCAATTCGAGTCCGAATATATTTAAAGTTACATTCTCGCGATAACGTATCAATTAATATTATTAAATTCATATGAACATCTCGCATCTATCTCGAGTCTGTCTTGTTATCAGATTATTAGTCGCAGAGTTATCAAAGTGTAAAGGTTATCAGGAATATACACTAGAATCAAGAAAATTTCGTTATGCGTGACTGAGATGAAAAAGATTCGTGTTTCGTCCTACTTTATTCTATTCCAATTTACGGAGGATAAAACGGGATAATAGATGTGTGACAGTTTTCGTTACTTAATTTACTAACATTTATTATTAAGTGTATTAATGATTGTTTCAACATAAGTTATGAACTTTTGACAGATGAGTTCTGGACGCCATTTTGACATTATTTGACAGTTGAGTTATTTTAACCATAGGAATAACAATATGATTAATGGTGATGATTCAAAATTAGCGTCTAGATTTTAGGAGGTAAAATACGTGTTTATTTGTTAAAACTGTCACGGCAGATCAAAAATTATTTGTTGTGTTTTACTTATTTTATATTTTAACCACAAAATATAGTTGCATCATACTAATTTGATAAAGTTTGAAATCCAATTATTTTAGCATTTTTTTGTTTTATTTACCATGAGTATTCTGAGACAAAGATAAAAATCTGAAGGTAACAATTATTAAAATTCGGAAATAGGTTTTGTTCATCTTTGTAAAAAAAATATTGAACTGTTTAAATAACAAATATACATATATGCATGCTTATATATTAATTTATTTCTATTCATAACTGATAGGGATGGGTGTAAAAAAATAGTAATAAGGAATATTAGTAATAATATTGTTTATCCTATTCGTCGATAGATGGCATTGTTAATTCTTCATCTTCATAGTACGTGAAATGAAATCATTTGTGCCATTTGGCACTACTGGAAGCCATTAAAAAAAATAACGAATAAACCCAATGTGTAAAAACCGTTTGTATATTACACAATTTTTACACACTATACACAATTATTTAAATATATATGTAAAGAAAATCGCGATTCAATATTTTTTTTCTTTGTGATCTTATTGTTACAATTAGTATTATTTAGACTTAAATAGGGATGATTCTTGAGGTATTATATAAACGCTGAATTGAAACAAACGTTTGAAACGTATCGTCGATTCAATTATAACATGTTTTGATAACTGATAACGATTCCACGTACTACATTACAGATAATGTTTTAATTGTCTGTCTACGTTTTGACTATGATCTATGTTCATTATATTTCATATGGAGCTTGTTTTTTTAGAGATGATTGTGAATGGTATATATACAATCAATACATATTATAATAAAAATGTAACGGGTCGCTGTCTGTACATTTAGAATGCATGAGAAAAAATATTATTGGGACCTTTATACCATAGCACCCAAACTAATGATTGTCAGATTTTTTGTCTGTTTGTCTGTGTGTTTCTGCGCTTTAATCTCAGAAACGGCTTATCCGATTTAGATGTGGTTGTCACTAATATATTGTGGCAAGCTTAGTTTAACATTTTGTATTTGTTTCATGTCAATCAGTTTATAAATAAATAAGTTATGCTAATTTAAAGAATCACGTTGAACATGTAAACTTTTAAAGTCACTATTCCAAGCGGACGAAGTTGCGAGAAGAGCTAGTATGAAATATATTTTTTTTTAATTTACATTATCTTGCAGTAACTTACATTACAATGCACACAGTTGCAACAACTGATCACCAGTGCAAGAGGCCATTAGGTAATTAGTATGTAAATGCCAAACAATGTGACAAGTGACGAAATTGTGTGCTTGCGTTTGCCAAAATTATCCATATTTCGACGCAGTTTTTTTAATGTGTCCTTCCATAAGAACTTTCTACATAGTATGAAAAAACTAAAACAAAAAATATAGCTAGAATTGGTCATGACGATCTCGAGTTTTGCTCTTAAAAAGCACTTAGCGATTCACTTTTATTTTTCATGTTTATTTCAATAAAAATAAAAAATAACCGAGTTGACGCACTCATTTTTTTAACAAATATGAAAAAAAAATTATGTGGTGTCATGTGACACCAGGTAAGAACGAAGTTCCTTCGGATAGTATAGAAGCAACACAATTTGAAAAAAAATGTTGAATTTTATATATATTTTCTAGTTCTTGATTTTTTTAATTTTGTTGATTGGTTTTTAAAATTGGTACGTAAAAGTATTTAGGAAATTTAGTATTTTAGAAAATAACAAATACCGTAAAATAAAATAAATCAAACAAAATAATAATAATAATAATAATTCGAACTATAAAGTGAAATAAAAAACATATGTATTTTTGTCGACGGTATAAAATTACTATAATTAAAAAAAGTTTACTAGTAATATTTTAGTTTTACAAACGTCATATTATACAGTCGTGTGACTGATATTACGTCACTTCCGTTATATATTTTTCTTAGGTTTTTAGTATCACTTTTTTTCAGTTCGGTCGCGAAATGTCAAGCCTGCCGTAAGGAACTTCGTTCCAATCATTTCCTTATTAGATATGACGTAACATATAAAAATACATTTATTATGGCAAGCTTGATAACTCTGATCTTAATATCAAACATTCCTCCCACGTGTTGAGTTTTTAGTTACGCAAGTGATGCAATTTTTTTCTTAGTATCGCTTTGTTGTATAAGAATATTGTTATACTGTCAAATTTTTGAGATAACTCGACGATATCTTATGATTCGGATTAATTCGCTTTTATTATTAAAGTCCCTTGTGATTTTACCACCATTAATTTTTATTTAGTTTTTTAAGTACGTATGACTTGACTCAGTCAGTCAGCGTAATCTACTGCTAGACATCTCCCCAAGTTCGCGCCAGATATCCCGGTCTTCCGCAATCCTCATCCAGCCTACACCGGCAATCTTACGTCGATCGTCGGTCCAGCGGGCAGGAGGACGTCTCACACTGCCCCGATTAGAAAAAAAGTTAGGCTCAACCAGATCATGTAAATGGACCGGATCAGGATAGAGTGAGGCATGTCAGATCCAGCAAGCTCTATCAGGACCAGGTCTGGTCCAGATAAGGATAGCCTGATGTAAAACATAATCAAGTATGGTAAGGCATATTGGATCAGGACCAGGTCTGGTCCAGATCAGGATAGCCTGAAAGAAATTACGCGAACTGAGCCTGAATTGCACTGTCGATGTTTTTAAGCGCATTTAGTAATATAGTAATACAGTTATCAGGACAGTCTAGCAGGGAGTCCATTTCTACACAGTGGAGCAGTCGTAAGTAGTAGGAAGTAGTTAATTAGTAGTTAATAAATAAAATTTAATTAGTAATTAATTAATAATATAAAAATAATTGATATTTTAAGTAAAAAAAAGATAAATAATAAATTGGAAAAATAAATGGAAATAAATATAATAATAATTATGTTGTCACATATTTATAATATCAATTCACTTTTTTTTTATTAAACATTTTTTTCAAGAATATACTTTCGTGTTTTTAAAAGGACCGGACCGGGCATACTCGACCCGGACCAGGCAAGGTATGTAACGCAGATTGATCTGGACCTGATCAGGAGAAGGAAATCTCATCTCATCCTGATCAGGTCATTGGTACATTGAATATTTTTTTTAAGAATACTTTCTACAATCGATACCAAAGCCAAAATTATAGTTTTTATAATTTTTGTCTGTTTGTCTGTATGTTTGTCCGGAATAAACTCAAAAAGTACTGCATGGATTTACTTCAAATTTGGCACGAATATTATTAAGAAGTCGGGTTAACATATAAACTACATATTATCACGCTATTACCTACGGGGAACGAGCAGTGAACCTTTATTTCTTCAACGCATTCTGTAACAACGTGTAATCTAACGACGCATATTTGAATGTTGTTGTTATTATGTTAGTAACCATGCTATAAGCTAGCTTCACACTATAAATAAAGACATTCTGTAGTATATTTAGTATCAGCATTGCACCCATGCGAAGCAGGGTGAGTCGCTAGTAATCGTCTGTGTTTCCAGAAAACTATAACCTGGGGATCTTTAAGTCGCGAGTGAATAGGTTACTTCTATGTAAGCGTGCTCCATCTTAGACCGCATTTTCACTTATCATTAGGTGAAATAGCGGTCAAACGCAAGCCTATCATTGTATAAAAAATAATAATAATAAGTGACGATACAGCATTATGAAACTTTCTAAATATAAAAGAATTATTAATATCTGTTCAAAGGTTTAATCGATAATCTTAAATTTAATAGATGCTCTTTAATCTGTTAGTTGTTGATATAGTCTATGCTCGTCTATAATAAGTAAATTCTTTAATGGTACTAATATATTTAGACATATGATTGTCTTAAAATTTTACTTTTATATATAATAATTGTGTTTGCTCGCAAACGAAAAAAAAACCGACTTCAATTACATCGACAAGTAATACAACGTAGATCGACGAAAAAATAGTCAAGCAACTACGCGTTATTAAAGATTACTCAAAAAGTAGTTATCAGGTCTCGATGAAATTTATATGTGAACACATGATAAACATCAGCTTTCGATTAAATTAAAAATTATTAAAATCGGTACACCCAGTAAAAAGTTATTACGGATTTTCGAGAGTTTCCCTCGATTCCTCTGGGATCCCATCATCAGATCCTAGTTTCCTTATCACGGTACCAAACTAGGAATATCCCCTTTCTAACGAAAAAAAAATTATCAAAATCGGTACATCCAGTAGAAAGTTATGCGGTATAATACAACGTAGGTCGACGAAAAAAGCGTCAAGTAAAAACACATTATTAGATATAGCTCGAAAAGTAGTTGTTAGATCTCAAATAAATTTAAATGGGACCAATTGGCACACACCACCTTTCGATTAAAACAAAATTTGTCGAAATCGGTCCACACGGGCAAAAGTTCTGATGTAACATACATAAAAAAAAAAAAAAAAAAAAAAAAATACAGTCGAATTGAGAACCTCCTCCTTTTTTGGAAGTCGGTTAAAAAATAACATAATTCGCTTTCTTCCTTTATTCGCGATATCTCACAAATGATTTACTTCCATACTTTACGAACGTTCATACAAAAAAATAATGTTTACATAATACACTGTTGCAACTCGATAAAGCACACGGAATAAAGACGCTCAACAGGAAAATGAACATCATGTCATTACTCTAACGATTTTTTAAATAAATTAAATAACTCCACTCGTCATAGCAAACGTACAGATTCGCCGTCCCTCTCATCTCGCCGTGATAAGAACGAGATAAGGAGATAGCGCGGCTAATGGAGAACGTTATACCGATAAGATAACTATAATGAATCTCTGTTTTAAAATCCGACTATTGATAGATAGATCTGTTTCGACGAGATATTGGATTGTTCTGGAAATTTGACGTTTGTTTAATATTGCCAGTGTGTATTAATATGATAAAGTGATATATTGTATTTGATTAATTTGGATCGAATTAAACAAAGTAAATTGGTATGATTAACATACTCACACAGGCGTCTATTCCTGAGGTAATAATTATTGCTTGTCTTATAGACGCCGGCTGACGCCAAGACTTTCCTTGTTATAAAATTGCAACAGTGACCAACAAAAAAATTACACAAATCACGTTTTTATTTATATAAATTAAAGTATTATTATTCACGAAATTAGCCATGAACCAGCCTACAATATCCCATTGGCCTGGACACTACGCCGCTCTACTGTGGGTTGGCGTATATATTCCTACTATGAGTAAGTATCGTCATCAGGTGTCTGGGATAATAACAGGAACCACCTTTTTAGCTGTTCTCTGAGACACTGAAAATTTATATGAAAATTAGCTGACCCGATGAACTTCGTACGGCTAATTGTTTTTTTTTTATTTTGAAATAAAAATATAGCGGTCATTTAATCGGAATAAAATAGCCTATATTTTGAGTTCGATAAAGTCACATATCTGTGCAAAATTTCATTAAAATCGGTCCAGTAGTTCCGGAGATTAGCCCGGACATACATCGTGATACGAAATTATTATATACATAGATTACTTTAGTCATACAGTCAGTTTAGCTTATTGCAGTCCACTATTGGACATAGGACATAAGCTCGCGCCAGATACCCGGTTTTCCGCAAAAACCTCATAGATTACCTATTCAGTTGGAATTAATATATTGAGTGAAAAGACAAGACAACGTGCACAACTTGACTACGCGAAAATTCTGTAAGATCTAAACAAATACATTAAACGAAAAGTTAAAATAATTACATCTACAAAAATAATTTCTTAATAATCAACAAATACAATTATAACAAAAAGTTAAGCAAGGAACGAGTTATTAGCTGAAATCCGTAAGCAGTTAGCCGTCAGATACTCACGATAGGCTATTAGCAGCCGTGATTAAACAATGGACTATAATCGAAAAAATAATGTGTATGCATCTCGTCACGCTCCGCTTCTATACGATCGGTTACAACATTTTGTTGTTCTTGTTGTTTTGTACACTTACTCACTTCATTTGTATCGACAAAAAAGTATTTCATTAACGTTTTAAGTAATACACTCTCTACTTCATATAAAATAGTGTCAATTTTAATAAAATTTTATTGTGAAATTTATAGCTTTTAATGTTCGTTTTTAATTTTTATACTGTTACTGTTTGAGTTTTTTAAGTGCGTGATTAGCTTTATGGTTCTACTGTCACTGTCCTTGCAACTGTGTTCTATATTTTCAACTGTATTATGGTTACATACATAGATGAAGACTATTTTTTTTTTTAATATAAAACAAATACGTCTCACATTTCGACGTATTTTTCAAAATAAATTTAACATTCGCTATAAATCTTTCATGCTCAATTTTAGCTCACCCTTGACTCAATTATAATTTAAAAAAAAAACCGTCAAATCGTAAAATGCTAATCGTATCACGGTACGCATATGTTATAATTTGTTTAGTTTATCTCTGGAACCACAATCAATTTGTCTATACGATTGAAGTTGGTTAATTGCGCCTCGGTTGTAATTAGAGCTATTTATTTTATGCGCTATCTGGGTCCCACATCGGTCGAACAATGGGGAAAGGCGAGTTCGGTAATGATTCGATTGACGTACGAGATTTGTTTCATACTTTTTTATTAGCTGTGATTTAAAAAAAAAAAACAAATTTATATGTTTGACCTCCGCGGTTTTTTTTTATACGACTCGGTCGGCAAATAAGCGCACGACCTAACTGGTGGTAAGCTGTTACTGTTGAGTTGTGTTGAGGAACAGAAGCATTGCAAGTGCGTTGCTGCCCCTACTCAGGAGCTCTGGCCACCTTACTCACCACAGGAATACAACACTATTTGAGAGTAGTACAATTTAGCTGTGATCATCTGTAAGGTTGAGGTACTTAACCAGGCGGGCTGCTCTAGATTTTGAGCAAAATTAAATTTGCTTTTCCCTACCCAAATAGAAGCGGTTACAAATATTGGCTGTTGCATTAGCTGTGGTTCGACCTGTTATAAAAATATTTGTATGGGATAAATATTTCGTTATAGGTATAAATAACGCAAACATAAATATCATACTCGACAACGGTTGACAGTGTTGAAAAATGTTGTGTGAAAGGGTTGAAGGTAGCCCTTTAAAAGTTGAATTCCTTTTTTTTACGTGGGGAAAATCCACTTGTGACTAAAAAACCACCACGTGTGAGCAGTCGATCGCCTGGGTGGGGTGAGATAGGGTTGCGCTAGCATTCACCACCTCGCCCCGGCCGTAGGGCCGGACGAAACCTCCGGGCCCCGGCACAATGGTGGGGTAGCCTCGCTCACAACAAGGCCACCCCTCAGACGTGTGGGGTTGTGTCGTCCAGTCAGCCGAAGTCCTCCGACTATCGGCCGGCTACCCCAACATTAAGAGGGAGAAGGTGGGCAAACCGTCTCCTTCTTGCCCCGTACGTCTGCGCCGAAGTAAGCCAGCAGAGCCATCTTCCTCTCTGGCACGCTCCGCGGTTCCTTCTGCGTCATTACCTCTTCGCAGAAGAAGACCGCCGCCTGCCACGATCTCTCGCTGTCGAGTATGGCCTTTACGACACTCGGCAGGGAGAGATCCCGCTCATGAACCGCTGAAAGCATGCGCCGCTGCAGTTCTCAAGCGGCGCACACCTTCAGCGAGTGGAGCGCCGTATCTTCTGGCGCCCCATACTCGCGACAGGAAAAAAGTTCGACTCCTGCCCCAAGTCTAGTTAGACTGTCAACACCTATAACTAGCCTATATGCTTCTGCTCCGGGGATTGTAAGTTCCAATTCCCGCCTCGAGTCTGGTTGAGATATATGTATTTGTTAATCCCCGATACAGGAGTAAATCCTAGTGGGGGTCGTTAAGCGTGAGGTATTTATTTATTTATTAGTATAGATCAATGAATACTGACGACTACTAAACTTATATTAATTTTATTTAACGTTTTAAATAAGGATCTTAAAAAGTTTTATCAACAAAATTCAAAAGATTTCCAATACTTTTCAGTGTAAATGTGACACATATCGTGTTACTACGAGTAACATCGATGTGTGCGGGCCACCGGGGTGCTACTGAGAACTGTGACCAAGATAATCACTGACCACGCTCACTTTTATGTATAATTTTTATAGGTATATGATATTGTATCTTTCCTTTTATATTTACTTTCAATTTAGAGTGATGCGAGTCGTTTATTTTATCTATGGATAGTTCGACATTTGAATTTTTAAGTTGTTCGTACTGGCTGATTATTATTTGTAATCTTGGCGGGGGCATTTGTGTTAAGATAAGTTCAAAATTTAATTATTTTTTTGTTTATTACGGTTTTATAAGGGGTCAAATTTATACTAATTCTAATGAGTAAAATGTAAATGTTCCTAAATATTTGCTAATGTACTATTATTTATAGTTATTATTTTGCTATTTCATACAGGATTTATATTTTGATCCATCCACAAATAAAGTTACAAGCTTTTTTTCCTGTTTCTTAAGTTCGTTAAGAGAAGACGAATTCGGTTAGTTGTAGAATGTAGAGAATGTTACAGTATAATGACATTCCCTCTAAATTCAATAAAGTTGAAAATCGCCATTTATTGCTTAATTTCTATGAAATGAAATGAAAACATTTATTTCGTCATAAGGTGACATACACACTTATATCTTAACATTGGGTACATTACAAACTTAGGTAATATACCCGGTGTTATGTGCAACCTTGTATACCTATGTGTTCTATAGGGATATGGGGATGTTATTATAATATGTTAAATATTGTAATTCCCTTTTTTCGATTTGATTTTAGTATTAACATCTAACAATTTTATTAGCAACAGCATGTATTTAAAATAAAACAGGACAATACAATTTATAAGTCCAGCGTTTAAGAAATAATTCACACCTCGAACGCACATAAAATACATTGCTTCCCCTCTATTATCGAAACGAAAATCGTTCTAAAGGGATTCTACAATGTACATCGAACTTTGTTAAAGTACACTTTTGATTTAATACAGTATACCCCTGTCTAAGGTACGATGTACGTAACCCAATCACCTGTCCCATCTCGCTTGGCGTATTGTGAGTTACCGTTCAATAAAATTCAACTCTATTTTGTATGTAGAAAGGTGTAATATTGATTGGGATGATATTTCGTCTCGACCTACGGCCCCGCGATCCATTTCATCTCAAACATAAACTACAGAACAGGCGTCAATTGTTAACAAGTTTAACAAGTCTCGATTCTCGTGAATCGATACAATCGATTCCGTTTATTTTCTCGCGCTAAACTCGATTGTTTCACTCGATACATTACGCCCGCGGCTCGGGTGACGTCAAACATCTGACATCGCATTCGAATATACCCTCTAATCGTCGATGGCTTGAGATCAGTTTTGTGGTTATGATTTTGACACTTCGATTGATTCATCTATGATTATACTATCAAACGATTTTACACTCTATTTAGAACAGCATAAATTATACTTTCGTGTGTATGTGTTAAATATATGTTATTTTTTTGTATGGGTATTGTGTTGGGACAGTCATTTGTTTTGACAGACTGTGTATGGCAACGGTGACTGAGATGGTGCGATTGTAGAGCGTTTTAGATCGGCAGATAACGAGTGACGGGTGGACACACGGGCACGACGGAGCTAGCGTCGGTTTACATTTGTTTTATATGCAGATGGAAAGTTTGGGCCAATTCGGTTGTTCGATTTGTAAGAGAGATGTGGCAATGTTGCCATTTGAAAATTGAAATATAAAATATTCATATTTTATAAAAAATATGATCAAACAATTATATGTGTACTTTTTTTGATAATTAGTTGTAAAATAAAATTCAAGCCGGTCTCAAAGCTGAGCGTAAGAATTAAAATAATAAGCATTAAAAACTAAATACGAAGTAACACTGATACGTAACCGACACACAAAATAAAAATATAGTCAAATAGTCATATTTCTTTTTTAGTTCAGTAAAGCATACAATATAATGAAATATAAAATAAAAATATGAAAATAAGTGTTCTTTACTGGATGGTCATTCTCACTGGATGGATTGAAAGTAGGGACGTATCAAAATTGAAATGAATAATAACTTTATTCAAATAGGCTTCAAAAGCATCTTCGAATCGTCATTTTACAAACTACATTTTTTATTATGATTACAAGTAAAACTACCACCGACTTGGAACGTAGATTCTGTAGAAAAGAATAGGCAAGAAACATAGCATTGGCATAACTCATGCATTAATCTGAATTTCCAGCTATCTATTTAGTACCTTTTGTGTGAAAAAGTAACAAAATCCATAACATCTTTCGCATTATTAATATTTGTTCGTTGTATCATTATTCGCAGTTATAATAAGTTCGTACCTATTAGTTTCCTTATTTATGTACCTATAATTAAGTTTAAAAAATGCTACACGCAATTAGCAACCGTGTGTCGATAGATTTACATAACGTTGTTTTATTTGGATTATAATGTGTGTTTGTGTGTTTTTTGTGTGCTACGTTAATGGTCCGATGGAGAGATTAGATAGTGGCTACAAGCTGTTTCGGTTTAATTATACCCGTGTGTAATACACACTTTCTAGTTTAAGTCGCTAGAAGTAACGGCTATTAGCTCTATATTCTTTATTAAATCATTTGAGATGTTATATTCCGTGAAATAACTTATTCAATTTTTTGTAAATAATACTGTACTCAAGTAGGGTTGTGTTTCCGTGGCGAGTAAGAAAGAAAGAAAGAAAAAACCACCCCCGCTGGAACGGTCGATTTTTGATATATTAAATTTTTTTTAGAATTTTCTAATGTGTGGGTAACACAAGAATAAAATCGTACAAATTAAGAAAAAACCATGTTTATTCGGGACATCACACAAATCGCAGACAGTTTTTACACACACAAAAAAAATACGGTTCAATAGAAATAGTAATAATTAATAAATAAATACATATAGAAAAATAAATTTCAAGAACAGTAATATAGACTACAAAAAAAAAATATAATCAAAAAGAAGTCAAAAAAATCTTAAATCTAAAATTTCCAAAAAGTTATGAAAAAAAATTAAATGAATAAACATACAATATAAGGTAACCAGAGCTGCTGGGGAGGGAGGATTGGGGGTAAGGTCGGTAACGTGTTTGATATGCTTCTGGAGTTGCAGGCGTCTATAAGCTACAGTAATCGCTTACCATCAGGTCATCAGGTGAGATGTACGCTTGTTTACCGACCTAATTGTATAATAAAAGTAGTAACTGATTCCAAGTATATCTGTGTCGAGTCAAGTCCGTTGAATGCGCTGTGTCAACACCGGGGTAACCAATCAACAATGTGCTTTTGATACTGTTGATGTTGCAGGTGTCCATGGGCTGCAGTTTCGGATTATTATCAGTTTGATCGTACCCTTGTTTGGCACTCTAGTTATATAAATAAACCACAGTTACTTATGGAAAAACCGGTATTACATTTAAAAAAAAAAACAAGCGTTAAAGTATTGACTTTCTTCATTGTATAGAGACTATCAGCGTTATGTGGTTTTACCTGTCAAGTCATGTTAACTTAATTTTGATATAAAGTAGAAACCTGTTAATCTCTATCATCTCATGCCGATGTAATCAGATGTTATTACTTAGATAAATAGTGAAAGCAAAAATATCGTGCAAATTTGAATTGCAATATACTCGTAGTCTTTTACTTAACTGAGTTGTTAACTTACTGCGCATATGTGTTCAGAAAATCGAAAGTTACATACGTATACTTGCAAGATGTATATTTTGATAAATACTTCATAATCAATTTATTATTGTGTATAAAACATATCCTGTTTATAAGTTTTCAGGAGATTCAGAAAAGAGGTTATAATTTCTATTGACTTTTTTTTATTATATAATATATTTTTTAATACTATAGTATGTCAGAGTCGCTTAGTTTTCAGATGAGCGGAAAAACTTTATGGTGTTGTATAGAAGCTGCTGCATAATTCCTTTACCCTTTATTTAAAGTTTATATTTAAAGTTATTATTAAAAAGAGATTAATAGATAAAGCGTATTATTCGGTGCAGGATTCATTCATTCATTGGCCTTAGTTCGTCTATTGCAGACGAGTTAGACAGTGTCAAACAGACACTGTGGCGCCTAGGACACTCTTAGAAGGAAAACGCAAAGTTGCCTAAGGTCTGCGCCACCCTCTCGACCTCACTGGCTAGGCCCAAAGGCACGACGAGTGGATACGTGTAGAGCCAGTTGGGCTGCAGGAGTCTTTTGCATTTTAGAGCTATGCCACGAATGCTTGACGGAGACCCCATTCCGGGTTTCAAATAAAGTTTTCCTTCTCCAGGACCCTGATGATTTTAAGCCAGGTTTATCCCTCGGTCGCCTTTTACGACCCACACGGGAAGAAAAGGGGTGGTGCTATTCTACTCGGCCGACACCACACGACATAAGTTGCAGGATTACATAGTTGATAAAGATGTGTTGACTTAGGGGCGCTGTATTTCATGCAAGATATTACGAATTTTGTACTAAAACACAGTTTATATATTATTTTTCAAAAGAGTAACTGCTGAGTTTCTTGCCGATTCTTCTCTGCAGAATCTACATTCCGAATCAGTGGTAAGCTTTAATTTTACAAAAATAATAATTTATTTTTAAAATTTTAATTTGTAAAATGACGATTCGAATTTGCTCTTGGGGCCTATTTGAATAAAGTTATTTTTAGACGTTTTTATTGAATACGTCCTTTTTACGCGCTTTAATGATGTGTCTGATTAGCTAGAACGACGAATTTTTCGAGTTCCTAACGAATGGTGTCATGTCAAATCTGTCAAAACGGTAACCAGAACAAAAAAAATCTTAATGAAAAGTGGTAGATTACTGAAGACAATGTAAAAAAATATACATATCTCTTTTGCAATGAAATTTTTAGTCTATCTCTAAGCCAGCATACCCTAACAAGATTCCTTTAATCTCCTACGCACTATTGTTCAACGCCTGCTCATTCTATATGCCAGATATGATCTCTACTAACAAAAAGCTGTAGGTCTATATAAGGCCTACAGTCCTAGATACAGAGTTTAACATTAGTGAATTATGGCCAGGCTGTTTATTATCTTTGAAATTTGTGTGCCAATTGTTAACAATACGTGTATAGCTAAATACATACATACATACATACATAGGTTGAAACAATGTTCAGATCTGTGTGATTAATTTATCTCTTACTACTAGTTTTTATCCTTGGCTTCGCTCGTATTGCATTTTTTTTAAATAAGTATTCTATGATAGTAATATCTCCAAGAATATGTGAACAAAGTTTCATGATGATCAATTAAGTAGTTTTCCATGAAAGCGTAACAAACAAACTTATATTCAAATTTAGTAAGAAAAAAGTATAAAATTAAAATTTTAACGTTTTGAAATTTCTAAATATATACCACCATTATAATTTGACCTCTCGCTAGAATGCACCGGAAACAAACGGCCTTCAATCAATATATAATTCTAATCAAAATAATTCTGGCAGTATTTACATATTCGTGAAATAGTTGTATGACTTAGTCATAAATCTGTCGGTTTACATAATTTAGGTATATTTACAATAATGATAAAATAATAATTTCTATAGATTTGAGAAGTATTATTCATTTGTCTTTTTAACTATACCTTATATGTGTTAATTTTTTTAATGTCTGTATCAATGTACTCGTATGTTTATATGTATATGTATAATTGTATGTATTTATTTATTTAAATCTCATAACACACACACGCGCGCGGTTTTTAAAATTAAATTGCTTACCATAGGAACAGTCGTTCCTACAGTTAGCAACTTAATGCTTGTGTATATATATGTATAGACGAAGACGACTGCTATAAGTATTTTTTTAATAAATGTATACAGAAATAATACATGTATAAATGTATTAATACACATATTATACACAGACTCGGGCGAGAATCCCACAACCCGCGAAACAGAAAGCAGGGCGACTACAAACACGGGCTAGTCAATATTAGGCTGATTTAAAAGAATCGACTATTTTTTTTTTCGAAGTATCTGCTATATATTATATTCATCTATGATTTTTTTTCCTAAAATCTAAATATTTTCAGCAAATGATATTTGTAAAACTTTTGTCACTCATACATATAATCACGCCTCTTTCCCGTAGGGGTAGGCAGAGAACATTTCTTTCCACTTGCTACGATCCTTACATACTTCTTTCGCTTCGTCCACTTTCATTATTCCCTTCATACATGCTCTTCGGTTTAGGGTACTCTTGTCACTCATATTGAAAGTAAATTAATAATAATATAATTAATGTCCCTTATAATTTATCATGAATTTATTTATATTGTATGCCACAATACGTAAATAAGAGAGGTTTATGATATTTCCAAATTACGATAAACACATAACAATCTTACGATTATTGGTCATGTCTTCCAGAAAAACCTTTTTTTATAATATAAGGTTGACAAAGAAGCAAACGGCTCGCCTGATGGTAAGCGATTACTGTAGCTCATAGACGTCTGGAACACAACAATCGTCGCAAGCGCGTTGCCGACCCTATCCTAAATCCCCCCAGGAGCTCTGGTCACCTTACTCACCAACAAGAACACAACACTGCTTGAAAACAGTCTTATTTAGTCGTGATCTTCAAAACCTAAACTAAAATGTTTTATTTGTTACACAAAAAGAAATTATAAGAGTAGTAAGCTGTGTACAATAAACATTAACACATATTCATGCCACTCTTATTCACTTATCCAACCAATCAAAACCTCATCACAATGTTTTTAGTCACATTTCGAAACCCATCACGTGTTTGTAAACGATTTGTGTTGTCAAAAATGATACTATCTAGGAAAATTATCGAGTAATCGACGTCACGGTGCGCGCGCGCCGGATGTCGATCTAAAGCCGATCACAGACTACGCGTTTACTTTAACGCTTAGTGGTGTTGAACACTAAGTTTCTGTATGTTTTTTACAATGTATTGACGCAACCACAGTAATAGAGACAGCAAGAAATATCTCACTCAAAATTCCGAAAAGTTCGATTGTGTTCCTGTGGTGAGTAAGGTGGCCAGAGTTTCTAGGCAGGGCCAGCAACGCGCTTGCAGTGCTTCTACAGGTGTCCATAGGCTACCATATCCACTGTTTTTATATATATTTGTCTGATACTTGTCGTGATGCCTTTTCTGTTAGAGTGTATCTTCTATTTAATTTGGGATATAGGATTTTTATCCTATAGGCGTTTACTAACAATTTAACGCGATTCAGTCAGGATTTCAGATTATCTGAAATTTTGGAGTACCGATTGTTGTTCTCAATCAGTGTTATGTTTATTACAAATAAATTCGGGAGATTAGTACACTCAAACATACATTCCAACTTTTCCACAATATTATATTATTAGACTGAATTATTATTGTCACAAATATAAAACACTTAAAAAAAAACCAGTGCACTAATACAAGAACAGTGTACTAATACAAGAACAGTGTACTAATACAAGAACAGAATACAACGCATAGTCTGCACGTGGCTTTATGTGCCACTTTAGCTCTATTCCAAAATGGATTCCATGGTATGAGTATTACGGTATGTTTTATCAGCTATGGGCCTAACGTTAGTAATTTTGTGTGTTTGAAATAACAGTAGCTTGTCATAGTGACACAGTTTTAGGGATCCTTATGAGATGATGTGAATAAAAGGTCCGATAAAAAAGGTCATACTTTTTATAACTAGATTTGAATTCTTCATAAAAGTGTCTGACTCATTAGATAGTGAATAGTAAATAGGTTTGTATATAGGAGATTAATGAATAATTTTCGGACAACATAAATAGACTGGAGTAAATCGTAGTGGAGTCGTTGAGTGTAAGGCGTTTAATATAGGGTTTTTGAAGTAAGACTTCTGTACGCACGCTTATCTTGGAGAGTAAGCTGGCACGCATTCAGCGTGACGAGGCAATAACGAAGATTATGATCGGGCGAGGATAAATTAGATGGAGCAAAAGAAGTTTTACTTCAGTCGTGTGGTCTAAATCACACACGTTTTCTATTACATGTATCGTTCTACTTATTTCCTATAACATATTGTATTTCTCCTTTATTTACAATAAATTGGATTTACTCTCATCAGCATTTATAAATAATCCTTATTTTCGTACTACAATATGACCTTATGTGTATTTGTACGTACGGAACACTTAAATAAATTAAACAACTCAGTGACGTTTCCAATAGATTTCAGAGATCAGAGCGACCGTCCAAATGGACGTCCGATGGTACACGAGATAGAGAGATTTATGTTATTTTAATAACACATTATTTTTTACGTTACGAACGGACAGGCGAGAATTTTTACCTTATCGAGTTTTAACATCTCTGTCGTTAGCGTTGTTCTATCTGCGTCTAATGGACAATTATAATATGAGATACTTGATGGTTTTATTTTAGGTTTTACTAGCGATAGTACTTAATTTCGTTGATATTTATAGATAAAGCTCATTGGAGCAATAAATATCCAATCCTTTTGGAGAGTACAGTCTTACTCTAGTTTTGACTAACCTGTTTGCATAGTTTGCTGCTTTCTGCACTGGAGGTTTCGATTCCTGCAACGAGTCTGGGTGCGTTTTATATATTTATTTATGTAAGTATTGTTTATGTATATTTTTGTCAAAAATATACTTTAGCTAATTATTTCCTTCTTTCTTTTATTTACTTATGTAGCATTATATGTATCCTAAATGCACAAAGCCTACAGAAGGCGTAATTTATGAAACCCTGTAAAGATGCTAAATTGATCTATCGCCATTGGTTCTTCCAATAGTTCAAGAAAAACGTAAACCATTCTGTATTCCTATTTCGTACCGACGAAGCCTGTTACACATAATGTGGCTTCTTGCAAAATACTCTTTGTTGGTACAGACGAAAAGTATGATAAAGATCAAAACTAATCTTATTACTTAAAAGCATGCAATGGTTTGATGCAAATTTAATAGAATATTTACTATTCGTGAACCTTAGCAAAAGAAATTTCAAGGTACCTTTTAGTCAATTAAAAAAATCATCAATGTCACTTATGTCATTGAGTGTACCAACACTAGTGAATGTAGATCATTTCGTCGATCTCCATAGTAACCGATTTCAGGCTATTTTCATCCAAAGGCTTTCGGTGACCCTAACGACAATTTAAAAAAATTCAGGTGTTTTTATAAAATACGTTTTCACATAAACCCTGTTCTGCAATTGTGAATCGCAGACATTAGATAAATTGGACAATCCGTTTGGAGTAATACTGTATCAAATATGAGACTAGATATAGATTTTTATGACAGGAGCCTAAACGATTTAGTCACAAAAATCCTCTCATTTACATTCTATAATTATATCTGTTATATCATATATAACCTCCTTAGATAATATGTAAGCCACACCTTAAACCTAGTATCGAATCTTTTTTAAGCAGGAGTATAAAATAAAATAAACAAAATTACTCAGCGTTTCTAATAATGGTTAGGAGATATGTGTTAGAATTGTTCAAGAAGTGTTCCGTGGTGATAGGAGTAACTGAGTTATGTGATTGTTGAGCCTTCAGTTCCTATGATTTGCTGCGAAAAGGTCGTGTCGATGCGCCCGCGCAGATAGACACGCCGTAATTAATTTAATTCTATTCTATAGTTGTTTGTTTTGCAGTCGTGACCTGAAGTGCGAATACGTTTCGATGGTTTGGCCCTTATGCTGGCTTTTCGAGTACACAATTTTAGGAATATTTCAGATAAATCTTGTAATTTATTTGTTGATTATAGGCTTCAAATTTATGTTCAACGTTCTTCAAGTTCTTTATTTTCGTCTCATTTCGTTTTAAATATCCGATGCTATCATCACTTACTCTCAGGAGAAAATCATCCCAGATCATTATTTGCCCATAAAACATAATTTGCCAAAATTTTTAATCTCCGAAAGGCTCGACGATCTCGTCCCGAACCCGTAAAACAAATAGGGATCGAAATGAGATTACGAACGAAGAACGCGACCGACGCTTCGCGCGAGTGTTGGAATTTCCGAACTGAACAAAATAAGACAATTACCTGTTGGCAAATGTTTCTGATACGGGCCGCTACAATCGCCTCACGGTTCGCAATCTCGCCATCGGTAATTTGGTAATAAAATGAAAATACGCTCGCCTCTTATCTATAATCCTCTATATATCCTTCGCTATATAAACATTGCGGGCCCAGGACCGTAAGGTTTCAAGCGCAAATAAAATTGCAAGCTAGTTATAACGAAATCAGCGAACACTACACTTCACAATTGAAAGAGTGCTCGGAGCGTTAAGGATTAATTTCCCATGATCGAAGCACTCAGTGTTCTTCTGCATTCGCGGTTTCGTGTCGATTTCGCGTGGCTGCAAATTTAATTTTCTTTAATAAGCTGCTTGCTTTCGGGTTATTGAAATGTCGACTTTATTGTCTGGGGCTTTCGATCGAAATTGGCGTGGTGGGCCGCGGTCTCATTGGAGGCATGTATCTCGATAGGGAGCTTGTTTCATCGGGGTAGATGCAAGGTGCGATTACAGCCCCGCCCATGCTTTTTTCGTGGCTCTCCTAAGTAACAATGGGTGATCTGTTAACTAAATAACGAGTCCGATATATCAGTGGGAACGATGTCGATGCGAAGGTTTATTTTGAACGAGTTCGCGTCGGCTCTTGATGGAATGCTTTCAGACTGACCTGACCAATATTATAACTCTTGATTAAGAGATCTATTGAATGGGGTAAAACGATTGCAAAATTAAGGGATAAATATAATCTCATTCACCTTATATTTGTTTTTTTTTTTTTTTTTAATTATTTGTAAGATGTTAATGCCAAAAAACCATACAGTGACATGGCACTTTTAAAAATAATCTATTGACGCAATTTTAGTTATTATTGACATTATCTCCAGTCTCATTTAACAGTTTATATTTTGTATTTAGCACTTTATATGTATAGCAATAAAAAAATATTATGTACAGGTAGTTAATTGATCTCATAATTAATATGAATAATTAAACCTAGGTGTATCTATTTTCGAAATAAAATGTGTTTTATATTAAAAGTATGAAGTTTCGTAAGAGCATCTAAAACTTTTAAGTATACTTGTACACAGATGGGTGTATATGTATATATATAATAGACCTATATATAACCGGACTAACAACAGTTACAACTTTTGTCTGGTCAATCGGTGTAAACAAAGCATGATCGTGACACGTCAGAGATACATTGAGACTCATCTTTAAAGAAATCCTGATAGGTCAATCTTTGAAACCTATACACATTGCAAAATGGATGGAATATTGTGCTCTACAAAACAATCTTGTATAATAACAACAAGGGAAAAAAATTAAGGATGCATTTCATTTGTTTCCTTACCTATAGGCCTCTTTCCCCAGATAGGAGAAGGATCAAAGAACCGGATGATATCCTAAAGTTATAAGTTTTTAAAGTTTAGTAAAAAATGATCATAAAACTTTTGAGGATTCAATTCGTAAATATGTTTTGTTAGAATCTACATTATTTCAAGTTTTAAGTGTGTACAGTCAGTCATTGGTGATGTTTTCCTCAATTTATCGCAATTGAATTTACATGATTTTAACAGTGCAATGTTATCTGTATAGACCGTGTTTCCTTGTTTCAAAACCATCGATACCTACTGTTATTTGTAACATACGAACTATGCGTGTATCATACTAGGTTTTTTTTTTATGTAAACAATATTTTCATTAATATGTACGATTTTATTTTTGTGTTACCCACACATTAGGAATTCTAAACATTTTTGAATATCATATATTTTTAATATTTTCATTACTTTATTTTGAGCCCTATTTAGGGGTCAAGTTATATTGGATGTTCATAGACCATAGAGAGTTGTTACCCACATGAAAAATATTTAGAAATATTTAAAATATTTTTTTAATTTTTTTTTCTGAATGGCTCAGCACTAAATAAGCTGCTACTATTTTTTTCTGGATCAACCATAGTCTACGGTGTCTGTAGAAATTCTACCCTATCTTAATCAATCAAGTAGGCAAACTAAAAAATTTACAGCACGACGTTTAAAAGCTTTTGCCTTGGCGTAAAATACGTTACCGCATGTCCCAATTGCCGAAATTTGCAGCATGCCACAAGATGGCAAACGCCACAACATGTAGCACGCTATAATGCCGCACATTGTAGCCTCGGCGTAAAAACAGCCTTGATAGACGTTTGTTAATACCAGAAGCATCGCAAGCGCGTTGTCAAAAGCAGTATTATTTAGCAGTGATCTTCTCTTAGGTCGAGGTACTTCCCCAGTAGGGCTGCTCTAAACGGTAAACGTTGAAATGTGTAATTTATGTTACCTATAGGTATACCTTCCTAAGTAAGTAAAATATTTCTAATGTTCATTTAATGTTTATTGCCATTTATTGCTTTTTCATTTTTAAATATGTGGTATATTATATATTTTTTGATAATAATATACTGCTCTATATATATTGTCAAGTACTGTCTATATTCTTTGATTATTTTTTTAATAGGTTTTTTGTTATGTTAAATTAAACAAAAAAAAAAAACCGCGCGACAGTAAAACAGCGAAACTGTCTACATTTAAATTTTTAATTTATTATTACAGTTCTCAATCTGTCATCTCTATTTTTGGGTCTTTAGATAAGTGTCTGACACATAGCACCCTCTCTATTTCTAGTCCAATTCGAAATAACTCTACTTAACTCTAGATATATAGATTACAGTTTGGAAATGGAATTTTGGACAATTTGGAATAACTGATTGGAAGTTTTGAAATGATTTTTTTCGAAATCTGTAACTGCGAGTAGGAAAACTTATATGTAGCAAATATACAAACAAACAACGCATAATACGCCGTAGATATAGATTATTATTTACTGGATTTCGTCATTGTTTGTTTTAATTAAATAGTTACGCGTTTTCCTCTTTTTATCGTTACTGCTTCAAGTTATTTGTAGGATAGAGTCAGTTGTGGTTTTTTGATTTTGCAATCGTCTGTTATGTTACTGTTTCATGGAATGTGCAGTGCGATAGAATAGGCAAGTGAACAGGGAGTACTTATAGACGAACATGGCATTGTTGTCATCTGAAATAGTAGCACTTCTACCGAATTTATTTAGTGCAATGTGCATCTTGTAAGAATGTCCTATTCCGAAGGTCCGGAAACATACACTGCACGACTAAAAACGACCAAAAAATGGTTAACATATGAACGGGCTGTATAAAAGTTGTGACTGCCAGTGCTACAGCTATGACAACTGACTATTTTAGTAATATTTGCTTAGAATTAAAAGTTTCAGGAACGTGGAATCCGTTGATTATCCATTACAGTTTGAGTTTTGTATGTAACACTAAAAAATCCTAATAAACCTTCCCAGTTGATAAATTGAATTGGTCAAAGCGCTATTGTAAAAAATAAGTGAAACAAAGAAATAATTCAAATATCCCACAGTCAGTACAATATGGTCAGAACTAGTCGAGTCTAATAACCTGTTGACTACGTCATATGGAGGCGGACCGATCCGCCTCTCGCCTTATTCACGATACGAATTGTCTTAATATATTACAATGAATAAGCATTCGATTAATTACATTAATCTTAGTTAGTCTAGATTTTTTGAAAAATTTATGATGATGAGTATATATTATAATGCTAGAAAGTTTGTTGGTTTATGGAAAGTTTGTATCTATGAGACATTGTCTAGTAAATAATTGGTAGAATTTTATCTTTGTACCTACTGCAGAGTGACAGGAACCATAAACTGGGGTAAAACCGCGTTCTCAGTGAAAAATAAAGTAGAAGATTTTATTAACTTGAACGTCCTCAGTACATGTTGAAAAAATGTTTTTTTGTAATAATTTTTAATTCTATAAAAAAAAAGGTATAATATTTAATTAGCCATATATATTCTTTAAATATTTGCATGTTGTGCATAGTTGTTATAGGATGCAAATTTATCTATTTTCTTTCGTAATTTATTCTTGCAAATAATGTCATGATTTTTATCGTATAACTGTGCCAATAAATAAATAAATATTTCGCCGTAGAAAACTTATGTTAGCTCGTGTAATTACGTCTCTTAAACCAGATAAAAAGCTTAGATTGTTAAAATTCATTTTGTACAGTTTTTCCAATATAATTGTTTAATAGATAAGAAAATTATGAACTGTTTTATATTCATCACCGGTTAAATGATAGAATGTTCTCTAAACAGGGCTTCGATTACAGATTTTTTTAGAACAAACAAATTATCTCCGTACCGACGGGGACGCTATTAAGTAATAATGCAATGGAAAGTAGGGTTGGTAGATTTGAGAAATATATATTTATAAGTTAAAATAAGTTTTTAGTACAATTTAAGCATATCTTGTTAATGAAATTCATGATTGCTGTCTGTGGTTATCTATAAATGAATTAGCACGGTGAATGAGGATTGTTTGTATTTTGTTTTGTAAAACTTTTTCTGTCATCATTATCATCTGCTAGCGATCATTTAAATAAGAAAATAAACAATACAAGCTGAGGGTTTGAACTTATTTATAGTACTAAATTTGTCTTCTGACCATCGTTCTGGCAGTGCTTTTAGAAGTCGTATTAACGCAGTTCAAATTTGTTGATAAAATTAATATAATGAAGTAAAGCGATGGTAGAGATAACATTGAACATGTATGGGAAAGAATTCTTAGGGCCGAATTTATCGATTGCTGTTAAAGTGCATCTCGCACATAAGTTACTGATAGAATGTCAGTCTTGACCTGTGGAAGGTAAAGTATGTCCTTACTTAACAAGTAACTACTTGAGCTTTTACAGATTACGAATAGAAATATCTGAGAGATTGAATGAGTTTTGATGATAAAAAAACATATCAGAAACTTTTACCTGTTGGATGTTATTACGTATAAATATCAGAACCGGTAAAATTGGAATAAGTAAGAAAACATCGCATTTCAAAGCGGGCTCATTTTTTTCAGTTTAACTTTTTATTTATTTTATTCTCTATTATGCATCAAAAAAGCTGTCAGGGCGATTTTAATTCAAATTATTATTTTAATTCAAATTATTTAGTTTATCTAAAAATATATATTTTTAAAATGTTTTGGTGACCCTAATGGAACCGTCAACGCGATCGGCCGCGTCAACGCATATAAATTACAGATTTACAAATAATCTTTCATTTTTCACTCTTGCAACCTCACCGATTGACGGCGTCGAAAATAATCGACAGACGCTTTATAAAACACGACAGATGCATATTTTATAGCAAAAGCCGTTTATGCACTTTAAGGATTTGTATACATTAAGTTTAATTAAATTACACATTGAATTTAATGATTGCTTTCATTCAAATGTTGCCGGGAAGAAATTTATCTTTGCGATAAGGTGGCCATTTTTATTTTGTAATTTGTTTTAATTTTTACAATAAAGAATATAGCATAAATATTAATATTAAATGATTACAATAAGATCGCTTAGTTTATATGTTTATAAAACCATCTAAATGAAGCTAAAGATGTTGTGTGCAAAACTCATAGGAACATTTTTTTATTCTTAGAAATTATCTCGTGCTCATAATTCTTGCAAGAATTTATTAAAATTAAGTCTCACAAAATTATTCCACACCCCTGTACAATTTTCGAAAATAGGCATTAGTTTCCTCAAAAGAAAAAATAGTGAAGTGAGTTTTCTCATTAAACAATAATAATTGCAATAATGTATCACGTACTCAAAACTCTTAGTAAAGTACCTAAAACAGAAGTTACCTATTATTCACACAAACGAAACACAATTTCATTTCATCATTTATTTATTTTGAAATCTCATCAAATAACTTGTTGTTTTCCCATCGTATATAATCTGGGCCCTCCAGAAAGACGGGCATCGAATTTCCGCCGTGGCCTTACCGGAAACGACGCCATGTTTACAAATCGCGCGGGCAAAGTCGCCGAGAATTTTAAGCAGCTGTGTTATGTTGACGAAAAAGAGTTAGAGATATGGCGAAATTATTTAATTGTAACTGTATTACTTTTTGATCACTTCGTAGTTATTCAGTGTTGTCGATGTAATTACAAATATTTAAGTTCTTTTTTTAATACGGATTATATTTATAAAATTATAAAAAAAAAACTGTGAACAAGCTTAGAGTGTAATAATTTCAGTATAAACAAACTTTTATAACTTATCAACACTACAATACAATACAACATTTGAAGTTTCTAAAATATAAAATACAACTAATTTATCAAAATATTAAACTTTTAATACTGTATTATCTTTAATACAAATTAAAACATTACAAGTACGTTCCATGAATATTGGAATCCATCATCTTTGGTTGATTGGAAGTGATCTCTTTTAGAGATATTTTCGCCCTTGCTAACAAAAAAAAAAGTTAATAACTTCTTGATAATTTTTTATAAGTGTTTTTCTCCAGGAAGGCCATTACACATTTAGGTATGACTTAACTGGACACTTTTAAATGGCCAATGGTAAAACAGTTAAGGGCAGAAATACAGTGGGACATTTATTATTATTTAGGGAAATTTAATGTTATCATTATTTTTTTCATGTTAACTACAATTTATATTTATATTTTCTTAATTTTTGATATAAGTTAGTAATTTCACGTTCTGCATGAGTAGACTCCAAGAACTACGTTTTTAATTTTAATATGATTTACAATAATACTTCCCGAAATGAGATGAGCTCCATAAATATTAGTAATGAGGGTGAAATATAAAAAATATCATTAAGCTAATTGGAAAAATGTCTTGAAGCCGAAGTAATTCATTCCTTAATGCTTGTGCGTTTTTTTGTTAATGTTTCAACGTAATTAAAGGTTTAATGTGGCTATTAGCGTTTTTTTCTTCTTCTAATATCAACAGTCTTCGCGAAAAAAAAAATTATTTACATGTTAAGTGTAATTTAATTATACATCTCGTCTAGAAAGATTTTTCTACTATTTATTGTATCTATGACTTGAATGATTAGTTCGTACAGTCAAAAATAAATCATATACCATTTTTTATGTTTATAATACGTGTTTGACATTGTTATTTTTCTAATATATAGTATATTATCTTGGCTACTTATTAAATAAATAAAAAAAAAATAACTTCTCTCTACAAATATTTTTTTTTCAATTTTCGAGAACATTTTCCCAAAAAACAAAAAACCAAACTATTAAATTTTACTGTTGCAAATTGATGTAGATTATACAAAAGATCAACAACAATAAATTCATAAACGTTAAGTGTTACCATTAAAAATAAAACAGAGGACTAATAGTATTTTTGTAATATTTTTTTTTCAGGTAAGTACACTGTACGCTGCTGTATTAATTAATTAATTGGGAATGTCTGCAGTAAGTAAACGAAAAAAAAAAATGTGTACACAAAGAATGTTATACTTATAAAAAATATCGAGCATATGTAGAATTAAGTATTTTAAAATCATAGCAGATGTCGAACCTTCTTTTTAGCTGCAGATAAATAAAAAAAGGTTTACCATAAACGACACGACACACTGTAAAAATCCACACAACTTTGCTGAGCGCTGAAAGGTTGAGATAGCCCACTTGGCGCGTTTAAACAGAGCTTAGTCATTGTTCGAATTCGAAACTCGCATAATGCGCCATTTCAATTGTCTGAATAGATTAAAAGTTTGTATATCCGTGTATGGCGCTCTTTACTGCTTATTGATTCACAGACCATACACCATACCATATATGTTTATTGCAAATAGGTTACTTACGTTCAAATAGTTTTAATTGGTATTTTTTTTTAAATAATAATTTTGCTATTGATAATTTTTGAAGAGCTGAAATGAAAGAACATGTTGAAGATTTTAATACCGATTGGTGATTAGTGTGCTCCTATCCAGATTTTTTTACAGGAGTTTACACCTCAAAAATGTTATAATTAGCGGTTTGGAAAAATGTGCGAAGTCAAATCTCGTGGAATAAGGGAACATAGTGACGCCGAGTGACGCTTTATAGCGCTTTTAGCTGTAGCAAGCTATAAGTATAATAGTATACGATACGATTAGTAAGCGTCAATTTATATTATGATTTTTGATTTTGAGCAAGAAATTTCCTGCTCAAAATATGGAGCAGCCCGACTGGGGTAGTACCTCGGCCTTACAGAAGATCACAACTAAATGACACTGTTTTTAAGCAATGTTGTTTTCCTGTTGGTGCGTAAGGTGACCTCCTGGGGGGATCGGGGATAGGGTCGGCAACGCCCTTGATCTGGTGTTACAGACGCCTATAAGCTACGGTAATCGCTTACCATCAGGCGAGTCGTACGCTTTTTTGCCAATCTAGTTATATACAGTATATAGAATATTAATTTAAAAGCACATTTAAATATTTAAATATCGAGGTAATCGTTCTTATGGAGGCAATTTGAGTCTTCTTCTTCTTCTTGTATAATGGCTTCGGTGAGGATTTGTCAATGTCAGAGTGAGTCTATGATTTTATGTTTAGGGTGAATTCTCTGCCAAGAATATTGGTGCATGAGAGTACAAGTGTTAAATATTTAAACGATATTAATAATGGCAGGCTTTCGCTGTTGAATTACCTGAAACAAACACAAATATTTGAGTCACGTGTCTGACAGGTTTCTTAAGCTTTTGACAGTTCGCAAGAACGGACGTCTGTCGGATTAGTTAGTTTCATATAAAGATATGAACATAAATACTTAATTCAATAAAATGTTAATTTACTTAATCTTTACCAAATCAACAAAAAGCGCTTCGACGAGAGAAACGTTACTGTGTTCCTCGAAATCTCTCCAATTATTACGAACATATATTGTTAACGGTATTCAATGAACATGTAGACTATTTAAGTACGAGCTTCGTTAATGAGTATTTTTAACCGACTTCCAAAAAAGGAGGAGGTTCTCAATTCGACTGTATTTTTTTTTTTTTTTTTTGTATGTATGTTTCATCAGAACTTTTGACCGGGTAGACCGATTTCGACAAATTTTGTTTTAATCGAAAGGTTGTGTGTGCCAATTGGTCCCATTTAAATTTATTTGAGATCTAAAAACTACTTTTCGAGTTATGTCTAATAATGCGTTTTTACTTGACGCTTTTTTCGTCGACCTACGTTGTATTATACCGCATTACTTTCTACTGGATGTACCAATTATTATTAATTATTGTGATTACGTGATAAGGAAACCAGGATATGATGATGGGATCCCAGAGAAATCGAGGGAAACTCTCGAAAATCCTTAATAACTTTTTACTGGGTGTACCGATTTTGATAATTTTTAATTTAATCGAAAGCTGATGTTTATCATGTGGTCACATATAAATTTTATCGAGATCTGATGACTACTTTTTGAGTAATCTTTGATAACGCGTAGTTGCTTGACTATTTTTTCGTCGATCTACGTTGTATTACTTGTCGATGTAATTGAAGTCGGTTTTTTTTTCGTTTGCGAGCAAACACAATTATTTACAATTGCATATAAACAAAACATCGAATTGGAAGATTCGAAGAACTATAAGGTGTGTGTCTTGAAGAAATAATATAAACAAATTGAAAATACTGAATTGTAAGTAGGTATCCATGTAGATTTTTTTAAATCACATAATTATTACATCTTATACATAATTTTATTTCGTTAACATAAGATGATACAATTTTTGTATGAAGTCGAGAAGATACACTCCGGTTAGTATACCAATGTATATGAGATTAGTTTTGAATTTGTTGTAGCCCCGGTAGTGACTTGACGGATGAAATGCTGTTCGTGCGTTAGTTCGTACAATTCGTCAATTAAAGGTTCACAGTTACTTATATATAATTATATACTTTTACATTGATAGGTTTAATGGCTTTCAGTTGCCAGTAAGGCACGGTAAGTACAGAAAATATTTAGCAGTCTCAAGTATGTCAAAGTTAGCCGTTTCAGCGCCATCTATCTGCGAGGCGCACAAACGTGGTGTTATTTAGGAAATTACATTCCTTACGTGACCCGCACAATAAAAACAAGCGTATTTTATATTTTCTTTATTGTTTCGGTATATTGTAATAATTTTTATAAAATTTTATGAATTTGAAATAATTATCTAAATGTGTTTTTCACTAATACAAATGTTCATTGACTCTGTTTTTTAAATACAATTAAGTCGGCAAACAAGTATACGGCTCACCTGAGGGTAAGCGGTTACCGTAGCTTATAGATGTCTGCAACATCTAAAGCGCTTCAAAGCGCTTTTTCGGCCACTTTCTCACCACAGGAACACAACACTAATATATCCTGCTGAGCCCTATTTCAATAAAAATCTATTTTATATATTTACTACATTTTTAGTGTCGTGACGTATTAGAGCAAGAATTAGAGCTGCTCTACTAACAGTCGTGTGTTCGATCACTGCTCAAGACGAATATTTATATAGGCTATATACATATTAGTCATGAACCACCAAGACAGAATTCACATGCTACAGGAGACTAGTCTGACGCGTTAATTGGCTGGACAGACTTCGTTCAGAACAGACTAGTCGAGTCTAATAACCTGTTGACTACGTCATATGGAGGCGGACCGATCCGCCTCTCGCCTTATTCACGATACGAATTGTCTTAATATATTACAATGAATAAGCATTCGATTAATTACATTAATCTTAGTTAGTCTAGATTTTTTGAAAAATTTATGATGATGAGTATATATTATAATGCTAGAAAGTTTGTTGGTTTATGGAAAGTTTGTATCTATGAGACATTGTCTAGTAAATAATTGGTAGAATTTTATCTTTGTACCTACTGCAGAGTGACAGGAACCATAAACTGGGGTAAAACCGCGTTCTCAGTGAAAAATAAAGTAGAAGATTTTATTAACTTGAACGTCCTCAGTACATGTTGAAAAAATGTTTTTTTGTAATAATTTTTAATTCTATAAAAAAAAAGGTATAATATTTAATTAGCCATATATATTCTTTAAATATTTGCATGTTGTGCATAGTTGTTATAGGATGCAAATTTATCTATTTTCTTTCGTAATTTATTCTTGCAAATAATGTCATGATTTTTATCGTATAACTGTGCCAATAAATAAATAAATATTTCGCCGTAGAAAACTTATGTTAGCTCGTGTAATTACGTCTCTTAAACCAGATAAAAAGCTTAGATTGTTAAAATTCATTTTGTACAGTTTTTCCAATATAATTGTTTAATAGATAAGAAAATTATGAACTGTTTTATATTCATCACCGGTTAAATGATAGAATGTTCTCTAAACAGGGCTTCGATTACAGATTTTTTTAGAACAAACAAATTATCTCCGTACCGACGGGGACGCTATTAAGTAATAATGCAATGGAAAGTAGGGTTGGTAGATTTGAGAAATATATATTTATAAGTTAAAATAAGTTTTTAGTACAATTTAAGCATATCTTGTTAATGAAATTCATGATTGCTGTCTGTGGTTATCTATAAATGAATTAGCACGGTGAATGAGGATTGTTTGTATTTTGTTTTGTAAAACTTTTTCTGTCATCATTATCATCTGCTAGCGATCATTTAAATAAGAAAATAAACAATACAAGCTGAGGGTTTGAACTTATTTATAGTACTAAATTTGTCTTCTGACCATCGTTCTGGCAGTGCTTTTAGAAGTCGTATTAACGCAGTTCAAATTTGTTGATAAAATTAATATAATGAAGTAAAGCGATGGTAGAGATAACATTGAACATGTATGGGAAAGAATTCTTAGGGCCGAATTTATCGATTGCTGTTAAAGTGCATCTCGCACATAAGTTACTGATAGAATGTCAGTCTTGACCTGTGGAAGGTAAAGTATGTCCTTACTTAACAAGTAACTACTTGAGCTTTTACAGATTACGAATAGAAATATCTGAGAGATTGAATGAGTTTTGATGATAAAAAAACATATCAGAAACTTTTACCTGTTGGATGTTATTACGTATAAATATCAGAACCGGTAAAATTGGAATAAGTAAGAAAACATCGCATTTCAAAGCGGGCTCATTTTTTTCAGTTTAACTTTTTATTTATTTTATTCTCTATTATGCATCAAAAAAGCTGTCAGGGCGATTTTAATTCAAATTATTATTTTAATTCAAATTATTTAGTTTATCTAAAAATATATATTTTTAAAATGTTTTGGTGACCCTAATGGAACCGTCAACGCGATCGGCCGCGTCAACGCATATAAATTACAGATTTACAAATAATCTTTCATTTTTCACTCTTGCAACCTCACCGATTGACGGCGTCGAAAATAATCGACAGACGCTTTATAAAACACGACAGATGCATATTTTATAGCAAAAGCCGTTTATGCACTTTAAGGATTTGTATACATTAAGTTTAATTAAATTACACATTGAATTTAATGATTGCTTTCATTCAAATGTTGCCGGGAAGAAATTTATCTTTGCGATAAGGTGGCCATTTTTATTTTGTAATTTGTTTTAATTTTTACAATAAAGAATATAGCATAAATATTAATATTAAATGATTACAATAAGATCGCTTAGTTTATATGTTTATAAAACCATCTAAATGAAGCTAAAGATGTTGTGTGCAAAACTCATAGGAACATTTTTTTATTCTTAGAAATTATCTCGTGCTCATAATTCTTGCAAGAATTTATTAAAATTAAGTCTCACAAAATTATTCCACACCCCTGTACAATTTTCGAAAATAGGCATTAGTTTCCTCAAAAGAAAAAATAGTGAAGTGAGTTTTCTCATTAAACAATAATAATTGCAATAATGTATCACGTACTCAAAACTCTTAGTAAAGTACCTAAAACAGAAGTTACCTATTATTCACACAAACGAAACACAATTTCATTTCATCATTTATTTATTTTGAAATCTCATCAAATAACTTGTTGTTTTCCCATCGTATATAATCTGGGCCCTCCAGAAAGACGGGCATCGAATTTCCGCCGTGGCCTTACCGGAAACGACGCCATGTTTACAAATCGCGCGGGCAAAGTCGCCGAGAATTTTAAGCAGCTGTGTTATGTTGACGAAAAAGAGTTAGAGATATGGCGAAATTATTTAATTGTAACTGTATTACTTTTTGATCACTTCGTAGTTATTCAGTGTTGTCGATGTAATTACAAATATTTAAGTTCTTTTTTTAATACGGATTATATTTATAAAATTATAAAAAAAAAACTGTGAACAAGCTTAGAGTGTAATAATTTCAGTATAAACAAACTTTTATAACTTATCAACACTACAATACAATACAACATTTGAAGTTTCTAAAATATAAAATACAACTAATTTATCAAAATATTAAACTTTTAATACTGTATTATCTTTTAATACAAATTAAAACATTACAAGTACGTTCCATGAATATTGGAATCCATCATCTTTGGTTGATTGGAAGTGATCTCTTTTAGAGATATTTTCGCCCTTGCTAACAAAAAAAAAAGTTAATAACTTCTTGATAATTTTTTATAAGTGTTTTTCTCCAGGAAGGCCATTACACATTTAGGTATGACTTAACTGGACACTTTTAAATGGCCAATGGTAAAACAGTTTAAGGGCAGAAATACAGTGGGACATTTATTATTATTTAGGGAAATTTAATGTTATCATTATTTTTTTCATGTTAACTACAATTTATATTTATATTTTCTTAATTTTTGATATAAGTTAGTAATTTCACGTTCTGCATGAGTAGACTCCAAGAACTACGTTTTTAATTTTAATATGATTTACAATAATACTTCCCGAAATGAGATGAGCTCCATAAATATTAGTAATGAGGGTGAAATATAAAAAATATCATTAAGCTAATTGGAAAAATGTCTTGAAGCCGAAGTAATTCATTCCTTAATGCTTGTGCGTTTTTTTGTTAATGTTTCAACGTAATTAAAGGTTTAATGTGGCTATTAGCGTTTTTTTCTTCTTCTAATATCAACAGTCTTCGCGAAAAAAAAAATTATTTACATGTTAAGTGTAATTTAATTATACATCTCGTCTAGAAAGATTTTTCTACTATTTATTGTATCTATGACTTGAATGATTAGTTCGTACAGTCAAAAATAAATCATATACCATTTTTTATGTTTATAATACGTGTTTGACATTGTTATTTTTCTAATATATAGTATATTATCTTGGCTACTTATTAAATAAATAAAAAAAAAAATAACTTCTCTCTACAAATATTTTTTTTTCAATTTTCGAGAACATTTTCCCAAAAAACAAAAAACCAAACTATTAAATTTTACTGTTGCAAATTGATGTAGATTATACAAAAGATCAACAACAATAAATTCATAAACGTTAAGTGTTACCATTAAAAATAAAACAGAGGACTAATAGTATTTTTGTAATATTTTTTTTTCAGGTAAGTACACTGTACGCTGCTGTATTAATTAATTAATTGGGAATGTCTGCAGTAAGTAAACGAAAAAAAAAAATGTGTACACAAAGAATGTTATACTTATAAAAAATATCGAGCATATGTAGAATTAAGTATTTTAAAATCATAGCAGATGTCGAACCTTCTTTTTAGCTGCAGATAAATAAAAAAAGGTTTACCATAAACGACACGACACACTGTAAAAATCCACACAACTTTGCTGAGCGCTGAAAGGTTGAGATAGCCCACTTGGCGCGTTTAAACAGAGCTTAGTCATTGTTCGAATTCGAAACTCGCATAATGCGCCATTTCAATTGTCTGAATAGATTAAAAGTTTGTATATCCGTGTATGGCGCTCTTTACTGCTTATTGATTCACAGACCATACACCATACCATATATGTTTATTGCAAATAGGTTACTTACGTTCAAATAGTTTTAATTGGTATTTTTTTTTAAATAATAATTTTGCTATTGATAATTTTTGAAGAGCTGAAATGAAAGAACATGTTGAAGATTTTAATACCGATTGGTGATTAGTGTGCTCCTATCCAGATTTTTTTACAGGAGTTTACACCTCAAAAATGTTATAATTAGCGGTTTGGAAAAATGTGCGAAGTCAAATCTCGTGGAATAAGGGAACATAGTGACGCCGAGTGACGCTTTATAGCGCTTTTAGCTGTAGCAAGCTATAAGTATAATAGTATACGATACGATTAGTAAGCGTCAATTTATATTATGATTTTTGATTTTGAGCAAGAAATTTCCTGCTCAAAATATGGAGCAGCCCGACTGGGGTAGTACCTCGGCCTTACAGAAGATCACAACTAAATGACACTGTTTTTAAGCAATGTTGTTTTCCTGTTGGTGCGTAAGGTGACCTCCTGGGGGGATCGGGGATAGGGTCGGCAACGCCCTTGATCTGGTGTTACAGACGCCTATAAGCTACGGTAATCGCTTACCATCAGGCGAGTCGTACGCTTTTTTGCCAATCTAGTTATATACAGTATATAGAATATTAATTTAAAAGCACATTTAAATATTTAAATATCGAGGTAATCGTTCTTATGGAGGCAATTTGAGTCTTCTTCTTCTTCTTGTATAATGGCTTCGGTGAGGATTTGTCAATGTCAGAGTGAGTCTATGATTTTATGTTTAGGGTGAATTCTCTGCCAAGAATATTGGTGCATGAGAGTACAAGTGTTAAATATTTAAACGATATTAATAATGGCAGGCTTTCGCTGTTGAATTACCTGAAACAAACACAAATATTTGAGTCACGTGTCTGACAGGTTTCTTAAGCTTTTGACAGTTCGCAAGAACGGACGTCTGTCGGATTAGTTAGTTTCATATAAAGATATGAACATAAATACTTAATTCAATAAAATGTTAATTTACTTAATCTTTACCAAATCAACAAAAAGCGCTTCGACGAGAGAAACGTTACTGTGTTCCTCGAAATCTCTCCAATTATTACGAACATATATTGTTAACGGTATTCAATGAACATGTAGACTATTTAAGTACGAGCTTCGTTAATGAGTATTTTTAACCGACTTCCAAAAAAGGAGGAGGTTCTCAATTCGACTGTATTTTTTTTTTTTTTTTTTGTATGTATGTTTCATCAGAACTTTTGACCGGGTAGACCGATTTCGACAAATTTTGTTTTAATCGAAAGGTTGTGTGTGCCAATTGGTCCCATTTAAATTTATTTGAGATCTAAAAACTACTTTTCGAGTTATGTCTAATAATGCGTTTTTACTTGACGCTTTTTTCGTCGACCTACGTTGTATTATACCGCATTACTTTCTACTGGATGTACCAATTATTATTAATTATTGTGATTACGTGATAAGGAAACCAGGATATGATGATGGGATCCCAGAGAAATCGAGGGAAACTCTCGAAAATCCTTAATAACTTTTTACTGGGTGTACCGATTTTGATAATTTTTAATTTAATCGAAAGCTGATGTTTATCATGTGGTCACATATAAATTTTATCGAGATCTGATGACTACTTTTTGAGTAATCTTTGATAACGCGTAGTTGCTTGACTATTTTTTCGTCGATCTACGTTGTATTACTTGTCGATGTAATTGAAGTCGGTTTTTTTTTCGTTTGCGAGCAAACACAATTATTTACAATTGCATATAAACAAAACATCGAATTGGAAGATTCGAAGAACTATAAGGTGTGTGTCTTGAAGAAATAATATAAACAAATTGAAAATACTGAATTGTAAGTAGGTATCCATGTAGATTTTTTTAAATCACATAATTATTACATCTTATACATAATTTTATTTCGTTAACATAAGATGATACAATTTTTGTATGAAGTCGAGAAGATACACTCCGGTTAGTATACCAATGTATATGAGATTAGTTTTGAATTTGTTGTAGCCCCGGTAGTGACTTGACGGATGAAATGCTGTTCGTGCGTTAGTTCGTACAATTCGTCAATTAAAGGTTCACAGTTACTTATATATAATTATATACTTTTACATTGATAGGTTTAATGGCTTTCAGTTGCCAGTAAGGCACGGTAAGTACAGAAAATATTTAGCAGTCTCAAGTATGTCAAAGTTAGCCGTTTCAGCGCCATCTATCTGCGAGGCGCACAAACGTGGTGTTATTTAGGAAATTACATTCCTTACGTGACCCGCACAATAAAAACAAGCGTATTTTATATTTTCTTTATTGTTTCGGTATATTGTAATAATTTTTATAAAATTTTATGAATTTGAAATAATTATCTAAATGTGTTTTTCACTAATACAAATGTTCATTGACTCTGTTTTTTAAATACAATTAAGTCGGCAAACAAGTATACGGCTCACCTGAGGGTAAGCGGTTACCGTAGCTTATAGATGTCTGCAACATCTAAAGCGCTTCAAAGCGCTTTTTCGGCCACTTTCTCACCACAGGAACACAACACTAATATATCCTGCTGAGCCCTATTTCAATAAAAATCTATTTTATATATTTACTACATTTTTAGTGTCGTGACGTATTAGAGCAAGAATTAGAGCTGCTCTACTAACAGTCGTGTGTTCGATCACTGCTCAAGACGAATATTTATATAGGCTATATACATATTAGTCATGAACCACCAAGACAGAATTCACATGCTACAGGAGACTAGTCTGACGCGTTAATTGGCTGGACAGACTTCGTTCTGTCAAAAGTTAATAGTATTTTTTTTTTAATTTTTAAATACTAAAATCTTCCGTGGGCCTTAAGGAACATACAAATAAATAAATTAGCCGAATTCGTTAAGCCGTTCTCGAGTTATGCGCTTAGCAACATTCATTTTTATTTATATAGATTAACGCAAAACTTTCGATATTAAACGTATTTTTATGACTTTATTGTTATGTTTACTACACATGAACCTTAAACATGCACATGTATTCGTACTCATGTATGTTCGCTGGTAACCGTGAATTCAACGCATGTTCACTTAATTAATACTAATTACAATAATACGATATAAAGTTAATTAAGTGTAAATAATCTAAATTATTATTTCGTAAATAAAAATATTTATATATTTAAATATTCAATAAGAATTCATGTGATATATCGGAATGATGACATATTGATAACGGTGTCGGTCGAGTCACCCTCGCAACTAATTAACATGAGGGTAAACAGATACTTTCTCCTTATCAATAAATAACAAGTTTATCAGGACAATGCACTATCGGGTATGAGTCGCCTCGGGAGGCTAGGGTTGCGATACCTTTGCTATATGCTTTTTAAATTGTATACGATTAAAATTAATAATTGCAAAGATAAATGTGGAATATAGATAATTAGATATTGTTACATTAGGAGTGAAACCTTCTCCTACGTGAAGAAAGACGCCTACGCTCAGAAGTGGGATGTTACAGTCTGATACGTATAATGATACGTATATCAGGAGTTTTTCACCGATACCCTTTACGGTCTACATCCCGAACCGCTGTCACGTCTGACTATAATTAATTAGTTATAAAATCAAAATCAAAAATTTCTTTATTCAAATATAATTAAGAAAAAAAATTGACTGTGTGTTAAGACCACACAAAGCAGAAGTGAAGACTTCATTGGCAATTATTGCGCACTAGATGTGCCCCGCGGTTTATCAAAGAAGAGGTACTAAAATATTATATAGCTTATAGCATTCCTCGATAAACGGGTTATCTAACACTGAAAGAATTTTTCAAATTGGAACAGTAGTTCATAGGATTAGCGCGTTCAAGCACACAAACAAACAAACAAACAATGTCTTCAGCTTTAAAGTATAGATTAATTAAATATGCTTTTGGGGGTGCGATGGTATAGGTTGTTGAGTTCCTCGTCCAAACACAATACTGTACACCATATTCGCACCGCTTCCCAAATACTAAATACAGCGATACAACAGCGAAGAGCAGCTGTCTGTATCTTTCCCGCTCGGGTACACTCGGCGGTCCCGAGTTCACCCGATCGAGCCTTTCACCTCAGCGTGACGGATCAGCTTAACTTACTACCTACTACTACTTAGATCACAGATAAATGTTTCTAACAGTGTTGTGTTACTGTTGGTGAGTAAGGTGTCCAGAGCTCCTGGGGATAGGGTCGGCAATGCGCTTGCGATGCTTCTGGTGCTGCAGGCGTCTATAAGCTACAGTGATCGCTTACCATAAGGTGAGCTGTACGCTTGTTTGCTGACCTAGTAATATATTTAAAAAAAAAACTACCTACGAAAAATGTGTGAGCGGTACATCAAAAGAAGTTTTCACTTCAAAACATGTTTTGAATTATCATTTTACAAATTATAAATTAATTATGTTTAATATGAAGCTAACAACGATTCGAAATATAGACGACGCAGATAAAAATCAGAGTGATACTCCGCAGTTATCTTTCAATTAATTAATAAAAATAAAAATTGTCAATCAGAATGAAAATATATTTATAATTTAAATCATGTCTTGCTCATGTAAATACAGTGCTTTATCATTAGTACAGTTCGGGACTTGCTATCTTTTGAGTGTGTCATATTTTTGCAATTAAGTTTTGTTCATTATCTATGTAAATTATTAGTCTTGATGAGGTTATATTATATCAATATCAACAAATAATTGTTTACAATGTGAAGTTATCACCGATTACTCAACATTTACGATTCTGGAATTGAGCTCTTATTATAAATACGCCTAAAGCCTTTAACGTGGTACTTTTTGCAATAAAATTTTAAAAAGAAATAGCGTGTAAATAAATAAAAAAGTTTTCACAAGAAGACTTCTTTTGTCAATTTTATAGTGTTAAAGTTATATTAGCACCGGGTTAGATAAATATAATTGTTGTCTGTTTTATTGAATTGTAGTAACCTATTGTTTGTTCAATAGATAAAAAACTTAGTGTAGAGCATCTGGATTTGATACCAGAGGGCAGTGTATGCCAGTATTGCATTCAAGTTTAGTATCACATTTAAATTTCAATTCGGATTCATAGATTAATTCATTTGATGTACGGTTTCTATTGACAAAATAGAACGAATGCTTTTGCTAATTCCATGAATTTGATTTAAAAATTAAAGAAAGAAATGAAATTTCGTAAGATTTATTAATTCTTATAAATAAATGAATATTGTGCCGCAATAGCTTAGCCAAAAAGATTTTTTACGCCGACTACTTGTGAAAAATTTTCTAGCAATAAATGTAACTAAAAAAATCACTCATAAAAGTAGATTAAATAAATAATTTAAACCTAGGTAGTAAGTTAACAGCCCTGCGTATCAAATGAAAGTGCATAACTCGATATCGAACAATGTGACACAAGCGATAGCGTGATGTGATCGCGTTGTCGAGACGACACAGCGACGACACCGCGACGACATCGCGACGACATCCCCGCGACGTGTCGTCGTGCTTCTTGCTTGTTTAGATAAGGAAAAAGGATAATATGGTATTTATTTGACAGTTATCTAATGATTTTATCAATTAACCGTCTATATAAATTCAAAGTTTTAATTTGTAGTTCTGTCTATAGTTTAAATATTTTATTTAGAATGTTTATAAAATATTTTTAGGTTATAAATTAAATTAGTTCTCTTAAATTGAAATTGCATTTCTTATAAATTGTAACACGTTGAATGGCGAGTGAAAGCCATAGATAGGTACTTGATGCGTCAACTATTTTTTTAAATGTCTTCTTAATAATTCTTGTTATGACCTGCACACTTATTAAGTTGTTGCATTTCAAGAATGTATGCAGTAAAAAAAAACGAGTGTAATTTAGACCACACGACTGAAGTAAAACTACGAAACGTAACTCTCTCTTTCTATCTTTACTAAATTATATCTCCCTCTCAACTTCCGTTCGCCTCGCCCGATCACACTTTTTCTAACGCTCTCGTCACGCATTCACCAGCTTACTCCCAAGTCAAGCGTGCGTAAAGGAGTTTTACTTCAAAAATAAATATAAGAATCTTAGGAAGAATTGTAACAATTATAAAGCTACTTAACATATATAGCTTACTTGGGAAAACATATAGAAATATAAGACAAATAATTGTGTTTGCAGGCAAATGAAGAAAAACCGACTTCAATTATATCGACAAGTAATATAACGTAGATCGACGAAAAAATAGTCAAGTAACTACGCGTTATCAAAGATTACTCAAAAAGTAGTTATCAGATCTCAATGAAATTTAAATGTGGCCACATGATAAAATCGGCTTTCGATTAAATTAAAAATCATCAAAATCGGTACACACAGTAAAAAGTTATGCGGATTTTCGAGAGTTTCCCTCGATTTCTCTGGGATCCCATCATCAGATCCTGGTTTCTTTATAATGGTACCAAACTAGGGATAACTCCTTTCTAATAAAAAAAGAATTATCAAAATCGGTTCATAAACGACGGAATTATCTCCGAACATACATAAATAAATAAAAAAAAAACAAAATATATACGGTCGAATTGAGTAATCTCCTCCTTTTTTTGAAGTCGGTTAAAAACACGTTATAAAACCCATAATAATGAAAGCGATGTATAATATCATTGTAATATCGGTTTAACATCGCTTAGGTTTCACGAGATTTAAAATTTTAATATCGTTTCCATCAGTTAAGGCGGGGTTTAAGTGTAATGGTGTATAAATCAAGCCGTATCAATGTTATACCGCCTCTGTCAATAGCTGTGAGGTAGACTGACCGTGAGGTGGAAGAGGACATGCCGGGATTATTGTGATATTATTGTAGGTAAGGACAATTGTGAGTAGTATGTATGATAATAGGAAATATTTTGAGGCATCCATATCTGGGAGTAGTTTTGTGAACTACTTTATATACTGTTCTATATTTAAATTAAAAAATTCTTTTTAATAATATTAACTTTAAATTAATTAACAAATTGAAATCATTAATCATTTAAATTAATAAAAATATTAACTACAGCATTTATTACAATATGGCAATGATATTCATTGCTTATTGAGTTTAGAAATATTTGCTAGCTATTTTTTTCACAACTTTTAGGTATTTTGGTTAATTAATAAAAGTTATTTTAAAAGTTATTATTATAAAGTTATATATATTCCCCGAAAAATAATTTTTTTTTTATAAATTACAGATAATTGAAAATATTAAAAATTAAAATATTTGTTGTATTTTATAAATATTTTGTTGTTATATATATATATTGTTGTATCATTATAAAGTTTTTAGGTGCTAGTTGATTTTTTTAATCATATTTGTTATTTAAACTTATTGAAGTCTCTTTAGTTAAATATCATATCAGCGACTGTGGCCTAAAAAATCATATAATTTTTTTAATTATGGGTAGAAATAATAAACAATCTAGGATATTCCATATTAACCCAACGTCCATATGAAGTCCATTATCGAGAGCTCGAGATGGGGAGGATAACGGCCATAATTTGCAATAAATATAAGGGCGGAGGTGTCAGATAGAGCCTTTGTTATCCGTTCGATTCCCGTTCGCGACAAATTTTGCGATAACGAAATTCGTTCGGCGAAGAATACGTTTTATTACTTAAAATTATGTTTTTTACTTTTTTTGTGAGAATAATGACAAAAAGAAGTCATAATTAGTAATAATTTTTTAATTCGTTCCTTTTAAACATAACAATTTTAAACACTTTGAAGTATTCATAGTTTAAACAAAAAATAAATACAGGTTAACGCCAGCAGCCATACTAAATAGTATTAAGTGTGATACAGCTGTTGCGTCTTCCACTCTGAGATATAAGACATAGCATAAATTTATGTACAAAACAGACGCAAATCTAATTGAGAAATATTATAAAAAACGACTGAAATGATTTTGTCTTTTTTTTTACTGAGAGAATAAATTGAATAAGTCTACGTGTGTGCGGGTGTGTTCGTGTTCATTCATGTCTCTCTGTGTGTGCGTATGTGTTTTGTGTGTCTCTGTGTACGCCACTACATATAATGTGTGTAGTAGAAAAAAATAAAGTTTTGTATTATGAATTACATTTTCAGTCTCGACAAAATTAAGTGTATTTTTAAACTTTATTGTTTTAAGGGGATGAATACTATCCCCTTTATTTGCATTATTATCTCATATCGAAAGCAGTATTATTTAACTGTGATCTTCTGTAAGGTCGAGGTAATTCTCCAGTCGGACTGTTCCAGATTTTGTGCGGGATATTTCCTGTTGTGCCTTACCTCAGTTAAAATATAAATTTTCACCCAATGATTACGAGTTTAAAATGAGATAGTCGAGCGATAGCAAGAATTTGACAACTATTGCTACCAAGTGATGATTCACATGTGTTGCTTTTGAAAGTAACACTGCAACAGAACACACACACACATCAGTCTACCGCAGTTCACGACTAGGCGTAGGCCTGCACAAGTTGGCAAAATGGCGTGAACTCATGTGTTTTGCCCATAGTCACCACGCTGAGCAGGCGGATTTATGACCGCAAGGCTGGCTTTGTCACACCGAAGACGCTGCTGCCTGTCTTCGGCTTGTGTATTTCAAAGCCAGCGGTCGGATAGTTATCTCGCCATCGGTCGGCTTTTTAAGTTCCAAGGTAGTAGTGGAACTGTGTTATCCCTTAGTCGCCTCTTACGACACCCACGGGAAGAGAGGGAGTGGCTGTATTCTTTGCTGCTATAACAGCACAGCAGTACAACAGAGCAATTGTATAAAAAAACGTGTGAATAGTGTGTACCTGTAGACTAGCTGACACTTGCAAGAAAAGTACTAGTAATACTTAAAAGATTCATATAAAGATTTTTAATTAATTTTTTAATTAATACGTAACAAATAAATGTGTATAACATTAGACACTTTTAAAGATTAGCTAGAATTTAATATGAATAAATTAACATCAGTTTCATAATCTCTCTCGCATCTTCCTAGTATGTTATTAAAATTTGTTTCCATAGCAATAAATTTAGTGAATTATTCTCTTATGATAACCATCGCTAGAACACCATATAACACTATAGATCGGATCACTTACACTTAATTATTATAATATTTTCTCAGTGGATACTGACCATTAATATCACCTACGTACGAGTAGTACGGTGTAGGTTATGGTGTTTTTTGGTGATTATATTTGGTAGTGTAATTAAAGATAATAAAATTATCGAAAGTAATTAATAAATAATTTTATTTGATTTTTAATGGGCGATCATATTTATACGTATAATTTGATTTAATCTAAACTTTTTATTGTTCAAAACAGTACTTGTAAAAGGCGGTCTAGGCGGTGTTACATTTTCTACTAGGCAACATCACCTTGAATAAAGTCAAAAAACATAATATAAATAAATTAATAACTGATTCAACGACAGCAAAAAACATTACGAAGACCTATCAAAATATTATTTGTCACAGACGGATGTCAAACTCGCAAACGCTAGCATAACATTCCGTTGCAATGACTACTATACCAATGCATCGTCATTTATAGAATCTAATTACAAAAACAACTGCTTTACAAAACTACTTGAAATTAATTGCACATTTATAAACAAACTAATGCAAATTGAATACAAAAATCTATATAATTAACATACACTTAATTACGTTAAGATAAACATTTTCAACAACCATTACCTTTTAAATTATCCTACATCTTAAGAGTCGTTTAGAATCAGTGAAACGAGGAAACAAATAGATGTTGTAAGTAAAATCATGTTCACAGTGTACGAGGCGATGTCGACACGATCGTTAGAGCTGTTACATCCACCTGTTACCAGTTCAAACCGGTTTCAGCTAGATGTAACTCGATTTGTATCTTAGGGATTTAAGGGAATGTTAAGCGATTTGTTTTTAGATATAATGTGTTTTATTTCGTTTTTTATAATTGATAAAGGAAAGTTATGGTGATTATTTGTGTATTGTTAGTTTTAAAGATAAAATAAATTTCTCAATAATTAGATAAATAGTAGTTTAATGTTGGCGTTGGCGCAACGGTCACAGCACTGGTTTGTGGCTGTTGCGCTGGCGAATACGGGTTTGTTCCCGCACATGACAAACATTTGTCTTGACCATACAGATGTTTACCGTGGTTTAGGTGTTTGTGCAATCTGTATGGGTCTCCCCACCGTGCCTCGGAGAGCATGTTGAGCCGTAGGTCCGGGTTATTATCATGTACACCTAATAGCGATCGTTACCCAAAGTAGGGAATATATCCGCCAACCCGCATTGGAGCAGTGTGGTGGATTAAACTCTGATCCTTCTCCTACATGGGGAAAGAGGCCTATGCCCAGCGGTGGGAAAAATTTCAGACTGAAGCGTAATGCAGCTGATATAGTAGTAGACATATGTTCATAACCTTACCGAAAATATAATGAATTTTTTATCTCGTTACACGTGTAATTTTCGTATCAAATTTTTGCGCCATCACCCACACACAATCAAACGTCGAAATATTTCAAAGCATCCATACAAGAAACTTCAACTGATTAGATAATTCTAAGAATAACTTAATATAAATTAAGAAATCGATACTTATATACTGAGTTTATTTGATCACAATGTAACAGGTGTGAAAACAGTTGTTACAAGCGGTGATAGAGCACGCTACTGTATTGTTAAACAAGATATATTTGTTATCAGTTGCGTTGCGCTATCGGCTGCGATAGTTAAGAAAGTCGACTTTTGTTGCAACAACGTTGGGTGTGAGGCGGTTATTTATTATTTAAAATAAATAAATAAATAAAGCCACACACTCAATGGCCCCCACTAGGATTTACTCCGCTTTTTGGAGTCCGGAAACATACAACAGAAAGCTGGTATAGGGAACCATAAAAATACTTTTTTATATTAAATAATTTTAATTAGTAACAAAGCGCGCACATTCGGTTCGACGTCTAGGCAATAAGAAGAAGTTAGTGTTACCAGAGATAACAGGCCGCTAAACATTTTAGTCTCTGTTTCTATAGACCACACAAACACAATATATTATTAACATTACTACAAAACCGTTCAATTTTTATGCTAGAATTTTAGTAATTTAACAAAAGCACAAACGCCCAGACAACGGCCAAACATGTATGTCCAATAAAACGTTTGTCTTGTGCTAGGATCGAGAACGCGACCACCTATGCGCAACAGACGAGTCAGCGCTTTGGAAGTTGCATCAATACGCGTTTTCAAATGAAAAAATAATAATAATTTCATTATTTGAGGTTGCAGGATGGTAATTTTTTTTTTTTTTTTGAAAATTATGGATAAATATAAAATACATAACTTAAATGATACGGACTTTTTTAATAAAGTAATGTTTCTGAATAGAATAAAACAGTTTTTGTATCATCGTAATAAAAATTATTAATCCTAATTATATTATGTATAGGTTATTAAAAAAAGTTCTTCTAACAAATGATTGTCACTATAATAATAACATTTGAAATCAATACTAAAATTATAAAGAGGTAAAGTTTCAAACTCTGTTTGTTTGTAAGGGGTTAATCTTCGCAAATAATGATCCGATCACGAAAATTCTTTCACTATCAGAAAGTTACAGTATTCAGGAGTGACATAGACTATATTTTATTGTAATTGAACAAAAAATTCAGTGAAAAATCTTATATATAAAATTCTCGTGTCACAATGTTAGTTACAATACTCCTCCGAAACGGCTGGACTGATTTAAAAAAAATGTGTGCATATCGGGTAAGTCTGAGAATCGGCCTACATCTATTTGTCATACAGCTAAGTTATAGGGGGGGGGGAGGGGAGACTTAAGTGAAGTTAATAACATATATGGCAAAACAACGTTTGCGGGTCGGCTAGTATGAAATAAAAAAGAACTTAGTAAATTTATAATATTTCTGTCATTCAGCTTTTTAATCAATTTCAAAAAAAGCAGCAGGTTTTCAATTCGATTGTATTATTAAAATGTATTTTATCTTAGAACTTTTGATTGTGTGGAACTTTTGACTGACCATGTGTGGACCGATTTCAATAAAAAAATTTTTTTATTGAAAACTAATGCTTGTTTTGTGGTCTCATTTAAATTGGATTGAAATCGGATTACTACTTTTTTATACTAGTAGTACTGTGTGGCTACGGTACTAAAGAATATAGCCACCCCCTCTCTTCCCGTGGGTGTCGTAAGAGGCGACTAAGGGATAACACAGTTCCGCTACCACCTTGGAACTTAAAAAGCCGACCGGTGGCGGGATAACCATCCTACTGCTGGCTTTGAAATACACAGGCCGAAGACGGGCAGCAGCATCTTCGGTGCGACAAAGCCAGTACTGCGGTCACAAACCCGCCTGCCCAGGGTGGTGACTATGGGCAAAACACATGAGTTCACGTTATTTTTGGCGTAAACTTGTGGAGGCCTATGTCCAGCAGTGGACTGTATAGGCTGTAATGATGATACTACTTTTTTAGTAATCATTGATAACGTGGATTTACTTGACTGTTTTTTCGTCACCCTCCGTTGTAATACTTGTCGATGTAATTGAAGTCGGTTTTTTTTCGTTTGCGAGCAAACACAATTAATATTTTTTATTTTTGAATAACCTTGATTTCTATTTGACAGATTTTTTTAAATCTGTTGATGAGTTTTAAAGTTACAAAGAAAAATGTATAAAATGTAGATAGTTCAAAATATCGGTCGATAGAAAGTCTATAGTTGGTGGGAGAATAAAGCTATGCGTATGTTGAGATGTTTAACATCTATACTAATATTATAAATCTAAAAAGTTCGTTTGTTTAAACGCACTAATCTCAGGAACAACTGATTCGATTTTTCTTGTTGCGGATAGTACATTAACTGATGAGGAGGCTATTGTTTTCCTTAAATTAACGCGAGTGAAAGCATGTGGCACGGCTAGTATTAACATAAAACTGACGCAGATTTCTTTTAAGACTACGTCTTTTCAATATCGCAGGCTTAGGAGCATAACCCTATTTGACTTTATATATTGAGTACGATTTTTAGAAGTACATAAAAAAGATTTTAATAAATATTTTCGCTAAACGGCAATATAATCTATATTGACATGGATTAATCGCTAAATCTATTATGTGTAAATTTGCGAACGGTTGGACCAATCCTAGCTGATTTCTTTTCTAAAGTTTTCTAACTTCTGCTGAAGGTTCTTTAGGATTGAAGAATTGAGAAAAAGCTAAAAACTGTAAAGTCTCAACGTCAAATTTTTTTGATCTTCACGCATTTGACAGTTTGACAGGAGTTTTCCTGCCTGTCCGTATCCGTTTCCGTCCTGTCTGTATTTAAATATTATTTAACCATACAAACAAATAAATAAAAAAAAAACAGGAAATAACAAAAATGTAGTTTTAGAATGGTTGTTCTCTGAGTAGTATTCTGAGATTTCCCCTGTACTGTGGAACTTCTCAAGCACTTGAGAAAAAAAAACGGACTGGGTTTTTCCTACTTCTACTTGGTCTGCTTATTACTTTTACAACACATTAGTTGCAATTTTTTCCAACTATACAATTTTTTGTATTTGTGTGTGTATGCGTATCAGGTGTGTATTGTGCAACTTGTGTGTATATGTATTTCATAGCATGCGATTAGCCTTAACACCGCAATACGTCCCACAAAACGGTCACGTGGGCGGAGTTGACGGCGTATAATATGTTTAATTCGCGTTTTCCCATATCTCTTGTCAATCAAAGATAATATGTAGATAAGTTTGTTCATAACGCGTTGCTAATTAAATACAACATTCGATAAGAGAACACATATTTTGTTTCATACTAGCTTAAGAACATGAATTCATCTGAATCTCTTATTATATATGCACTAGACTTTACTTAGTTTATAAAGCAATAACTCTACCACAGCAAACCCGCAACCGCAACAGCCACAAGCCAGTGCAGTGACCGTTGCACCAACGCGGCGTCAGCGACAGTTGACAGTTTTACGCTGCTTTTAATATATGCTTACTGAAACGGTGGGTTCATTTCGCAATCCTTATAATATTATTTATTAAAATTTACATAAGATCTATGTGCGATAATCTTTTAAGTCATATAAGTTTAATTTACAGTTAACTAATGCTAATTATTATATCATATTATATGACTAATAAATAAATATAGTGTCTAATTGGTATCTATACCTGTGTTTACTCTCTTGAAATATTTTTTTAATGTTTTATACAGTGACTATTACATAATGAAGTTTCAAGATTGATTAGTCATATCACCGTTAAAAAGGAATGTTTAATTCAAACAGTTCACAGATACGTTAGCATTAAAACTCATCAAATTAAACTTCAATAACAACAAAATCAACGCCATCTATTAATAATAAACTAAATCACTACGAATTTTAAAAAAAGAATGTCTCAAAAACCTTCCGTCCATAGCTGACATTTTAGCACTTCTTATAGACGATTATGTCAACTCACCTGTTTCAATTAGGTGTACTCTACATGGAGTGGCTGTATCGGGTTAATGGCGCGAGAACAGATAACGTCCCCCAACCCCCTCCCCCCGACACCCCCCGCGACCCCACAACCCACCCGCTAGTATATCAGAAACTTGCAGATCGCATCGGGGTAATTGTGTGGTAATAGATAATACATTTTGTCTTCTTCGCGCTTTCTGATAGCGACTTGTGAATTATTTATACTGTTTATCCTTTTGGTTTATGCGTATCTGATTTTCCTTATTTGCGATAGAATTTTGACAAAAAAAAAAATAACTTTATGTGAATTAATCTCTGATTATGTTTACTAAATATAGAATTTTGAAAAAAGATTAATTTTGTATATTAATATTGTCAGAAATACTTGAATCTATCTCTGAATTTGCTTGCAAGACTTTGACAAAAACTTATAATTATGATGGTATTGTTGTTAGAAATTTGCAACTTGTAAGCAAAAAGGGAAATTAATTTTACTTATGTAACTGGTGGTTAGTTTCATACATTATTACCTATGGAATTAGTGTAACAATTGTAAAATAAAAAATTCTAACACGGTTATAATAATCCATAAAAACTAAGAAACCTAAGAGCTAAATACCAACAACTACAAAACTTCAGTCAATCGCAGTCCACTGTTGGGCATAGGCTTCCACAAGTTCGCATCAAAAATGGCGTGAACTCATGTGTTTTGTCCATAGTCACCACGCAGGGCAGGCGGGTTGGTGACCGCAGGGCTGACTTCGTCGCACCGAAGACGCTGCTGCCCGTCTTCTGCCTGCGTATTTGCAACCTAGCAGTTAGATGGTTATCCCGCCATAGGACGGCTTTAACGGTCGGGTTTAAAATAATAATTAATACAAATAAATTACTTACATAATAACAACATGGAAAATGTCTCAATGGTTTTTTAAAGAGAAACTCAGATTATCGAGATCATTGAAACTAATTTCAGTCAAATTTTATCTCGAAAATCTCATGCAAATAAGAACAAGAACGCCGATAGCGGCTAGAGATATTATTGCTTAAATTATGCGTAGGCCTTATTATGTATTTTAATTTTTTAATATTCTCAATACGTTTAAATTTTAAATATATTTGCATTGTTTTCTTAGTTTTTTCTGTCTATTCTTGTGTCATGTTGTCCATATTGACAATATTAATATATAATTACATGACACAAAAAAGTGTGTTCCAGACGACTGTTGCCCGAAACACAGGCAGGCCTGACCTTAGGAACACTCATTGATTTTTTTTATAAGGAACTACAAAAGTATATCTTTATATGCTTCACAATGGTAACTTTTTAATTTTTGAAATGTTATTATCATTTGAAATTAATAATTATTGAATAAAATAAATTAATTAAAATTTTAATTATTGAACAAAATGAATTAAATTAAATAAATATAAATATATATAAACCCAATAGTTTGATGATATTCACTTTGCTTATCTATCCTATTATGAAGTGATCACAGCTCCTGAACGTCCAAAAACGTCGGTGATCCATCAGGGCTATCGGAGTCGACGTTTAATGTACATTTTCATAATT